>NW_027176218.1:13888728-14096228 GCF_023055335.1 Clinocottus analis | reverse complement strand
TTAGTTTGGATATGCAATTTTCGAGCAGAGGCCTTACAATAGGTAGGTTTTCAAAAAGGTACGTTTCTGTTGCTCTTATTTTTACACTGCTGTCTTACTTCTTGGCTACAAATATACTTCATAATGGACCTAAAGTCAAAGGGAAGACCACCACATCTGATAAACGGTAGGGCAAAGAAATCTGAACCAATTTTCAGAAACACAGAACAGAGCCAGACAGATGCAATTGAAGAATGTATTAACACTATTTAAGTATGAAAGGAGGGCAGAGAGTCTCTTGAGCGTCACAAGAGACAATAATTAGCAAGCGGGTACGTTAAAGGGCTTCTCTAAGCTGGACCGCGACTAACTCAATAGCAGAATCTATGAACTGAGCCCAATCTTTAAAGCAGGGTTGATTGAAGATTAGCAGCTTGCCATGACACCTGCACACCTGATCCCAATTCCTGTAATCAAGCACATCCACACACAGACAAACAGAGAAGCTCCTGACGACAAGATAATTGAATAGGAATACATCTTCTAAGACCACCAGCTGTACAACACATTCTGCTCAGATATTTAAATAAGCATACTAATCAAATGAATGTTACATAAGCAAAACTAGTGTATCTCAGCAAGTTGTGATCAGCGATGATTTTTTAAGGGTGCCGTCTCTCTTTAGACTTTCTCCTCTCCGGGTCTGGATATTCCTCATTTTCTTCATCCTATTTTTCATCTATAAAGCTGTCACAGTGAGACATTACAATAGAATTCCTGTGTCAAGTCATGTTGCTCTGACGACTGAACGAATTCCTGGGCGATAACAACAAAGAAAAAGAAAGAAAGAAAAAAAAAACACACACACTTACTCCAGCGCCCACATTCCGCCACATTCTGTGGCTTCGAGTGCCACTCAAGTGACGCTCTATTTGGAGAATAGCGGTGGCCACCAGCATCTATGGCGACGAACGCACATCAACTGTAAAATTGGGCGGGCATGTTGACCCACGAGCTTCCGCTCTAGTCGCAGCGCTTCAGTATTCAGCCACCCAACCAGATCAGAGGCAACACCGTCTCCTCCACTCATCTCATAGTAGAGAGCCTCTCTGCCCATTTCACTCAAGTGCTCACGGTCCGCAGCGCAGCGATAAGACAACCTGTTGATGTGTGGCACCTAACTCTATGTGTCATGGTCGACAGTGTTTTTCATTCTCTGCTTGTCACTGTAGTGGGTGGCTAGTTGCCACACTTGATTGGTTCTTTGAGCAGACAGAGATGCTTCTGCAGTGTTGTTGCACAGAAAATGGAAGAAGAAAAATTGTTGAGATTCACACAGCAACAGCAATCCATGTACGACAGTGACTTCAGCAGATAGGCTGCTCTAGTTCTACTTTGACTCATCACCCGAGCACACAAGTGATGAATGTGGACTCATGCCACTGCAGACAGACTATTGGGCACAGGGAGTAGATGAATAGTCAGTCCTACTTTAGACTGAATCATCTGTGAAATGCTTCATATTTTGCTATTTTAAAACTCCCACTGCTCTTGCACCCCCTGTTTTCTTTTCTGCTGTTGCTGTTTGTTTTGAGAACACATTGAAGTCGAGAATAATGAAAATACAAACACCGGACAGCAGGCATTTAGCACTTCATACCTCAACCACCATGGGAGCCGAATCAAACGGGCTTTTATCTAAATGTTGACATTTGAACCTGCGAGTAATATCTCCAGGAATTATGGTTTTAAGCCGTCGTTAATGGTCGAGCCGATAGATCGACGTCAGCACTCATCCTGGAGCAGCAGCCTTGCTGCTCCTAGAAATACTGAGGAGTGGAGAGGCTTGATGAATAATATATCCAAAAGGGAAGGCAATATGCCAGCAGGAAATTAAACACACGGATACTTGGAGCCGAGGACAGGACTATCAGGACTTAATTAAAGACATTGAAGGGAACAGGGCATGATTTAAGGCCAGAGATATACTCCTTTTCTGGTGACATCAACGATGAGCTAAGGATTATGGGGGTACGGCAACTGGGTGTGTTTGGAGAGCCTTTGTGCCCTCTTATGCCTCTCATAATGAGTTGCTATAATGACCATCCTCCACAAGTTAACATGATGTAAATGTGTGAAATGTGTCGGCTTTCTATTAATACATGTGTTGGCAGTGAGGTTCCTTTCAACTCACACAGACCTCTGTTGTGAAAACCATGGACCTCTTGAAATGAACTAAACAAAAATTAATGCAGGTTTCTTTTTTCATTTAATTGTGTGCAAGTAGCATAATCTTTCTTAGTGGAACATCTGTCTTGTTGTACAGTAGCTATTTAATAGAGATGCACTACACATGACAAATGCCGGGGTGAACCAGACAATTGCTCAGAGAAACTACAGGTACAATCTATCACAAAAGAGAAATGAAAGAAAGGGAAATAAAAACTCTACTACTCTCCCTCCGCTTTTAGCAGCTGCATCGTACATCTCTCTGGGGGCCAGTGAAAAGGTGGCTCAGGCTGCTATTTGTCTTTGATGACATGTTTATTTTTATTTACAGTTACTCTAGGGCTATTAGAGCATCATATCATTGGCAACCGCAAGTGTTGCCACGGTGTGTGTGGAGCCTATGATCATCATTTGACCTCATCTAATGACTGATATTGGGAGCCATGTGAGTTTCCTCAAACCTGAGCACGTGGCTACAATCTCTGAATGAAGTCGTCAAAGCTTATGGGGGAATTTTATTGATATTTACTCTGAATTAAAAAATGAATTGCTGACATGTTTATGTATTACAGTGCTGCATTAATAATTAATGTAAGTAGTAGTAGTAGTAGTAGTAGGAGGAAGAAAATATGTTCAAAAAAGTAATGAATTAAACCCTCGTGTTTGATTCTGCTGAGATGCTTTTGGGTATACAATTTTGCTTTATTTTATCTCACTGATGTCTCAGTTTGTCATTGTCTTGTTAGGTTTTACAATTTTAATTTCATGGAGCTCCAGCAGTCGAGCTTCAGTCTTTGAATTTTTTTCATTTGTGGGAAAATGAAGCTGTTAATGCTGAACCCGGTTTTGTTCAAATCTTGATTTTTCGAAAGGTAAAAAGCATGTTTCCGTTCCAATTAGACCCATTTTTTTCATCAACGCAGACATAAGGGCATTTTGAGGCTGAATTAAGCAGCTAGAAACAATCAATTGAATGAGAACTGATGCTTGCCTTTCTGATTGAACTCTCCTCCAGTTCCACATATCTTCTGCCCAACTGGTCCCCCCTCTCTCTCCACCTCTGTTTCCTACCTTCACTTCCCCCTTCTGTAGATAGCGTATGTAAGGTTGATAAATGGAGCTAATTGTTTTATGGCATGGCTGGCCTGATGCTGGCAGTGCAATCAGGCTGAATGAGGAGGCCTTGGGGAGGCCATTACCCTTCCTATTGTTATAAAGGACAGGAGGACGAGGCCGGGCCAGTGCACTCTGGAGGGACTGGGTCACAGACCCTCTAGCACTGTGCGCTGTTGTAACCTCTCAAACACATGGATGTACATCACCTCTAGAATTAAATAAAGGTTTGTGTATTTCAAATTGTCCCAGTGCCACTTCTGTAATGACTTTCAAAACATTACTTTCTTCAATACACCAGCAGAAAAAAGAGGGATCTAACCTGCTTTCTTTCATCACATGTCCGTAATTTAGAATCTCTCTCTAATTCAGGTTAACTTAGAAATTCAAAGCTTTCCTAATCAATGATTCATGATGGACCAAATGCAAATGTGTAATGTGAAAGGGGTCACTCATAGTGACACATCCACAGAGGATCATCCCTCAACTCTGCAGGTCCCTTCAGGGTTACGGTCAGTGGCGGCTGGTGACATTTATTTGGATTGGGCGCAGTTGTCATTGCTGTACTTACATCTTATTTCACTGTATCAGAGTGGCCAAAAAAAAGAGTGGCAGACATTTTGATAATAGTATTATAAACACATTACACCAGTTTATGCATGATTGTTTAGCACTGACATTCATGCAGTAGATTGTAGTTGTTGGTCCATTACAGTCCTTCAATTTATTTATTTTTCTTTTCCATCTTCAATAAGCAATAAAACCCTAACCAAATGCCGTGTTGCCTAATCTTAATCATTGCATCTCGGGTACACTTTGATGGAATTTTCTTTAACATTTTCCACCATTTGAACTCAAAGATCAACTGAATTTGCATGTCAAAGTTCAACTTTTTATCCATAATTAAATCATTCATAAGACAATGTCACAAAAATGTCTAATAAATAAAATCATAAAAGTACAACCATGTTGAATGGACATGGCTGAAACTAACATTACTGGCTGGCGGAGGCCTGATCGAGAGGCCGTGAACGTTTGTGCTTTGATTTGAGATCAGTTTATCCTTCAGTTTGAGAGGACTATAAATAGATATGTAAGTATTCCTTAAAAGTGTTGCTGACGCATCCCATTCATAGGAATTGACCACATAGTGGTTCAAATCTCTGTCGACATATTAAACGAATTACATATGTTTAAAAGTGTGTTTCTGATTTTAATGTTCATATCCTCATTCTTTTACACTGTGCTTTACTTGTTAAGACATCGTTGGGAGAGATAAGACGGAACTTTCTCAAATAATAACTATGTAGCACTTTGAGCAATCAAAATGACTGCTATCTGATGACATTATAATAATGACAGCAAGTACAAAGGGTATTGCAATGCAGAGCCATCATTGTCATTATGTGCTGAAGGTTCTACAGAATTACCTTTTCTATCAAGGGTAAAGTCAGCAGAGCAAAGGTTGTTATACACTGCAGGCATGTGTAGTAGCAGAAGGGGGATTATAGGCAGAACTACCCGAGTTCCCATCCAC
Source organism: Clinocottus analis (assembly GCF_023055335.1). Classification (NCBI taxonomy): domain Eukaryota; kingdom Metazoa; phylum Chordata; class Actinopteri; order Perciformes; family Cottidae; genus Clinocottus; species Clinocottus analis. Next base: position 14,091,370 of record NW_027176218.1, on the reverse strand, counting down.
TATGTATATGCTCATCTTGAAATTGAGCCAAAGAAAAGCTGAAGGTAAACAGGTTCATAAAGAGTTCATATTCTTTACTGAGAGATACACGTTGGAATTATGATAATGTATTAGTGAGATTTAAATAGCGTTTTTTTTTTTTTTTAGAGTGGGGGAATAAATGAGGCCATGGAGGGATTTCTGACATTGTAGATACAGAACACACAAACATTAATTCAATTATTACACACCTCACCACTACCACTGCGTACTCCCTGATTCATATCATTAATGCTGTATTTAATACAAAGTGAGTTAGTGGTGCTTATTTGATTGCTCATTCTTTCATATCCTTGTTGGAACACTTACTCTGATGGAAATACATGTTAATCAGTATTGTCTCCTATCTCTGTTTTTTTTAAAAATTCAAATACAATATGTGCAACAACTGACATTAACCTGCTCTGCCAGCGCTGTTGTACTACTACTGACAACCATCCAGACCTCAACCTTAGTAAAGAACCAGCTTCACTGTCAAGACAGAGCATCAGTTGGCTGCATTGGAAAACGCTGCTCTTTCAGTTCACGGCCAATCTGAACCGCGGTCAGATGTGGTATCACATGGACAAGCTGTGGACATGGCGGTGACAATTAGGTTTCTGGGTGACAGGAAAGCATTAAGTCCCTAGTTATCAGTGGAAGTATTGTCTTTGTTCTAGACCCTGTAGTGATGTTCAATTATTTGCTTCAACCAACATCTGCTCAAATGGCAGCATTGGTCATTGGGTTTTTGATTTGGTTTTTGGAGAGTGTGATGGGAAAACTGAGGCAGTTGACTCTGTTTTCTCTCAATGTTTTACCAGAATGTGACCCTAGTTGCTATTATCGGCACACACACACACACACACACACACACACACACACACACACACACTAGTGCTCAGGGCCTGTAAAGAAGTCTTTACCTGCCAGTGGAGATCTGGAAAGCGGGAGTCACAGGTAGTGATCTATCCCGTCTTGTGCATGAGAGCTAGGTAATCACGCAAAACAGAAATTAAGAAACAACTAATTTACTGAGAACTATACTTGATTAGGATTAGACCCCGATTAGACCCCAGTTAACGTGACTCCAAAAAAAAAGTTTAACAAACGCATTTGTGTTTTTTTTGGCTGGCAGCAAAGATAACCTTGAAATGAAACAGCGTAACACAACCTTATGGTCACTGAACCTAGCAGCAAAATGGACTCTTTGTCTCTCTTTCTGCCAGTGTTTCTCTTCTTATTCTGCTAATCACATATCAAATACTGTTATTTGGCTTCAAACTATAAATCTACAACGCTTCTCACAAGATTATCTGTTTAATTTAACTGATTCTTGTTTTTCACACTTTTGTTCAAAAAAACAATATTCTCCTTCCCCAGTTGTGTTCATGTCCTTGTGTACTTATAGTTGCAGCAGAACAATGATTTTGGATTTAACCATGGTAATCTTCTCCCTAAGAGACATCTGAACAAGACAATTTTTAGCCCCATTTTGGCATTGTGTTTCAGCATTTGGTTCCAGCAGAAATGTGTTTCATAGTTTTTCCAGTTTGGTCATTGTGTGAGGCTCAGTTGCACCCCTGTAAGTCCAACCCACAAAGGACTGCTGCCGCCAAGAGCAACACAAGTCGACCACCTTTCTTAGCGCACCAACAGTGGATACGTTGAGTTCTGTCCAGCTGTCACCAGCTATCCAAATCAAGGCCTCACTTTCCCTCAAAGCAGTTTTCACCAATCACTGGAGGCGATTACAGACATAGCTCATCAGTTTCACAATGGCCCAGGATATGAAGGGACTTAGTTTGTCAGAGGGCAATCAGTGCCAAATGGAACCCCTTCACGCTTTAGTTCACTCTTAGCTATTAGTTAACCGTGATTGTCTCCTTCCTGTAACAAGTCCCCAGCACCCTTTGGCTTAGAAGTCTCATGATGCATAAAATAAAAAAAGTAACTGATGTGTGATATAAATGACAATGCAAAAATATAAACATATGTGTTGGGTAAAATGTGAATATTGTGTTTGCTTTTGTTTGCTAATTAGATGTCACCTTCTTCATTTGTCTTAGTTTGAGCTAGAATTCACTCGAAAAAACGCAATACTACCAGATGGTGGACACAGGCCTAAAACACATAAACGTAATGGCCTCAATATAATGAGTCCGCACCATGGCTACAGTAATAAAAATTCTCAGTTTGAGTCTCATAAGAAGAAATTAATTACAACAGCTATTTCTTTGTCAGACAAGTCACTAACAGATGTCAAGCTAAGTACAACCGAGTGTGAATTTTCCCTGAAAATGTCTGTATTATGTTTGTGGGAAGAGGTAATTATCGATGGCTGCGCTCCCTAAAGACTGATAAGGTGGCCGAGCTGACAGCTGGATTGCTGTGCTCTGCATATTTAGGATAGGAAACATTGATCTCTGGGATTAATGCTGGCCCCAAAGGAGTTAATGGCAGTCAAATACTGTTTCTGTAATTATACATTTACATGGGGCTACTATCTCGAAAGTTGCTGACGCTCACTTTAAATGTTGCACAGCTACTCAGGTGGGAAAAGAATAGCCCCCAGAAGAAAATCAATTCTTCCCAAATACAATGATTTAAGATATTTCTAAAAGATTGGAGAAATCTTTTTGTATAATGCAATCACATAACATGTTACAATCACAGGTTAAAACTCAGCACTACGCTGGCAGCCAAGATGCAACACCCAGTCACTATTTTATAGTCACAATGGATTTGCTCAGTTTGAAATTCCGCAGCTTGTTATTCAGGCTGACCTACCTGAATTAGTGCATACATTTGTCTCACCGTTCTTCATTTTCCAACTACAGCCTGAAATATTTAGGGCACATGACTTCTTGGCCATTGCAACAGCAAGCACTGGGATCAAAGAGATGGTTTTTCGTAAGCCAAATATAATAATGCTGGGTTTGTCCGGAGTGAATGCATAGATCAGTCGAGGAGAGTTTGTAATCAGTGCAGAGCAAGTGCCTTCATCCTTCCTCTGAGGGGAGTATGACGATGTGGGTACTCTGTGGCTTCAGATCCTCACACACATAAAGAATCATTTGGTAAACTGAATTTTTGGAAAATAACAGTTTCTCACTGGTTGTCTCTTTAGAAAAGAGCAGAAACATACACTTTAGTTGTCTATATGTGTACAAGTAATCTTAATATATTTGCATAGCAACAGTAATTAAACTACAGCAAATAATCGTGTGATTTGGTATGTATGATGAGTCCTTGAGCATGAATGTGCCACAGATTTTAAATCAATTAAAATGAGGACATTTGGTGCAGTCTGAATGCAGCAGAACTGTTGCACATGATGTACCAGTTAAATTTGGAGAGAGAAGTAAAGCTAAGTGTTTGTTACGACAGATAATATGTGATAATAAAGTCTCGACAGGAAGTATTTTGGTGCTTAGACTCGACAGGGAGATTTGTAGTCAAGGGGAGTCTGTCCTGAGCAGTGAGATAAATCCCCTCATGGAGTTCAGACACAGGTGGTGGCTGATGATGATGCTGAGACTGGGCTGATGAGGCTGATGAAATGATGAAGCTGAGGAAGCTGCCGAGCAGTCATAGGGAGTTGGATGGGAATGCGTAGCAGCACCATTAAAGTACTGAAGTCTGGGAGAGAATCTTGGCTAGATTTGACCACCGGATGAGAAGAGTTGATATAGAGATTGACAGACACAAACAATGACAGCAGGACATGATGTGGGTGCAGGCGGGAAAGGATTGAATGACACATTCTCCTTCCAACTCGTCACGTACTGAAACTTTGTCGGACCCAGTCACAGTAAATAGGTGATGTTGCACAAAAAAAAACAAAAAAAAAAACCCATCATGGTTGGGTCACTTAAACTGAGTGAAACGTAAACAACGTAACATCAGTAGAGAAACATCACTGACGTAACTCCAAATATGTCAACACCAGTCTTAAACGTCAGTCTCCTGTTTGAGATGTTTGAGCGATCAACGCCGTGTGCTTTTCCCGTACTACACTTTCCTACAAATTCTCACCCCAAATCCGAAAGCTTGATCAGTGCTCCTGTGCTTCAAACTAAGCCGCTCTAGTTGTGCATCTAGCATCCGTTTTGCACGTTAGTTTGCACGTCCCATACACATAAAAGAGGTTTTCGTGTGTCAGTATTAGATGCCAAAGACACTGACCAACATCCGTAGCATGGGGGATTGGAAGTGAGAACCGGTTGCAACTTCACAGTCATGGAGCATTTTCTGTGAGCTTCTAATAATGAAACGGATGAGTTTGCATTGTAGTTACTTGGAAACCTGGTGCGTCTTATACAGACACGGAGCCTGGAAACGAGAACGAGCAGCTCTTTGTGACTGAACTCTCGCTGGAGCTACATTTAAATAATTGATGTTGGTGTTTGCTTCTATTAATTGACAGAGGGGCAGCTAACACTGATTCCTGTGAAGGACAATGATGCAGTGGCTAAAGATAAGCCGTCTCAGTAATTACTATTGACATTACTTTAAAGGTAAGCTTTGAAAGGGTTCCTGTGGGGTATTGGTCTTGTCTTTTCTCAACAATTATACAACAGTAGAAAAAAAGACTATTTTGGTTAATTAAACAACAACAACATTAAAAGAGATGTACAGAAAATATACAAAACATAATTATACTCAGTCCATACTGGTTGTGAGTAGAAACTCCATCTGAACTTGTCACAAGTACAAGTCAATAAATGGATAGATCAACAGGGAAGTGTATATTTATATACAAAATTGACTTTCTATTAATCACATTAATAAATCAGTATTTGTTTATTATCTCTCTTCTATTCTTCTATATTCTTCCTGAGATCTTAAAAAACTGATCTTGTGTTTGATTTCAGGAGATGCTTTAGTATATCAGCATCTTACTTGATAATAAACAAAACTTAACTAATGAGTAGTAACTAATTGAATTAATCATGAATTGCAGCATTTTTTTTCATCATTTACTAACACAGCTTATTAATCATCTATAAGTCCGTCATACTTCATTTACAAATGGGGAATCCCTCATTTATAAAGTATGAAAAACCAACCTCATTAATCAAGAATGAAATATTTATAATTGTATGAAAACTGTATGAAATGCATACTAATGAGTTACTAATGGGGGTTCATGTTGGAATAATGCTTTATAAATGTATTCTGTGTTTATCAATGCTTTACTAATGCTAAATAGTGTGTACTTATAATAACGTGCTACCAATTATTTCAACGATGTAGGCTGTAAACCTTTTCGATATTTCACAGTTTCTAATTCGCCATTCTCCATAATGGACAGAGAAATATAATAAATGTAATATCTGCACAAATAAGCTGAGGAAACGGAACACACAAATGCGCTGTATTAAGCACACTGATGCTTTGAGCTAAAACAGGCCATTGTCATGAGTTCACAAGGCCAATGCTAACTTTTAATGTGTAGTGAGAATCATGTTTGCCATTTCAAGCATGTTAGTATGCGAACATTTGAGAATGAGCACTAAATACAGCAGCTAACGTAATTTGTTCTGCAATAATTGGTCTAAATCAATACACCGGACAAAGTAGAAATTTAACCAAATGTTGGAACTATAAGAATAGTTAGTGAATCACTAAAACCATTAGTAACAACTGGAAACCACGACCGTCTGTACAACATTTAGGGTATTACACTTTATATAGTGGACTTCTTGTCCTCCGACCACTCAAAGTGCTAAACACTTTATGTCAACATTTGACCACTCACATCCACTGATGGCAGAAGCTGTCATATATATAAGTGGCCAAACTGCTCATTGGATCAAAGCTCATCTTCAAGCACACTCACACACTAATGACACAACCGTGGGGAACAATGTGGAGCTCAGTATCTTGCCCAAGGACACTTTGACTTGTGAACTGGAGGAGCCGCTCTATCCTCCTGAGTCACACCCTCCCCTGCCTTTAAGACAATCGACCCAACAGTTTTTGCAGTTCATACCAAAGTGGCTGACCGACATAGCGTTCAAAGAAACATATAGATGGTTACATACAAAAGAATAAAGGAGACTTAAAAACAATAAAGACAATAAAACCAACATCACAATTCATCTTGTCAGAACATGACCAACAGATCCAATACTACTCAAAGACATTTGTAAGTTCACAAATGTGGATGCTTCGAGCTCTAGGTTGATTTTTTACACTTGCAGCATTCAAAAATGTGTCGTCTGAAATACTCAAGATTGCAGTGATGTGAGCTGCAATTTCAGTGTGTCACAAGTTTCATGTGGTAGGCCACAAGATGAAGCTGTCTTCTTTACAGTAATGTGTGCTTCTGATCTGTCTCTCAGTGTCATGGCTGCCTCGTTTAATGAGTCGCTTGCAGTATTGCCCCCTTGAGGACACAGGTGTTGCCATGTCGCTGTTGATACACACCGATTAACAAGACTATAGTATTAAAATAATATATGCTATGTGATATAGATCATGTGTCAGAAACAACAATCAGCACTGCTGCCCTGGTAAATAATCATTTGAATGCACCTCTGTGTTGCACACTGTTGTACGGATCCGTCTGGAGTGTTTGGTCATTATGTTGTTAAATTTCTGCTTGGATGCGCAGAGCATCCTCGCAGCTGGGTTTTAGATCGGCTACAGCCCACTGAATGATGGGAAACTGTGAGGCAGTGAAGTAAAGTGACTCACATCACATTCAGCTGAAGGGTCCTTTCCTGTCAAGCTTGATTTACCATCAACTGTCATCCTTTTGTAGAGATAGGTAATGCCACTTATTCTACCAAATATGCATGTATCAGACTAGGTGACAGAAAATAGTCATCAAGGCTGGCTGTGAGACATTACAGCAGCATGTGCTTGCCCTTAAGTATCGCTCACATATGATGCAGTTTGACTGGAATAGGCAGTTGGGCAGACATTTCAGGCTGATGTTCTTGACAACTGAGTGAGTTAAACTAAATTGATATTGTCCCAACATTTTTTTTGATTGTGTTTTGTTTATGTTTGCCTTTGGACCTGCACCATTAACTCATTGTCCCTGTTATTATGGTGCAATACTATTGCCGTGTGTGAGGCATATGCTTCCATCAAACTCTCATTAACCTTGTGTCTGATTATGTCCTGCATGGTGAGATTACTCTCCGAGATTCCCCTCAACACAACAGAGTGGCCATTTACAGCTTGATGATGATTAACAGTCCAAACAAACAATTGCCCTCCAGGCTGAGCGCAGACAACTGTGACTGCAATGTGGTCTTACTCTGATATATAGGCTGAAGAGCATGGTGATGTGAAAGGAAAAAGTTTGATGTTTCATGAAATATTCTTATTTGCATTTTTCCAAGATTGATACCAATGTTATACTTAGCTAGCCTAACAACTAGCCTGCTCTCCTCCTCTAAAGCAATTAGCACATTGCATCTTGTTGTCTGTTCAAAATCCAGGATGTAACTAGTCCCAACCAAGATATAGCCCCCCCCCCCCCCCCCGTAAAATGGTGATTTGCCATCTTTCCATTTACTCGACAAACAAGATATAATACTTTATGTGCACAAGCTCCGAAGTGCTGGTTAGAAGGTTTTGTTAACCCTCAACTTCCTGGTCTGAATAGTGAAGCCAATGAGGAAGTTCCTTAGAAATTCATTATTTGTGATGTCACAGTAACTACGTCAATTTCTTCCATCCTCTACAGTGTATGCTCACAGCAAAAACTCAGACGAGCATATTCCCTAAAATTTCAAACCTTTTCTCAGTTACTTCTGGCTGTGACACGTAACCTTAAGCTGCAGAGTTTATCTTTTTTTTTACAACTGCTAACTTTGCATGAACTTTGTTTCTTGCACACATTTTTTTATCATATTTTTTTACTGTTCACTTTTATGTCTTTGTAACTGAGATATTTGGCTAAAAGCGTGACTCATACAGATGAGACAAAGGAACGACTGACAGCCTCAATGCAAGAGACATCAGTGTTCACCTTCTACAATAATTGCCTCACTCCACTTGATGGGCTTGTAGATGCGTATGGAGATGTTAAAGTACATTAAAATGCATGTTGCATTAAAGTGATACCAGCGTTTTAGTGGGTCATCATAAACAATTTATAGACCAAAAAGTGAAATACAATTTCAGCAGTATGCATCTGTCATGCAAAAGTAACCTAGAGACTAAAGGGCGTTTTGTGCCGATTGCATTTACATATTACGCAATTTCCATAAAAAGCACAGCTTTTTCACACTTAATGGCATGTCCTCACATTTGGATTTTCTCCCCTCTCGTGATTCACAGATGGCCTATGAAGAGGTCCATTAACACTGTCCAGAGAGAACTGAGATGGGTTTTAAATGCTCTAAGATGAAGAGCCATCTAGATTTATTGGGCAAAGTGTGGAAGGTCAACAATTACACAGCTAGTGGTGGGTCTAACTCAACTTTCCTCAAGCAGCAAATAGGTGATGTGCGTATACAAAATCAGAACTGATGAAATTAAGCAATTTAGGCCAACCCATTTAAAATTTAAATTGATGTGGATAAATATGGGTGAGGGTTCTCCAAAATGGTGAGCTATCTGTTTGCACTCATTACGGATCTAATAAAGTTTGCTGACGTGCCAGCGTGTGATTAATATTTGTTTTAATTTAATTTGAGTTAACACACAGCAATCAATATTTAATGTTTTCAGTGAATATTTATAATTATGCTGTGAGAGAGTAAGTGGTTAGCAGCACAATGGCCTAGATTTCTTCAGTGTGTGATAAAGGAAGAGTAAATATTTCCGCCATCTATTTCAGTGAAGACAGGAGGTGTTGAGGAAGGTTCTTCAACAATCAACAACTTGCACAAGTTGTTTATCAGCTTAAGAAGGAAGATGAGCAGAACAATGTAAATGTAAGGTACACTTCAGTGTTAATGTAACAGGTCAATCAGAAGCTTGGAAAAATACACCATTCCATTATTTATTTAATAATTTTTCAATCTCTATAAAATATGTCATTCTCATTGTCCAATATTGAGGCCAATATTAAGTGAGCTAAAGGAAAATTAAGTGAATTTGACTGTATTGGTTGTCTCTTAAGATTCAGAAAGGTAGTGGTCTCTACAGTTTACAGCTATTGCTTGCATGGGATTGATGGTAGAGTTGCACAACCAATCACAACAGCTGACGCTACAATGCGCCACCCATTTGGCCAGTCGTTGTGACGACCCTCCTCCTCCCGTACCTTAGGTGTCACTGTTGGATTCTATTACAGGTGCAGTTATGGAGTGTCGTCAGCCTGAATGAGCAACACCTTAGTCGGAGTGGCCTGACCATAAAAGATTGTCTGCATTTGTCAGTCGAGTCTCTGATCTGGTGTGTCACTGCCACCATTTATCTTTTGATTTGTATCTTTGTTCTTTTACCTTTTATTTGAGTTAGTCTTGGAGCCGGGTGTTGACAGTATGTACAACACAAATTTCTCAAAACCAAAATGGCTAACGAACAGTCAGGAATACTGGGCAACTCAAGGAACCTGTAAAATAATGAAGGATCATTAAGTCATCCTGGCATTCCAACTTTGATTGGTGCCAGACTTGAAGGTTAACATTGTTTGCACTGTTAAGACGTTAGCTGCAAGCTGCCCGCTCAGACGTCATGTTGAGAGCCGTGTGGAGGCACTCGATATGCTATCTATTACGCATTTAGCATCTTCAACTATTGAGCTGTGAAGTAAATCAAGTCAATATGATTAGTCTATCTTTTCAGAAGAAAGTCCAGATGCTGGGATTGCAAGGACGTTCCTTTTTAAAGTAAATTAAATCAAGAAACACAATCAAAAATGCAAGTGACTTCAAGACATTGCACAAAAACAAACTGGAATTTACACTCTTGGAGAATGTTGAAATATCTTCAGTACCAAATGAAAAGTTCACTTACCTGTACTCTTTACTTAAGTGTAGCTTTTAAACCACGATATATTGAGTTAAATAATACATGCTTGGTTTTCATGGATAAACTGTCACTTGTTTCACACGTATATAAACGGCAGGCTTGCTTCATTAGAACAGCTTTTTCCTTGATGGACTAAGTGTAATTCCAACATTTCCCCACTGTCAAACCTTACGGCCATAACATACTATCTGCAGATCTCTGCTTGATGATCGCTTAAGGGTTATAGAGATTAAGTTAAAACCATCCAGATCTGGAAAAAGCTAGCCTGCAGGGAACGGACAGGGTCAGACAGGATTTGTAATATCAATCTGAGAACTGCCAGCCATGTTGAAACAGGGTCATACAATAAGGGTTATAAAAAAGCAAGTGTTGTTTATCTCATAGATAATCAGCTTTCTGATAAATTGGATTGATATTTATCTTTGTCATGATTTACTAACAATTCCTCAAAGGCACTCGATGTCCGCAGTCTCCTTTTTTGTGTGCTGCTGAAGCCGGTCTCCGTAGTGCATTACTGCAACAGCATCTCTGCAACTCCTACGTTTACAACAAGCTTCGATCTACTCACAACCATGCTGTATGCTTCGTCACACTGCTCCTGAATCCACATCAACCCTCTCCACACGTATCTCCCTAGGATCCCAGGTAAATAACACTGCAGCAATCGACTTTAGCAATCACAACTTACTAAGCCCTTTAGAGTCAGGTCAGAAGAACCTTTTCCTCCTAAATTTTAACCAACGTACCTTTTTTTTAAAATCTTCTCTGCTTTGTATGTAAGAGGATTGTAAAGCACTTTGTCTGTAAGCTTGCACCACTGTAAGAGTAAAGACAAGGCAAAAATAAGGTTCAATTTTGCACAGGCTTTTGTAGACAATGGGGTTTTGTTTGTCGTCACCATAAGCCTTCGCTATCATTCTGTGCTCATTACATGCAGTTTGTACTCTGCATCCACTTTTTCACAATACTTAAGAGGGCAATGTTACCAAGACTGGTGAGGTCTAAAACCCTTCTAGCTAAATAATGCCTGGCCTGTCACAGTTTGATCAATGCCATTCATTTAATTTGTCTCGGAAAACCAGCTGGTATGCCGACAAGCTGCTTTCTGCCATACGATGCTGGCGGTGCTGGAACCACACCAGACAGGTGGTTAGAATTGCCTGAACAAAAGTACATATACAGAGTTAAACAGTTAGGATAAGGCAGCATTGTTCAGAATATTTCCTGATACATATTGACTAATGATATATTCCACCACCATTAAGACATGGTCCCAACAAGGGAGCTTACTAAGTTTGGTTGACATCATCCAGTGTCAAAGCTGTTGAACTTGTGAGGACACTGTGCTGTGCTGCGATGCTCTGGGTGTTGAATGGCAGTGCCAGCAGGGTTGCCAGCCTGGGTCTGTAAGACTAATTTCTCACTTTGTCATGTCTTTACCCCAGAGACGAAGATGAGCAGCAGGTAAACTGCCCCTTTCAGAGCCTATGTTCCACTGGGTAAACAGGTTTTTGCGTTGAGCACAGAGAGTTCCCTCTGAGGATTGATCCTCGGGGTGTAGTTGGACTCCCCTGTCTCCTTGTAGAGAATTGATTGGCAGGTTAGCCACACCTCTTGGAGCCAAGAACCCCCTGGTCAAAGAGTGTCTTGAGTATAGCAAGCTTCTAAGGGGACATAAGCCTTTGAGCTCACCGAATGAAAAGTAAGCTGCTAGTCCTTTTGAGAATGCATGCTGTCCTCAACTGACCTGGTGTAAACTAGGTGTTAATATTGGATCTTAAAGCCAATTTAAGCTTTTTTCCCCCTCCCAATATTTTAAATTCAGGCTGCCGGGATGTATCAGCATGGTAGAATGAGCTGTTCTTACAAAGAATCACTGTTTGGTATTCACTTTGTTGGTGTTCAATAAGACATCATAGCAGCATCTGCCTTGTTTATGTTTTGTATGTCTACTTTACCTTACTGCCTTTACACCTCTTGGATTTTCCCCCTCCAACAAGAAACACATTATATTACTAATAAACACACAAGCAAAGCTACTGCACATGTCTACATCTGACTACTGGTTATAATTTTGCACTTAATATTGTTAGCATAATACTGTTACAATGCTATATTGTAAACACATTTAACAGTACAGTGGTCCATCTTCAGTGGAAAACGGAAACACTGGCTCCAATTAGTATTATTATACAGCAATCTCCTTGCCATATCCTTTAAATTATTAACTTTAAAAAGGGGGTCTGATCAGTATGCAATAGCCGAAGGTCAAAATAACATTAAAGAGGGCTTATGTGATCACAAAACTAGATTTTGATATTTTGTATATTTCTTTTTACAATTCTGCAGGTAACAATAAATCTATCAGAGCAGAGGGAACCTGGAAAGATAAATGAAAAAAAAAAGTCAATTTTGTTGACCTGAAAGACAGATAAAGATGGCCTCAGAGAAGAGAGGCGGACCAAAGACATAGACACATTTTTCACAACCAGCTGCTCAGGTACAGTATATTAGACAACGTGCAGTAGAAGGCTTGGCGACCCGTGTCCCCCACCTTTCAAATCCCATCTCCCTCAATGAAATCAGGTGTCAAAGTTTGCAGGGGATGTAGTGAAAACAAGTCAAACTCGATCATGGCTGGAGCTGTGACAGCTGTTGAGAGGGCTGATAAAATAACCTAATAAAGAAGAGAGAGTTGTCTTCAGCTCAGTCCTGTCACTGTGGCCAGCAGGGCAGAAACATTTTACAATGGCATCCATGCATGAGATTGTGTATGAGTAAACTTGCTGAATATCACAGCACAGTAATACATCTGTGTAGTGTATGTTGAACATCTTGGGAAACAGCATGTGGAGTGTCATATTACTACAGAATACAGATTGAACATTTTTTTGCAGACGGTTTTCTAAGTTGATGGTAATACAAATTCTACAACCTTTGGACGATACCATCCAGAATGAAAGTCAAAGAAAAGAGTGATGTGTTGACGTATTACATAAAGACAAAAGCAAATGAATTAATTAGTTGTTAGATTCCACGGTGTAAAAACAAATGTTATTTCTATGAAATACTTCTGCAGTTATGATTGGAGGATAGAAAAGTGTTTTTATCAAGTGATCCAGTAAGCTGAAAACGACAAGAGCTTTCAAGACTTCCCCATCATGTCAGGAGGCCTGCAAACAGCCATACCATCATTACTGAGGCGGGGGACCCTCCTGAGAATTTCACAACTTTCTTTTATCTTTTATGACTTCAGTTGGATTTACTCACTAAATTATCTCTAAACAGACTGTGTGTAATGTTCAGCTGCCAAAATCCTGAGACAGACGAGAGGTGCTGATAAAAAAAAAAATCTAGGTGGTCCATCTAGGTGGCTTTCAATTATTACCGGAATTCATAGTAATTAGTTTTATAATTACCGGAGCGTGATTAGCGGACCTTTTTGATCTAGGTTTCTCCACTCAGGCTTCATACAAGCTGCTTTACCTGCTGATTGGTGGTTATGACTGCAGCCTGAGAGAAAAGACCTGTTGGCAAGAGGGTATTAATCATCTTGGAATGCATTTCTTTTTCTTCTTTAACCACTAGTAATTCAGATCAGTTCCAATTTATGGAAGGTTATTATGTTAATATAATTGTATATTTACCCAGAGAACTGTTGATTGATATATTACATCACTACTAAGTTAAAATAACCAACTTTTTTTAAAATTTAGCAGAAAAGGTTCAGCATTTCAGACCATTGAGACTTCAGTGGACATGCTTAAAATTGACTAACTTAAGACAGTTGTCTATTAGCTCAACTCCAGCTTGAGTTTAGTACTGTATGTCACACTTGATTTATTAAATTCATATCCAGAGGCGAAGCCCCTGTATTAGTTTTACTGCTAAAGTTCAAAAGTTGTAGCATCTTTCCTGCTTTTCTTTTCTAGAAAATAAACCCTCACAGGGGTCAGTCTCATAGATCCACCAAAGATGATGGATAGCACTGCAATTTGTCATTTTCCTTTTTGAACACTGGCTCTTCTGGCTCTTTATTGGGACACAGTAGGCTAGTTGCAGGTTAAACAACAAGTATTGTATGTATATATGTCACCTTTCACCTCAACAAGTGAAAGGATATCCGACTGGATATTTAGCTGATTATAGATTATTTCACAAGTCATGTGACGTGTTTTAATACATCCATTGTGAAATCTTCAATTGTCTGTAAATTTATATACGTTTGGTGAACTTACATTTAAACAACAGTTAAACCCACTAATTATAGTTACAGATCATAATAGATATAACTTTAAATAAATTAATCTACCTTGCTGCTTTAATACATAGGTGTTGCAGTGCTGATATTTAGTGTATAATTTCTGTGATATAACTATGTCAGCAATTAATTAAGGGACAACACATGTCGTAGTGCTCCTTTGTATTACTCTATGCAAGTAATTATATGTATGAACTACAGCATAGATATATTTGGTATAATATATCAGTTAACTTTTTCCATAAACTAATTTTCAAATTATAATTCAACGTAGACATAATTCAGGTGGTGAGCTTGTCATTAACTCTCCTCCGCCAATTACGTTATGAGCTGATACTTGTTCAGTGTGCCATTCAATCTAAGCCAAGATCAATTGTTAAACTCCTATTTTAGCCACCAGTCAAATTTCAGCAGTTTAAAAGTTCATCAAATTTAGTCCTTAAAACTGAAACTGAAAGTTATTATTGCACAGAACCGTCTTTTATCAGACCATTAGCTAATAACTTTCAAGTTTATACTACCTTGAGTGTATGCCCTTAGCCAAAGGTTTCTACACCAAATGTCTATCTGGCAGACACAATCACCACATTTAGGAATAGACTGAAGACTTTTCTCTTTGATAGCGTTTATAGGGCTGGCTCAGGTTTGCCCTGGTCCAGCCCTTTGATGTGCCCTGATGAGCCCCTAGACTGCTGCTTAGGATACACTGAGCTTCTCTCTCCTCTTCCCTATCTCCTTCTGTATGAATTTATGTCAATCAATGCACATTACTAACTATACTTCTTCCCCGGAGTCTTTGTGCTTACATTGATTACGTTGTCCATTCTGGTCACATGACATATATTGCTCATCTGGGAAGAGAGATCTTCCTCTCTTTTTCTCCTAAAGGGTTTCGTCTCTTTTTCTCCCCATCAAAAGTTTTTTTTTTGGGAGGGTGGTGGGTTCCTGATCCGATGTGAGGTCCTGGGACAGAGGATGTCATATGGTCATATGTGTAGATATTGTAAAGCCCACTGAATCAAATTTGTAATTTGTGACTTTGGCTGTAAAAAATACATTGAATTGTATAGAATTGAGAGGGTTGGGGCTACAGAGGACGAAGCAGAAGATGACAACACAAGGCTATAAAGAGTTGTGTCTTGGTCATTAATCAATGCCTTCCGCACAATTTGCTGTCTGTGAATTGGGACTGACCTGTCTCAAGGGTCACTTGCCAATTTTCGGCTGCAGTCAGCCCGTGTCGCACTGAGCTCTGTGCTTATGCCCAGTGTTCCTTTTGAGTGATTCCATATTTAAGATCGTGGCTGTCGCATTCCTCTCTGTTAGAACGATATCACTGCAGGCCCCCCTACACACCGATATGGGGACTTAAGCAGGTTATTTACCATTGCCAATGCTGGCTGATTGTGTGCCTTTTATGCATTTGTTCATTCATGTGTAGCACTCTTTCCTATGCCAAATGTGTAAATAAAATATACTGTTAACAAAAAAGACTTGCGACAACTCAACAATTGATTATTGTGTCACATCATCTGAAGCCAACTGGTAAAGTCTGAGGAGTTTAATCTCCCCAAATCATGAAAACTAAAACTACTTGCATCTATAAGATGAACAATATGTTAATCAAACTCTGAGTCTGGGAGATTAGCAAAAACAAATCTTTACTATCAAAAGGTCATATAACTGATGGTCTTACAGCATCTTCTCTGACCTCTTTGGGAGCCGCCATTGTTGCATTGTCAGAATAAACAGTCGTCTCTCTGTGTCATCTCGCACACATCTAAGTCACGCCCCAAGCTGCCAGTTGGTCAGTCATTACGGGATGCTGATTGGTCAATACTATGATTTAATTGACACAAAACCCTTACTTGAAGCCTGAGAAGATGGATTCTGTTTGATATGTGTCCCGCGATTCTCCTGCGATCTTGAAACATTACGTGAGTCCAGCTGCTGAGCAAGATAAGACATTTACTGCTTCAGGATGTCACGTGAAACACAATGAAACATTTTTAGGTCTGGCAGACAAACAGTGTGATGTATACAAGCCGCTGCAGTCCAAACTAAAAGCGACCTCTGATATCAGTGCTGCATGCCTGACCAAATCACATCTATTGCATTTATCAGAAGAGGAGTGTGAGGTAAAGGGCCAATCCGGCCTCTTCCAATTACATCCCTGGTGGTTAGAGAAACCTGCCAGCTTGAAAAAAAAAAGATTTATTTTTCACTGTAAATAAATGCTGTTGCACTCAAGGGAAACATATTACCCTGAATGGCTTGCTGTACATCTTACCTGTACCTAGGGCTGTGTGGTATAATACTTGAACCGGTATACCAGTTTCAATATTTCATATGGTATGAGTTTTTCACATACCGTCATACTGGTGCATAGACACGACATCTGTTGTTGCTCTGCGCCACAATGGATATTTCATTGTTCACAGTTCAACACAAAGTGCGCAGTGAAGCTACTTACCTGGGTTATTAAGATCAGTCAAGGTGCAAAATTACACAGCCAAATTGCATGCTGGGAAAGGCAAGTTGCCGGGCGGCGAACAGCTGTTTGTGTGGCGTGTCTTCCGCGTTACTCAATACCCCAAAATGCATTTTGGCACCAGCAAACAGGGAACAATGGCGTATGAGAAATCAAAACTGAAAGTTGACAGTCTCTGAATACTACTGTTGTTGAGCCACAAAATGTAATTTTAGGATGTTTCTGGCGAGAAGTTAGTTGTTTAAGTTTCAAATCTGTGGTCGGTTTGTCAAGAATAAGCCAATTTAAAGAGTTACCTACGGTTTGAAGTCCTGTTCGCGGACCCCGGCACCTGGCCGTCAGCGCTTTGAATCTCGGTCCTGCCTGATCTCGGCAGGACTTTGCTGGCTCCGATTTCTCCGTAGAGGTTATGACGATCTAACGAGCAATCTTTATTAGTTTATTATTTATTCACAGTAACGTTACGTCAGTTTGACGGAGGGAACGGTTAGGATTTATAACTTAAGATTTTAATTTAACTTTTGAGCGACAGGCCGTTTACGCAATACAGTAATATTTACTCTTCCAGTTGTTTGTCTGCGCGCTATAACTAGCATGCAATTTGTCTTTGTAATTGCATAAATGTACAATTATTAGTGTTACAAACTTGCTGACTACACTGCTGTGTAGTTGGCCAGCGGCGAAAAAATACCGTTATATACTGTGAAACCGTTATAATACAACAAAATACCGTGATATGAATTTTGAGCCATACTGCACAGACCTACTTGTATCTACCAGAGAAGAAAAAAACTAGTTATCCCGCATCCCTTGTTTTCTCTCCCTTTGGACCTGCATCCCAACCCTTTTTTTCTGTTTGCACAAATACAATTAGACCTCACCTTCTTACCCTTTCAAAGTTGTCAGTAGGACAGTGCTAGAGGACATTTGAGATGTAACAACACTATAAGCAGGATGTAAGCTGTACTTTCACAACAAGGACATGCTGTGTGTTTATCCTGTATTCCTAGAGTGCTTGGGTGGGGTAGACCCGTTATGCTGGGACATTGTTATATAGAGCAGTATGAATATGACTTGGTTGTACCACTTCCTGTGTCGTTGATAAGTGGATAGAAAAACACTGACCATCCCCGTATTAGCTCAACAAACTAGATTTAGCAATCAACATTATTTATTTCAAGTCACACAGGCTGCATTACAGAAACACTGACTCATTAGCCAACTGCCCTCTTTTCTTGTTCCTGTTGCTGTTCATTGTTTCTTTCATGTCATATTTTCAAGACAGTTTCAAGCTCCCCTCTGGAACACACACACACACACACACACACACACACACATTGGAGTCCCTCCGCACAAGTATAAGCGCCATAATCCAACAAAAACAGTCAAGTGAAACTTGAGCATACTGACTCCCTCAGCAGCACTGAGTTTATTGTACCGGCTAGCAGTGCTGCTAGTTGGCCAAAAACATTGGCAGTCTGAGCTGCTGCATCTATTTGTTGTATTTTATCAGTAGCGGACTTTGGCACATCAAGGTGCTCTGACAGCATTATAAAATCTAAATAAATAAACACTTCCTGGGAAGACATCCTGGTTATGTGATATCCAACAGCTGGTTGGGCTGTAGTGATAAAATGTGTATTGTGTTCAAATAAAGAGTGCATTACACCAATCTGGTCAACATTTACACAATATATATATTTTAGTTGAATAGAGTCAAAACCAAATGATAAGAAGACACCATTCAGACTATGCAACACTGCACACAGCATTTACAGCAGACATACCACTTTTCTGCAATAACACACATTTTGTCAAAACACCTCATTCAATCATGTTGCTACAACTCATCACAAATTAATGAACAAATCAATGAGGTTTATTAGGTTGTAATCCCATAAGATTTCTATCAGCGGAAGTAGACGAACAAAATTGTGACTCAGAGGCAGTCTGGGTTTTCACTAATGTGTATTGTGTCAATTTAAAAGATGTAAATGAAATGGTCTTCCATTGATAACAATCCTGTTTGTTAAGCTGTGTGTTGTCTGCTAACTTGTTGGTTTCTTCAGTTTTAGACTTTGATTCCCCCTCCACCCTGAAGCACTGTGCCGATCAGCTGTCTCCGGTGTTCACTGCCATTTTCAACACTTCCCTGGAGACATGCCACGTCCCAGCTTGCTTTAAGGTTCCCGTCCCCAAAAAATCCAGGACCACAGGACTCAATGACGACAGGCCCGTTGCCCTGACCTCTGTGGTCATGAAGTCTTTTGAGCGCCTGGTCCTGTCCCACCTCAAGGACATCACCGACCCACTGCTGGACCCCCTGCAGTTCGCCTACAGAGCCAACAGGTCTGCAGACAATGCAGTCAACATGGCCCTGCACTTCATCCTCCAGCATCTGGACTCCCCAGGAACCTACGCCAGGATCCTGATTGTGGACTTCAGCTCTGCCTTCAACACCATCATCCCGTCCCTGCTGCAGGACAGGGTCTCCCAGCTGCATGTGCCAGACTCCACCTGCAGGTGGATCACAGACTTCCTGTCTGGCAGGAAGCAGCACGTGAAGCTGGGGAAACACATCTCTGGCTCCAGGACCACCAGCACCGGTTCCCCCCCAAGGCTGCATTCTTTCCCCTCTGCTCTTCTCTCTGTACACCAACAGCTGCACCTCCAGTCACCAGTCCGTCAAGCTTCTGAAGTTCGCGGACGACACCACCCTCATCGGACTGATCTCCGGCGGGGATGAGTCCGCCTACAGGTGGGAGACTGACCACCTGGTGACCTGGTGCAGCCACAACAACCTAGAGCTCAACGCTCTGAAAACAGTGGAGATGGTTGTGGATTACAGGAAGAGCGCAGCCCCACCCGCCCCTCTCACTCTGCATAACTCCTCCGTTGACGCTGTGGAGTCCTTCTGCTTCCTGGGCCGCATCATCACCCAGGACCTCAAGTGGGAGCTGAACATCAGCTCCATCACTAAGAAGGCTCAGCAGAGTATGTTCTTCCTGAGGCAGCTGATGAAATTCTACCTGCCAAACACAATGATGGTGCACTTCTACACCGCCATCATTGAGTCCGTCCTCTGCTCCTCCATCACCGTCTGGCACGCTGCAGCCACTGCCAAGGACAAGGCTAGGCTGCAGCGCATCATCCGCTCTGCCGAGAGGGTGATAGGCTGCGATCTGCCGTCCCTCCAGGACTTGTTTGCTTCCAGGACCTTGAAGCGGGCAGGGAAGATTGCGGCCGACCCCTCTCACCCTGGACATAAACTCTTCGTGTCCCTTCCCTCTGGCAGGAGGCTGAGGTCCATCAGGACCAAGACCTCCCGCCACACAAACAGTTTTTTCCCGGCAGCAGTCGGGCTCATCAACAGAGCCCGGGTCCCCCAGTGACTGACTCTGTCTCCCCGAGGACCTTCTCTCCCTTCTCTCCCCTGCACATATCTCCACACCGCACATTTAAAGTCACTCGCCACCTGTCACTTTCAAAAATCATAACCTCATTCCATGCACTTTACTTTACCTTACTCTCATTATTATTATTATTGATCGTTTTACCCCTTTATTTTTTTTAATTTTTACTTGCATCCTTACTTATTTACTGCATCTTTACTTATTTACTTATTTCTTACTTGTTTGTATCAACATTTTATACTTCCATTTGTATAGTTAAATGTTCTTTGTTGTTGCTGCTGTTGTTGCTATTGTTGTGTTATGATGCACCTTCCGCCAGGACAAATTCCTCGTTTGTACTAACTTACTTTGCAATTAAACATTTCTGATTCTAATTCTGATGAATTGTAGTGTGGTGTAGATGCACGCCATAAAAAAACACTCAGCGAATATTGTTTAGTCACAAGTGAAAATTCCAATTTCAGCACTATTGAAACATTCTCATAACTTTTTTGCATGTAACATCATAATCGTAACCCGATATGTGATCAAAATCCATCCACAAAAGGAATTTATCTTCCAGGTACTACAGGAGGTTTTTGATCCGTCCACAAATGGATCGCTTATCAACATCGAACACCTGAAGCAAGAAGGAAAATCCCTTTGAAGATTGAAATCTGCTAAGAGGATGGGATTCAAACGAGCAATAGTATAAGATAAGTGCGATTGGGGATTGATTTTGTGGCGCTGATATTCTGTAACCTGATTTACAGTAAGCTAAAGTAACAGTAATCTGGTGGAGATTACTTAAAGGGGACATATCGTGCTCATTTTCATGTTGTAGTTTTAATTTGTACAAGCAGATGTTTGAATGCTTTATTAATGTTCAAAAACACATTCTTTTTATTTTACTGTCTGAATATACCTGGAAACCTCAATGTCTATTCAAACCCTGCTCCTGGAAAAGTGAGTATATTCTAATATGATCTTGCAAGGGAGATGAGAAGAGATGACAAATCTGAATGGCTTATTGAATCACATGTTTTCCGATCAAGGTAGCCCACAAACATGTTTACTGGGTTGTGTTATTTCACAATTTGTGGGTTAGTAGGCAGTCCAATTCTATGTGCACAAGTACTGAACAAAGTGTCCCCTTTAACAACCTTATGTCTGGCAAGCTCTTACAGTGCTCCACGACCCGCCTTCAACAATTCAGTTCACCTCTTCTTGGCCGCTAAGCCGACCATGACCCGCTAAGCATTAGTTCACCATTTACTGTTGCAACCCTCACAAGAACAAGCCAAGCACACAGGTCAAACATGATATGAATTATACTGGCATTCAAACAGTGGAGGACAGTGCCTATGTGGATCATGTGGGCCATGTGAAAGGGAACATAAATACAACGCTGACGGATTAGTGCTGGACCCCAAGGACACAAGGAAACAAAGCCGTAGAAGAATGTTAGAAGGAAAAAACTCATCCAGACTCTTGACAACGGTTGTTACATCTACACATGGAAATGCACAAACTGAGCAGAAATTTCTCAAAGCCCTGTTATGAATAATGAGAAATGAATGAAGTGCAAATAAAACAGTTTATGTAGCTATTTACATCTAATTCTGAGCCCAATATGACGAGAGCTCAATCATGGAGTGTTATTACCTCTTTGATGTGTCAAGCATCTCTCTCCACTCCTATTATTACTATTTTTATCTGATGCTTCCATCGGATGAAACATGCTTTTAAGGGCCTGATTGGAGGATTATGACGGCATGGGGACTTAACTACACACATCACTGAATATCTATAGGAATGTATTGATCTACAACACAAGATTTTGTGTCAGTTTGAATGATCATGTCAAAGTAAGGCTCAGTCTGCTGTCATTCAGCAGAAAAAGACTTCTTATGTCTATTGATTTCCTGTCCCTCCAGACACAGCCTACCGAGTTTCACTTAACACTTGTAAATTTGTGCTTTAAAAATATAATTATTTTATTACTGTACTCTTTTGTAGTGCATGTATATGTGTGACCTATTACAATCATCCTTTATTGAATCAAGAGGCTTTTCTGTAAGCTTTACGTGGTAAACTGGTAAGCGAGTGTGTGTAAGAGTATGTGCGTGCGCATATGCGTAACCATCGAAAGAGAACATCAACAGCTGCTGGAATTATATGAAGTATTTACATGGCTTTTTTTTGTATTTAATAACATCAGTACCACTAACCTTGAAGTATAGCTAATGTAGTCTATGACACAGCCTGTGAAAAGCATATTTATGCATATCATCTTTTGATTTTCCTAAAAATAAATAAAAGAAACCTTTGCATTATGAAGACTCGTTTTTGTGTTTGAACCCATTCAGGTTTGTCTTAGCACGCTGAAACTACTTGAGATGTAGGACTCCATAATTGACATGTGACATGGGAACAAATGCACTTTCGAAATGGAACCAATGTCATTGTCAACTTGGGCTATTTACAGTTTGAGCTTTGATCCGTGTCTTCATTCTGAATGATTTTTTTTTGTAGGCAGCAGAAAAGCTGCAGAAAAGAAGAGACATACGGGTCAACTGAGGTACTATACCTGACAACTACAGTTTTTAAATGAAAAGACAGTTCTGAAGTTCTTTTGTAGTTGGGCCCAGAAGAACAAGATGAGCACGAAGAAAACAATCCGACCCAATCCATCAGCTGAGTATTTGTCTCGAGTGAATAGATTCAAGATGCAATATTTCATCGCCATGTCAGCATAGTAGCATAGTACAACTAGTTGATAGAAAGTATTTTCACTGCCATACATCACAATGTCAGTCACACACACACACACACGCACACACACACAATGCTGCCAGTGTAGCTCATTCATAAGTGGCAGTGCCTCAATTTTACATGTCCCCAACAATCATAATCGACATTCGCAAACTCAGTCAACATCATGTCAAGCTCATCAGTAAAGTGCTCAGAGGCAGATTTTTGTGGCCTGATAGAAAAATTGCCTTTTCTATTCATTTTTTAAAAGCTAAGCAGAAATCACTTTCGTTACAACTGTGATAGACGTTTCAATTTAATCAAATTGCTACAAATTTAGTTATATTATATACCATAGGAACATACATTTACTGGCAGTTTTGATTAACATTATGTGTGTAAGCCACTTTCACAATTCTAGTCAACATTTTTTAAAATCGGAGCACAACGTATATTTATCTACTGAACCATAGCAACAATAATTATGTAAGCTTCGTGATGTATTATTCGTGAAACTGCAGCATGTATTGGGATAAACAAAATCCAAACAAACAATACTTTAATGTAGACTTTTGATACAGTCTAGCATCCTAATGGCTATTCTAGAAAAGACACTGTAATCATAGTAATAGTAATGTGTTCTGTGGGTTCTGATACATACATGTTGCATTGATTTAAGCCTGTCATCAGATGGAGGTTTGATGTATGCTGTATTACTTGCAGAGAAAGGTGGATGCTGACGAGTAGGAGTCTTCTGTGTATTGGCACAACTTGCTGCTTATTCTCTGTAACAGGTGCCTGCACAAGATCAGCAGAATGCCAAAATACAAAGTATAATACCCTAAAGTCCAACAATAAGAACTAGACAGTGAAAAGCTGCCTTTGTAGCTGTTTTTGTCCCAGGTGGCACATCAGGGAGCAAGGTAACATCAATAGAGCCAAGTCTCAGATCTATTTGTCGGTTACAGAAGGTGGTAAAAATAGAACAGAGCAGTGTGTGAGAGCATTTCATTGAAAGCCTTAATATAGACTGATGTGTACAGCAGTTCCAACTGATGCCGGACAAGGCCAAGTGAGAGGAGTGTCGCATTACACCGTGTGTTAAAGGCCAAAACACATACACTAGGGACGTTGCAAGACACAATGAGCGCCACAAAAAAAATGTAATGTTTTGCCAAAAGATATGAGAGCCTTGAAATACTGAATGTTTTCGAGAGGGAACATCTCACCATTGATGACATACATTTCCTTTTACATAATATGAAGGAATTAAACTATTAAGATGTAAAACACATTGCATTTCTTGATATTCTCCACAGATCATTGGCACAACACACAGGAACACATCAAACCCAAATTTGTGGTCTGTCATTTATTGTTTAACAGCAAGGAAAACACATATTTTTGATGGTTGAACATATGTCAGTGATCTCGCAGTAACTAGCCATGATGTTTTTCTACAAACATAAAGAGCTAAAGAGACCCTTGAGCAAGGCATTAAACCCCTAACTGCTCTACTGAGGCAGCTCTGCTATCAGATCATCAGATTGTGGTTGCAGAGAGACGCTTGCAGGTTTAAATGTGTATAAATGTGTGAGTGTGAGCATCTTGGAACATTGCTCTCCGCAAAACGTCCTGGAAAGCTTCCAACACACAATCTTATCCATCATCAGTTTTGCTTCTTTTCTATTGTAATAACAATATGTGATATGAAACATTTTGGGGAAGTAAGACATTATAATTTATGTATCAGTATTATTTTATATTATTGTCATTATTGGTATTATTATAAATAAATCTATTCGTCTAGACTTTAGCAGCTTTTATCTGCTTTTGCTCTCGTTTAAGAGGTCACTTATGTGGGTAGGCTAGGTTATTTGTATATGTTAACAAAAAGCTGAATAACAATAGAAATAGCAGTTAAGGTACTGTATTATGTGTCTGCCAATATTTGCCCCAAACATAATATTTCAGAAATGTATTTAATTTTTTGTTGTGGGCCTAGTCTGCAATTTGTAGTAAACGCAATGCAAGGACAAGTGGCTCAGCAGAGGCAGGAGGCCTCAGCTCATGAGAGGTTGAGACAAAAAAAAGTGCAATGTGAACGGGCAAATAATCAAACCATTTATGGAGATGCTGGACAATAACACTCTGTTTTTGTCGTTGTTAACTTTTCATTGACAAAGTAAAAGAAAACACCAATCTGCTGCAATATTAATTTAATGCAGTGGTTCTCAAACTGTGGGGCGCGACCCTCTAGTGGGGTACACGGGGAGATGCAGATTCTTTATATATATATATATATATATTAAGAAACCTTTGTTAATCCAACAGTGGTGGACTTGTTCTCTGCTTTTTACCATCCTTAGTAATTAAGGAGCTTTGTGTTGCTGTGAAGCTCTGGGGCTTCAGTGTCTTGCTCAAGGACACTTCAACATGAAACTATAGGGAGAAAACAGGGACCCAACTGGCTTCCTTGGTAATCCTTTTGCCAAATATTAGTTGTTTTTTTGCACATATATAACTTTATTTGCATTGTTTTAACAAAGTGATTGCACATGTTCTTAGTTTTTGTCTGATGGAGCGATCTGGTTTACTTCAAAGGGTTTTAAATTTTCTTTAATCTATTAATAAAAAAACACGAATGGAGCAGTCTCAAAAAGTTGGACCATTTTGTTACCATGTTGTTGGAGCCCGAACCTTTTGCTTCCTCCAAAGTGGGGCGTGAGAGAAAACGTTTGAGAACCGCTGCTTTAATGATACAATTGGTCTTTACACAGTATGTAGTTTTAAAATATTAACATTTCTTTCCAAATTAGAAAAGATTTTAAATTGCATTATACATGATATTTGAACGCAAAGCTTTCTGTGACATGTATCCTTCATGTAGTCTTTTATTATAACGGCGTTGCATAATGGATGTAGTTAACACTTCTGCATTCATCATGTCTGTGGGACTTTTGGGGTATTTTTTATCAAAAGAAAAATGATACGATTAATTATTTTGTCTCATTCTCTGATGATCACACCCCCCCGACACATTTACATTACATACAGAATGTTTCTGTATAGTGTGAGTGTGTGTGTGTGTGTGTGTGTGTGTGTGTGTGTGTGTGCGTGTGTGTGTGCGTGATTGAGTGAGTGAGTGAGAGTTTTGTTTTTATGCCTCTGTTCCTGCACAAGGTTGCAACATCGTTGATAAGATCAAGCAGCGACACCTGTCTGCTGTGACATTTTAGCCTCTGTCTTGCTGGAACCAGTCTTTATTTGTTTATACTCTATCACAGCTGCAAATTGGATGTGGGACACAATAAATGTAGCTTAGCCCGTGTGGTTCCTTAACACAACTGCTCAAGGTGGCCAAAAGATTTTCTGCTCTGTAGGCCTAGCAACTGATTTTGGAAGCGAGAGAAGCTTTTGATGATGAGAGGAAGATGCTTCAGAATGTGAGAATCAAATTTATAAAAATTCAGAGTCTGACAGTGACTTTGAAGAAGAGGATGAGATTGAGCATCAGCTAGTTCCAAAATGAAGACGAGCACCAGGACCAGCCTGTCAGCAGCTAGCAAGTGAAGGAACATATGATATCACCTCAGGGTTCTATACTCTGACCTCAGGGTGCTATGCTCTGACCTCAGGGTGCTATGCTCTGACCTTAAGATTCTATGTTTTAACCTCAGGGTGCTATGCTCTGACCTTAAGATTCTATATTTTAACCCCAGGGTGCTATGCTCTGACCTTAAGGGTCTATGTTTTAACCCCGGGGTGCTATGCTCTGACCTTAAGATTCTATATTTTAACCCCAGGGTGCTATGCTCTGACCTTAAGATTCTATATTTTAACCCCAGGGTGCTATGCTCTGACCTTAAGGGTCTATGTTTTAACCCTGGGGTGCTATGCTCTGACCTCAGGGTTCTATGCTTTGACCTCAGGGTTCCATGCTCTGATGTCATTGTTCTCTGACCTCAAAATTCTATGCTATGAACTCAGGGTTCTCTGATCTTAGGGTTCTATGCTCTGACCTGAGATAGTTCCAAAATGAAGACCAGCCCAGACCAGCCCATCGTCAGCTAGCAACTGAAGAAAAATTGGATGTAAAATAATTGTGAAATGGTCTTCTGAAATACTTCTGCATGGACTAAACAAGACCTAAGAACCTGCTTCGGTCTAAATAACATTGGTTTCAGGCATGTAGAAAAGGGAAACGTGGTGGGGGTAAAGAACATCTTAATTAAATGGCTGCACCATAATGTCTATAATGGAAAAAATATATTTTAGAATGTAGACATTTTGATTTGGTGTTCTAGTCCGCTGTCGGACTGAAATTTCTGCTGCTTGTGCACATCGCCAGCCACACCCCATGTGAAATGAACTCTGGATCAAGTGTAAAGTGTATTGCCTTTAAATTACACAAAAGGATGAGACTAAATCTAAAAGTACTAGAAAGGAATCAAAGCTAAAAATCTCATGCGTTTTGCTACAAAGCACAAAGCAGTAGACTGCCCTAAAGTTCAGTGAACATACATCACACCGGAAAGCCATTAATAAACCTGTCACTACACAGACCAACCTCAGCCTGACTTTCATTACCACTGTTATTTGGGGTTCTTGCTGTACTACACCATCTACACACAATAATCTCACTATCACCCCTTCCGTTAAAAGCGTGAACTTAGAGAGGACACATCCCCGGTCTATCTGTGCAGTGTCCTCTGTAAACTTCTTGCTGCGGTCTAGAATGTGTGAACGTGAGTGTAGCTTTACTGCGGTGACATGTGATGAAGGTCTACATGAAGCCTAAGCCATGTGTGAAGCTGGGACAATAACAGATTGGTGGTAGTAGAGAATTGTACAGTCAGTGACAGGACATGATGAGCAACTCCACAAAACCAATGTTTTCCTACAAGGCACGACAAGCTCTCTCCTGCATTGTGCGTCTTGTTTTTTTAGATGGATAAGACTTGGACTTACAGTGTGACACCCACAGTATGAGCAAAAGATCCCTCTTTTTACGGAGATAAACCACGCCCCCTTTGTCACGGCTCGATTATTTACGCTGCGCTTGGTGTGAGCACAGTATTATTTTTTTTTTCACTTTTCGAGTCTTCTGTTTTGTTTTTTCTTTAACGTTTTGTTTAAGTGAGGGTCAGAAAATGGCATGTAACTTTAAAAAAAAAATTGAGTGGCTTTCCTGTTATTTTATTCTTTCTTTCTAATTGAGAGCCTGGACATGGTGGAGGAGTACAAGTTAGTGTGTGTCTTAATCTATAACAGACTAAACTCTAAGACCAACATCAACGCTGTGTACAAGAAGGAAATGAGTCGACTCTTTTTCTAAAGGAAACTTTGATCCTTCAATGTGTGCAGTTAGATGTTGGAGATGTCCTACCAGTCTGTTGTGGCCAGTGTACTTCTCCATAGTCTGCTGGGGGAGCA
The DNA here is from genome assembly GCF_023055335.1 of Clinocottus analis. Lineage (NCBI taxonomy): Eukaryota > Metazoa > Chordata > Actinopteri > Perciformes > Cottidae > Clinocottus > Clinocottus analis. The sequence continues at coordinate 14,063,073 of NW_027176218.1, read as the reverse complement.
GCATTGGAGCCGGAGACACCAGCAGACTTAACAAACGGGTTCAGAAGACCGGCTCCATCACTGGCTCCTGTAACAACACAATGTCCAATTGTGGTATTAATAAAGTGTGTATGTATCTTATTATTATAACAGCAAAAAAAAATGATGTGATTATTTGTTCCTGATAATCACATGTGATTCACTGGTGGCCCTGGAAGCCCTGCTTCAGAGGTGCACCACGCTGTTTTTCATGTCTCCGTGCGATCGTGGCCATACCGGGTATTGTTTGGTTGCAAGCAGAGCTGTCAGTGACTCAGACATTTTTCCTCCAAGGTGGAGCAGCTTCGTCCCATTACTTTACTTTACTTTGCTCCCTGTCACTGTTCAGTTTATTTTAGAAGGTGGATCAAGACCCTCTGACTTTGTGCTACACATCCCTATTTATATTAGCATTATGGCACAAGAGCTAATCAGAGTCAAGGAAAAAAAATAGTAAAGTGAGACCTTTTATTTCTCTCTTGCAGTGATGCTGGCAGACCTGTGTTAAACTTTTCCAACCAATTTCATATTCTCTTTACAAGCCTCCCCTTTGTTTTATACTGTCAATTTTTAGTCCTGATTTTGGTCCTCTCTCAGGCTTTCTCCTCTCTTTTTCTGTTTATTTTTTATTTTCTTTGCCTTTCTCTCCTCCATGTCTTTTTCTCTTCCCTCTCCGCAGGGATTGCCTGTTTGATATTCTACTTGTGTGGCGGGGCGGCAGGATGGATTAGAGCATGGACAGGCCCCACAAACCACCCTGATCTACAGGACAGCTTTTCAATCACTTCTCCAATGCTGTCCCACCTTTATAAATACAAGCACAGGGAGATAGAGCAAGAGATGGGTGTGGGGGGAGGAGGGGGATGAAAATATTAGAAAGGTATTAAAACAAACAGGAAAGGACAAATGTAGAGTTTGAGCATCTGCAGGTACAAGCCAGCTCAAAGAAAGAACAATGGCTCATTTACACCTGTAATGGCTCGCAGCAGTTTGTGCTTCACAATAGAGGGCCAGCATAGGTGTCCCTTTGGCTTCGCTCGAAGGGACACGTTTGTTTTCTCGTTCTCCCTGTGTGTGAAAATCCTCAGAAGAACCTTTCCTATTTAGACGAAAATCGCAGATCCTTTTATGTTGGTAAAACAGAATTACTGTGCCTCCCCAGCATTTTCCCTTGGATCAATACTATGATTTTCCAAAGCTGACATTAGGGGGCATTATAAAAAAGGTTACAAATGAGTATTTAGTCCATTGCACTGGAGAGCATTGATCCACTGTGGCCCATCAAACTGTTTGCTGCAAAGTAACACTTGAACAGTAATCACCTTCGAAAGGTGAGATAATATGATGCTGTGTAATTGCAATAGCTTAACAAAGCACCCTAATGACTGTTCTTTTTAGATGTGTTGTTCTATGTGTTTGTGTATGTTCCATAGGAAATGCAACAGACATTTGCCATTTCTTCACTCCATAGTTTTATTTCAGTTTGTGTTGAAAAAAAGAATTCCTTGCACGTCGGGTAAGGACTGTTTAAAAGATATGCAACAGACACAAATGAATGCATGGGAACTTGGGCAAAAAATAACCAAAATTAAACTAGTCTCCGAGGGGCCGTGGGCCGAGCCGAGGTCTTGAGGTTCCAACAATAATTAAAAAACATATCCCCAAAATTCCAGTGAAAGTAATTTAAAGAATATACATCTTATACATGTCGTGTTTCAGGGCGAGTCAATCTTTTTCTTTTTTTTTTGTGTATCGGGAAGAAGAAGAACCAAGCCTTTAAGGCGTGGGCTCTTGTTGGTATTTGATGGGCAGCTGAGCCGGAGGGAGGACAGAGACTTGTGGCTCTATTTCAGAGACACAATCACAAAGCCCAGCATAAAGCGCCAAGTGACAAATCCGAGGACAACGAGGGAGCATCCAATGTACCTGCTATTCAAGTTCATAGGCAGGGGGTGTAATGCTAAAAAAAAAAACCTTTTAAACCTGGAGCACCGGAATATTCTATAAGTTAGATGGATGCAATGACTTTTAAATGTTTATTTATGTATGTTACATTACTCATCTTGTATCTTTGAAATGGCCATTTAAGTCACAATGACACATAACAAAAATTGCCTAAATAGTAAAGTAATTATGTAGTGAACAATAATAAAGAGGGAAGTCTGGACTGACTCATCTCCATAAGAAGATGTTATGGTGTATGATATGGAATGGCAGTGCGTAAGTAAACGAGTAGCATTACAGCACACTTCTGCAACCTGATACACATGATTTGCTTTCCTGTGTGAAATATTAAAAAGCAGTTTTTTAGAGAGTAATGTTTTGCAATTGACTAATTCATACATAACTGTAATGTGCACCTTTTGTAAAATAAATAAATAAACCATTAGCTTATTGGACCTTAAAAAAAAAAGGCTTTTTACTGAAGTGATTAATAAGCTTGCATTTAATTCGATTTGGTTTTGTTTACAGGAACTGCTGCCAAAACAGAGTGAAGGAATAGTTTGTTAAAACAATTCCCTGCAGACACAATTAAGACAACAAAATAAACATGGTCTCTCTTAACATTTCCGCATGGTGTATGATGGAAAAATTAACTTAGCATTTTACTACATTTTTTTGACACAAGATTGGCTAAAGTAAAGCACATTCCACAATGTAGTTGTGGGCTACTGAATGAACATCATATTGTATGTATTAGAGAAGACACTGTTTTTTAATACTGTTTTGATTGATTGGAACTTTACACAAGATTAACTTGTATTGATACGATGTCAGAGCATCGGCTTTACCTTCAGGTGGAGAAAGAAAACCGATCTGCTCACACCTCCATTATATTACCGCATGCTTGAGTGGATAAAATTATTATCCTTGCGGTGTAGTAATTTTCCATTCAAGTCAATAAATAAATACAAAATGAAAACCTTGCTATCATCTTGAAATATTACGTTGCACGACACTCTGAAGGTGAGCCAAGTTATTAAACTATGACATTATAACCAACTGAAACCCCTTATGCGTGCCTCCACATGTCGAGATCCCATAACAAGTAGGAATTAGTTCTCTGCAGTGAGTGAGTCTTGTGGTGATTTTATAACTCACAATGACGCCTTGACACTGTTTATTACTAAGCAGAAGAAGTCTGGTACGTGAGCCAGTCATCCATCCGCCTCTGTTAGTGACAGCTCAAATGCCACATTTACTGCTCTTCCCCTGAGCACTTGGGGGTTGATGAAAGAGGTGATGTCTCAGAGTGACTGCGTAACCTCTAATCCTGAATATATGAAAGAACGTTAATGCTATTTTAATATTTTGCGACTCCCACCTTTGAAAGGCAGTTCTGGCCAGGCTTCCTCTCTCACTTTTGAGAGGCCTTCTTTGTGTAAGTGGATTAAAATTGAGATTGTATTGAATTCAGTGGAACACTGACATTGTCGCTGGTTCATTTTGAAGTGCTAGGTGTTCTCAAATATAATTGATATAATACACAAGCATTGTATATGTGCTTTATTCTTGGAACCTGAATTGTCTCCAATTATATTGTTAGATATGTGAAAGCACCTTGATGCCTCTTTATGCTAGATTGGGTTGCTAACCAGCAAAGTGGGCAACTGACCCAGGATCCCAGTGTGTTAATGGTATGTTGACATGTGTTAAATTGCAAATCACTGTCATCATGTGCATCACTAAATTACAATATTAACTAAAATAACGATGGCCTTTATCCCTTTGTATAATTACAGTACTGTACAGGTTAGGTGAACTGAAAACTATCAATATGTGAACTGTTGATATGAGGTACTGCTGTGATGTACACGGGCTAACCTTATGCTGGATAGCAGATCCCGTGACCCTCAGGATGCATTATTTAAATCTAACATAGTGCTGTTGATATCACAGCATCCACAATACTACTATACATGCACAAGTACGCACAAATTTCTCTAACACTGTAAAATACACGCAGACCCATTCTCTTGTCTACCAATCTCTGTGTCTTTTATTCCTTTTTACATGATCACCGAACCCAGTAAGTGTATTTTTGCGCAGTAGTGTCACATAAACATCATATTCTGGTTTGAGGAATCTGAATGAGCCGTTATCCTGGTTTTGAGAATTTTTGACAGGTTGTATTTAACAAAAATGTGAGAATAAACCCAGTTTGAACACAACTTGTCGACTATACAATGAGCGTCTTCCCCCAATTAGACTAAATACTGGACATGAAGATGTTGTAAAGTAACAGAATATCTATTTTTACCATTTACACTCCGATCTTCAACCATAACTGTCATCAGACGGGAGCGCTGTGACTTTGATAGTGCATGAACACGTCCTGTGTCGAAGTGTTGGGGCTGGGGGGAGGCAGTGACTGATGTGGAGAGCGGCAATGCTCCCCTCAGTGTCAGGCAGTGATTGATGTTCAAAGAAAGGTCCAAAAACCCATGACCGACTCACCTCACAGCCAGAGGCACCGTACTCTTTCCTCCCAAATTAAAGTGGTATTTTCAGCGATATAAAATAATAATTATAGGCAGATGTGTTAAAATATCTCTGGAGGGAAATGTAGGGTCCTATGTGTTTGAATATATTTCATAAAATGCATCATTGAGAAATATTACTGTCCACCTTGCCATTGTAATCCTGACGTTTGAGGAACATTTGCATTTGATTATTACAGTTATCAGATTGCTGTCCTCTGTTATTTGACTTGTGCTCTGAACAAGTATCAATATGTAAACTATCATGAAGAAATGGATACTAGCATAGCTGCACGTAAGCAGTATATCATGTTTAATGATATAAAAATGCATGCTTCACTTTGTATATTAAGATCAAAATAGGCTAATTTGAGTTGTTTTTCTGTCACATACATCGGGACATTTGTTTTCCATCTTCCTCTTCCTATTTGACCTTCATGTAAAAACAAATATCCATTTGTCTTCTCTGGTACAATGAGCAGTTAGGGTCACAAAAAACGAACCTTATGGATAAATGAAATGCTTCTGTCAACAATGCTATTTTTACATGGGTGGTCGTTTCGATTAAAATGTCATTGCCTCTGTTCATTTTTTTGATGTTTCTGTTGAACTTTGCACACTTGACTTGTTCTGTCCATAAAATATGAATTATCCTCACTGGCTTCACAAGACCTCCTTGTGTATCTACATGCGCACTTGTGATTGCACACAAGCGCAGACCCACACATGTGCACTTGTTCTCATTGTGAGCGCCTCTGTGATGTTTATAGGGACATTTTATGAAGGCATTCAGAAAAACTATGTAGTGGATGTCCACAGAAGAATGTGTATACACATAGGGAACATAATGGAATTGACAAGCCTCGGGGTTGGAAAAGCGTTACCTAAAAGTATACTTGGCTGAACACCAAAATGTTTTTTTTTTCTATAAGAACTTTTTTGTCTACAATATTTTATTTGAAGACAACTAGTAAAGTTGTATCCAATTCACCAGTTCCAAATGATTACTTACAATTGTTGCGCTCATTGTTGAACACAATCCACAAAGTGCATTGAATTTACCTTAGCCGCACAACTGTAAAATAAATAAATAAATAAAAATAGGGCACCATCCAGTGATATAATAATTGGAAAAGCACTTAAGAGAGGATTATGACAATGCTGCTGCATCCCTTGAGAGGGTGGCTGGAACAAATGGCTATGGCAGATATGGGCTGAGAAGTCTTCTTTAGATTGACACAGGTAAGTGGTATTGCGCAAGCAGGGGTGCCGTGTCAATTAAGGTGCATAGAGGGCCGCTGTCTGTCTGTGAGAAGCTCATTAACACCAAGGTCACTTTCATCAGGCCCCCAAGCTGTCGTTATTCTCGTATTATCAGCAGGGCCGGAAATAAAAAGCCATATTGGGCATGCATTTGAACTCCTCAGGATTGCATGCAGGTTTCTGAATTACACATGCAAATACATGCAAATACAGACAGCACATTTATATAAAGTCACCAATAACTTCCATAAACACCTGCACACACGAAAACCCACGCAAACCCATTCACCCACTCAAATGCAAAATAATTGCTGTTTAAATAGCTGTTTTGCAAGAGGGAAAATGCAGAGTTATATTCATTTTAACAAGAACTTGCTACCTAGGTTCCTGTTAAAATGAATATTGCAATTGTGTTTCTGCAGAACATTTTTATCAATGATTGCACATGGTTCGGTAAGACTTAACTGCCGGCTGATTAACTATCTGTACCTCTGCAACCTGTCTTTGAATGCAAACCCACCTATGTTATATTTATAGTACTTTTGTATAAGTAAAAGACTGATAGACTTCTCATCATGATACGAATGCACTTAACCCTACTAATGTTCTCACAGCATTTAATATTTTGCTGGCCTTTTCTTTTACATTCTATTATGTTTCAATCAAGTGCCATGGTTTGTGCATACATTACTGAGCACACAACATTGTGTGAAAAAGAACATAATGGAAAAGTAAATCTACTGAGACACACGCTGTTAACTGTCTAAGGTGTCAACCTCAGCTGCAGTTTGACCTCCTGCCTTTAACCTCCACGTCCAGCATGTGGGGGATATACAGTTGAATGCTGAGTGAGCATGAATGGTTGGTGCAAAAGCAGTGCCTTTATCACTGATTGTTGATCGCTCCAGCAGCCAGTGTTTCCCTGTATCTTCTGACATGGGCTCTTCCCTGTCTCCCCTATGTTATTGGAAAGCTCTGATGGGAAATATACAACTTGACACGGTAACTGCCAACTCCGTGCCCTGAGCCTCGCTCTCAACTCAACTGTCAAGATCTAAAAGACAAAAAGGCTGCTGTTACTGTGCCTAGGTGCATGGCTACAGCTCAATTTGTTTGTGGGAGACAGACTTTCAAAAAGGAAGAGTCACCTGCCTGCATCTCTTTGTTCTGTTTGCTCTTTCTCTGAATTGTCACTCAACTTCTTTCCTTCTTCTGCTAGTTTTGCCTTTGTGTCTCTATGGATATTCCTGAACGGTTTGTACCCACAGGCAACTGTTCCACTTGTTTATGCCTTTCTCTTTCAATAAGAGAACGTGGGGGACAGATTCAAACTCTTGTTGACAATACAGCCAAACCCACTCTTTTCTTGATTCCATCAAGCAAACAAGTCCGTGCCTTTTCTTTTATTTTAAACCAAAAGTATGCAGACTTTGAACGATGGAGTTAACACACAATGAAAAATGCCAATAAAGCCAATTTATGCCAATTTATCTCCATAATGTGACAGGGTACACTTGTAACACATTACATAACAATCACTGAATTGCTGAAAGCAGACACACACCTACACACACACATTGACTTTGAGACAATTGACAAATAACAGAATAGATAACAAATGTAAAGAACAATCAACGGTCAAGAAATGGTAGTAAAACAAGAAGGTAACGGACTAACACTAACTTTATAGTACATTTCACATCTGAAAAGAGTCCAATGCTTTTAGCTGATGCTGGTTTCTCATGCGACCCTCCGCCTCCCCAGCACCATCCGCCTTCTCAGATTCAGCACCCCATCTGCATCTCCAACAGAACCTCCAGCAACCACCACCAGTCTGGACTCCCCCGTGGGAACTCTAGATAGTTGCTGCTCGTGGCAATCAGTGCGATCTAAAATCTCCGAGATGAGTTCAAGCGCCTAACACATTCTGTGTGTTTCATGAACGCATCATCTGACATAGTAAACATTAACTACTATTCATTCACTGTCTCTCCTGATTGAACTAGCATTGTACATCAACAGTCACCAGTCCGTCAAGCTCCAGAAGTTTGCGGATGCCACCACCCTCATTGGACTCATCTCTGGTGGGAATGAGTCCGCCTACAGGTGGGAGACTGACCACCTAGTGATCTGGTGCCGACAAAACAACCTGGAGCTCAACGTCCGCTCTGCTGAGAGGGTCGATTGGCTGCAATCTGCCTTTAAATCCATTTTGTGTTCGCCTCTAGGATCCTGAAGCGGGCAGGTAAGATTGTAGCCGACCGCAATCACCCCCCCCCCCCCCCCCAAAAAAAAACACTCTCAAAATTTGTTTTAACGCTCTCAAAAAAAACCCTGCGTTCTCAAAAATAAAACCTGCTCTTTCAAAAAAAATACCTGCGCTCTCTCAAAAAAAACAACCTGCACCCTCAATCCTAAAAGTTACAAATTGAGTTTTGGAGGTAGTGGGCAGGCCATGAGCTGCTGAATGAGGCAGGAGGAGTTTCTATTGGTGGGCTCGACTGGGCTCTTGGGTCACTCACAGTAACGGGAGGTTACGTGAGGAGGACACGGAGGTAAGATGACTTTATATTGCTCTGTTTGTCAACATTATTTGAAATGTAGCAGCACTTTTCTTTTTAATGTAGTTAGTGACGTGGAGTCTCAATTTTTAAAGAACGACGTGAAGGGCTGTGTGTTGACAAGCAGCCCCACTTTCTGCCTGCATGTAGCGTTAGCCCACAGTGGCTAACGCTACATGCACCTGATGCAGGACTGTGTTAGCTAAGGTTAGCTGCGCATGTATGATACAATTTAAAATAAATCCTATAAGTTTGGTTGTTTGGGAAATATGTTTGGAGTGCTGTAACATGTCAGTACTACAACTTGCTTCACATCTTAGAGGAAGATGACTTCATTGACCTTTCAAATGCAGTTCAACTCTCCTGTATTTTTTTTTGAGAACAAATATTTTTGATTTGAGAACAAAGATTTTGATTTGCAGTCAGATCATTTACTTACAAACAAGACATTTGCTCACAAAACCCTTTTTTTTTAAAGACACAAATTTACCTTCAACGTTTTTCAGTCCTTTTTCCCGCAAGCATGACATGTTGGGTACCAATGGCTTAATGTTTGTTTTGTTCCGTATGATACCAGTATTTTTACTAGCTTTAAGACTGTATCCGCCAAAGCCTCCTCCAGACAATTTGTTGTCCAGAGCAAACAGCCATCCAGCTGGCAATAAGAATTTCAAACACACCCCACATTTCCCCAGATTTATTTGGGATATTGATGTCATTTAAACATGGTTATTCAGGTCATGTCTGCATGGCAGAGAGCAAAGTTGCTGTCTTACCTCTTTCGTCATGACTTGCAATGCTCCAATGGTAGTGTGCTGTTTTTATCTCTGTTCTTCTTTAAAATATTCAAATATTTTTCGTTGAACGTGCATTAACTATGGGCAAGATGAAATGAAATGCACAAGATGCAAAGGAAGCATTTTGGCAAAACCACCTTGTGAAAAATGCTTTAAATTGAATGAAAGAAGTAGGTCACATTTGAAATGCAGAAATCTTAGCAGCTGGTTACTGAGGAAGCACAAAAATTAGTTGTGCTTCTAATTATGATAATTAAAAATCTATGACAGCCAAAATGTAGTAAGGCATTACTGCATCTTCCATCGTACAGTTAAACGACCCCCTGTAATGTTCAATGTACATAATACAGAGGCTGGCAAACTGAATGAAGTGTGAGGGAACAGGATCATTCATTCTCACTTCAATTCATTTCTAATGATTTCATTATTCTTTTGATGCCCGCTTTCTCCAATCGTACCCCCGAGGCTCAGGACTAAACACCATTCTGCCTTTAAATGGAAAACTGATTGTTTTTCATGTTTATTCACAACCCACGGGTCAGTAGCCTCCCATAATCTGCTGTTTCTTCCAAGGACAATTTGGGGAGATCATGAATAAAAATGATCTTAATAATATTGCGGTGAAAGGACCCATGGCAACTTTGAATACCATTAGAGCTTGATCAGAGGCCGTTAGTGCCACATTTATATGGCCAGAGCAACAGTATAGGGCTTGCATGAGTGACTCAAGGCTGGTTGTTTAGATTCTTTTGTCATTGGTTCTCTCATTTATGCTTTCATCTTCATAGTGCTGTATTTCAATAGCTTTTTTAATCGTAAAATGGATAAATAAATCTCTAGAGGCATTGTTATGTATACTTGTGTTAGTTTAAGTATTTGTCTTCTACAGTTTACCTTAGATTGATATAATGGAAACAGAAATATGAGAGAAAGTCACTGTGTCTTTGGAAGTATCTTTTCTGTGAAGTAAGTTGCATGAGGCAGTCACAGCAATTTCCCTCCCTCCAATACCCTTGACCTAGATGGCGAAACATCCAGGAGAGTAGAGAATTAAAAATGAAAGAAAAATACAATTATAAGCATGAAAAAACATGTTGGGTGATCAAATATAGTATTTTCCTTGAACTGTGGGGTAAAGGGATGACTGTTCTCATAATATTAACATAAAGAACTGTACGGAGTGTATGCTCAGGGATATGTTCTACCAGCAGAATCTCCCAGAAGAAAGAAGGGTTACCACAAAGGTTGCCAGGACCGTACAAATTACACATATTGTGTCACACTGTTTTAATTCTGACATTCTGGCTGGGTGGAGTTAAGCTCAAGAGCTATTATTAGGAATTAAGTTTTAACAATGACCACGGTTGATTTCTTTTAATATGGTATGAAATTAATCCTGAGGTCAAGGCCAAACTGTCCCAACATCCTCATATCGAGAAAGAAAAAAGTCTTGTAAGTGTTCATGGGTTTATTTCTCCATGATGCATACAATTGATGTTGTCTTCTCTTGACTTTGAGATCTCTGTTGTAATCAATCTAGGTGCAATGCGGAAAGTACAGCCAAGTGCAGTGGCAATGGGGTGGGATGAGAACGAATCCATAATCATATATTATGTGTGCTTGTGTTAGGGGTTGTACCAATCATGGCCAATCACATTGGTTCCTGTCACCTCTTGAAAAGCAGTGCTGTCCCACCCCAATGTACTGACTAATTGGCAATGGAGTAGTGAGTCCAGGAAGCTCAGAAACTCACATTTTAGAAATGTATACATCTGAAAAAATGTAGGAAGAACAAATACGCCAGTGAAGGCCGGTGTATGTCTCATTTATAACTGGATGAATGTTTCAAGACAAATTCAAAGCGTATTAAGATTTCGCCAACTTATTATTAATTTATTTATATCCTGCTGCCGCGATTGTGGAGGTGTCGCAGTTTCCACATGGGTTGGAGAAAGGGGAACACAAGGGACAAAAATAGGGTAAGAAGTGCGTTCATTTTGTCAGTTTTAGTTTCGCGAGCAGATTTGCGGACGTCACTTCCGGCTTAATTTGCTCGGGTGCCGCGAACAGATTTGCATCCGTCACTACCTTCAATTGGTTAACGTAAGTGTTCCATTTGATACAGCGCTCATCAGCGACACAGTGCACTACACATGTTAGTGCACTGTGTTATAGTGCACTGTATTGCAGTGTACTTCGTAAAGTGTTCGGTAGTAGACACGGCCTGCGTCTATTGTGTCCTCAGTGTCCCCGCACTTCCTGCCAATCTCATCGTCTGCCTTGTCCCTGATTGTTTATTTCTTTCACCTGTCCTTGTTCCAGACACCTCCCTCCTTGGGTGCCTTTCCCCTGTGTAATTGTGAAGCCCCGCCCTCATTGTTTCCACCTGTGCCTCGTTGTCTGTCTCCCCCTGTGTATTTAGTCTGTGTCGTCCCCTTGCCTCTCGCAGGTTTGTCGTTCTCTGGTCTGTGTCATACACCTGCATGTTTCGCCACTGTGTGTAAGTTTTTTTTTTTTTTTAGTTTTTTTTTTAGTGTTTTTGTTGTTTCTTTATAAAGTTAAGAACATTTTGGATTTTGCCTTATCTGGACTCCTGTTGTCTCCTCCTGCACTTGGGTTTTTGCTCTTCCCACCCGGGTGCGATAGCGGCGAGGTTGTCAGCTGTGTGTCTTTCTGGAGCATCGTCAAGAGTTTCTGAACATGACAAACAAGGATGGGAGACAAGTGGAGTAAGATGGATCCAATTGACCTGCAGGCATATGTGGGTTGGTTGTTTCTCACTAGCATGTACCCATCCAGTAAAGAAGCTACAGCTAGTTCATAGCATGCCGAGTGCTACTATGACAAACAAGATGAACAAGTGTGATTACATGCTGTCATTAGAAAAATGTAAATTTGCAATATACCACTATGTAATAAGTCAGATGGTCAACACAATTCATTGTTTAATTTCATTTCCACTCAAGAACAGGGTATTCTTTTTTATGTATGTATATTACACGCACATGTTCTATTGGCCATACATTTCCAAAAAAAATGTTGTAATGAGTTGGACTGAAATAAGACTAAAGGTGTACAATAGAATTGATTGACAATTTATACTTCATGCTTTAACAGTCAAACCAGGCCAGGTATTTTTTTACCCCAGAGGACAAAGGGTGTACGGCAAACGTGAGGGCATGACAAGGGTTAATGCGGGCTGACCTTAAGTTGAACCAACTTCTCCAAGTGACAATCTTTTTTTCTTTTTTTTCCTCTATTTTAATTGTATTAACACATGGCATTTAAATCTTAATTCAACAGCATCATGTTGTAGTTTCACTTTGTTGTTGTTTGTAAAGTAAGGAATATTTGATGAAAATAAATCTTTTCGAAGTCATTGTTAGTACTGTACTAATATTGGTAGTCTGTATCGGCTGTCAGTACCCAAATGTAATTACTTTTACTTGGTTGAAAAAAAAAGTTGTTCATGCATTGCCATAACATATAAAACTGTTCCTTGTTTGTAATACTATTGCTTAATGTGCATGGTATTAATTGTGCAAGCCCAGTTTGCAGCATATGATGAAAAAGTCTTTTACTTGAATGTTCATTTTGACAGCTATTAAGGAAATAAGAGTGTAATTCTGTAAATCTCCAATATAATGAGGCCCAGAGGCATCCTGCTTAACCCTAAAGAGAGACAAACATAAAACCCAGTTCAAGGCAAGTTTGAGATTGTTCTGTCCAGTTAAACTATCTGCATTCATTATTTAGTAATTAGCTACATGTAATTGCTTTTTGACACCTCGGATTACACTGTCTTTGTAATGCATTAGCTGTCTCAATTATAGCGGGGTGTTGGATAAGCCTGCACTTGGTATGGCTTATCTTTTCATTTGCTTTCTCTTTACCCTCCACTTCTCGTTTTCCTTACATCAACATGCTCTCTATCCGTCTCTCCTTTGGCCTTTCACAACAGGGGGGATGTTAAGCCACAGCAGTGAGCCAGCATGTGATGTTAGACCAAGACAAATGATACCCTGCGTGCCTCTGATCCCTCTGGTCTTTTATAAGGTCCAATGCCACTCATTACATTTGCAGTAAACAAAGTGTACTTCTGGATGTGTTTTCAAACATGCAGTATGGGCTACTTACCGGATCTGTTCATCTTTACACACAAGCCACATTGTATTTGCATATTGGGACCTTGCAGCCTGGGCTTGGATCTCATATCTCTGGACCTAGAAGATACTCACCCAGACTTTAGACCAAACACAGACAGCTGATTATCATAGCAGCCTTGGGATGGATTGTGGAGCTGCAGAAATAGGAGGCCCAAAGAGGCGATAAGCTTTGAGTTTATTGGTTAGCTAAGCAGTGCAACATACCCAAGAGGGTCGTATGAATATACAGTATGTGTGTGCACATAACATTTTTGTTTGAGAGTGTATCGGCCTACATGTGTTTGACGTTTGAGTGTGTATATGTAAAGGCTTTGTCACATATGTCTGGTATGTCCTGAAAAATATTAATTGATTTATTTAAATCATGGGAGAAAAGAGGTAAAAGAAGTGACTTACCTCAAAATCTTCTGTCCTATGTCAGACTTGGTGTCACAAGAGCAAAGTGTATCACCCTCTCAACCTTCGCTCCGTACAAACATGTTTTCTTATGTCTGCACAGGTGAGAAACACATTCAGGAATATTTTTTTAATCTTCAAAAAAAAAGAGTCAGTCATTTGGGTCAATAAAATGTCATGTGTTTCTGCTTTGACATCAAAATCATCCATTGGATTATTACACACCCTTTTTTTAAAGTTGCATATGCTCTGCTTTCTCTCGCATGCCTCAATGGCAGACAAATAATTGAAAAACAGAAAACAGTTTTTTTTTTCTATTAGCTTGTGTAGAATAATGTACAGTATATAAACGTTTGAATTATCCAGTCGTTTTGGCTCAACTTCCCAAACGCAGCTTTCCATAAAACATTAATATTTTAAACATTTACGCAAACTATCAGACCCTTGCACAACTCATTTGTGCTTGTTTGAAATCAGTTTCTTCAACGTTAAACGGGGTGAATAATATATACCAATGGTTATTTTGAAGTTGAAGTATTCCTTTAAAGTAAAAAGTATTTGTTTTGTTCCTTACTGTTATGTCATCTCTATTGTGTGCATTGTGATTGCTTCTAATGTTTGTTTTTACCATGAAAAGTGCCTTGAGTACCTTTTTTAAAGCGCTATACGAATGAAATCTATTATTAATTATTATTTTTACAATTATTAAAAGAGCAGTGAGAAAGATGGGACAGGGGCTTCTTCCCCAACTCTTGAAATGCCCCTCATGTGCCCTGTCAGTCTTTAGTGGCTGGAGAGTCTTCAACAATTTGCAGTGTTCTACATTTCTTAAAGGGCTTAATGATATGAGGGAGGTGAGCAGAGCCTGGTGAGTGGGTGTCTCCGTCTGTGTTCTTGAGATACTACAGTAAAAGAGGCATTCGAACATCATTTTGACACCCAACCTGAACAGAGAAATAATTGAGTTTGACTAAGTTTACTTAGTATGTAATGACATCAAAGACATAAGCTTACCCCCATAGTTGTGCGACTCCCCCCGAGAGCTGACTTGGTAACTGGATTTGAAACATTCTTCCATCGAATTGCTGCCTTTAATAAGAAATGTAACACAGTGAAGAGTAGGCTGGATGTACATTACTCAGCTAAACCAAAGGCCCGCATACATTCTGTCTGCAACCTCAAGATCACCCACACCAAGAGAAAGCAAACCATAAGACATATTTTGCTTTGCAATTTCTGATAACAGAAAACCTGAAATTAAACTTAAGTAACTTCAATGTGTGTGTGTGTGTGTGTGTGTGCGCACATATTTTCACGTGAACTTGATATTTATGTTGTACATAGTACGACTTGCTGTTCTCTTCTACTAAATCTATCCAGAAGCATTAACTTTCAAATAAATAATCATGTTTAAGGGTTGCTCAGTTGTGTCTCACAGCAAGATGGGCCCAGATTTCATTTTCCGGGCTTCTGTCTGTGTGAAGTTTGCACATTGTGCCCTCCTCCGGGTTCTCCGTCTTCCTCCCACAGTCTAAAGACATGCAGCTCAGGTTAATTGGAGACTCTAAATGGCCCGTAGGTTGTGAATGTGAGAGTGAATGGTTGTCTGACTCTGTACAGTGTGTGATAAACTACTGACCTGTCCTGAGTGTACTTGCCTTAGCACAATGTCAGCTGGGATCGGCTCTAGCGTTTCCGCAAGCCTAAATAGGATAAGCAATAGGGATAATGGAATGTAATCATGTTTCAATTGAGTATTTTGTAAAGGTATGAGTGCATTTACAAACAGCTAGCAATGAATTATATTGCTCTGTCCCAATAACCCACTACATAGCTGTATATGATACGTACTTTATACTTATCTTGATAGAATATCATGTTTGAAGTTACAATAGCATCAACAATCAACTTACTTTGTAATTGTTATCGGTAAAATGTAAATATACTGATACAGTGAATGATGTCAGTGAATCTGCAACTTTAGAAAGCCACTTCACATAAAATGTTACAAAGTAAAAACAAATGTATGCAATGTAAGCAGACAGAAAGCAGCTAATGGGAAGGTGTGGTTTTAATGTCCCTGTGATGTTTTAGATCCCTTGAAATGTTTAGCCTATTTCCTTGGTTATATGTCTTTCATTTTTTATAAAGCAGGTAATAAGTATTCCAGTTTATTGCCTTTTGGGGTTAGTGGTTAGGTTAGTTCAACGAACGAATTAACACGTACAATGAGGAGTTGGGTCAGTTTTGAGGACACTGTTGTTTTGCATTGATTGCCTGAAGGCAAACCCTAACCTTAAACTCACCCCAATCAAAAAAGGCTCCATTTATGCTTGTTCTTAATCCATCTACAGTGAAACCAAGATGGAAACACCAATTTTGTCCCCAGAAATTCAGTCAAATTACTATAACTGAGTTGAACTCTTTTAAGCCCTGAATGTGTCCCAAAAATACAGTAGCACAACTTAAAATGTTCATAATGTAAATCATTTATTTGTGTTTGTTGTGTGATTCAACTTTGACACTTCAAGAGTGGAAGAGAAGAAGAACAGATCAGATAATCACAGATATTTATCATGTTGTATTTTATATCACAATATGTACAAACCCTATTGCATAATTGAAATTTGCCGACTGACGATATTGCTTTGAGAAAAAAAAATGTGCAAAATGACTGTCCAAAAGAAAGTTGAACATATACATTTACTATGGACATGTATCTTTTAACTGGAGACGCATACGTTGCAATACTCATTAGTGAACATGTGGCCACAATATATTGTCAGCAGGCGCTTTCTTTTACACAAGCTCATGTTGAGATCACTAAATCAGATCAATCAACTGGTAGGGCCCGCCCTGGTACAATCACTCCATTGAATGTCAAGTTCATATTTTGTTTGTATCTTTCCAGGTGCCCTTTGTGAATGTTGCATGATAGAGGATATTTGTGGTTTATCCATCTTTATTCCTGAATGGTTTACCACACAGTTTACAAATCACTCTGTCAACTCTCTGGCTCACCTTTGTCAATAGATATTAAAACCAAAATAAAGACGAGAAGAATTGAGCCTACGAGAAGTAGGCTCATTGCATTCCTTTGGAAATATGTGCTTGAGTTAGGGTAACGAGTCATTGCTAAGACTTTCCCAAATAGTTCAAAACTTCATTCACAACACTGACATTTAATTATCATTAATATTAATAACTCACAAAAATATTACATGCTAGTTCAATGGCTTCCATCATCTCTTCGCCACATAAAGCAAGCAAGTACTCTTTGTAATTTTCCCAGTCATTGGTACAGAAGCCAAATTGATACAAAAGAAAAAAGGACAGAATTTTCATATATTCTGCTTCAAAGCGAGTTTGTTACATTTTCCATGCGATTAAAAAATGTTTTTTATCCCACATGAAGCTGTACAACCAGGTTGCTCTTATAGCAATCTCACAACGTCACCTCAAATTACATTTATATAATCATAATAGTATTTTCATGAAACCAAAAATATAACTTTGATATTATTAATGCTTAACAGATGTTATCAGTCATGAAATAATACCACAGCAAAACCCTCACATCTAGTCTCAGACCATGGAGTCTCCGTGTCATTATTGTATTCAAGAGTATGGGCGTAACTCATAATCCTCAGCTACAGTACCTCAGTGGCACATTCCTCTTTGAGAGGGTGCTTTGTTGGCGAGCTGTGGACGGTTGGAAAGAGCGCTTGTATCTGCAGTGTGCATATGAGAGAAAAACACGCTCACTGCACCTGCATCAAATGGAAACAGAGTCCCGCAGAAACCACTAAAATGCTGTCATTCTTAAGGTGTCGATACTAATAAAAGTATTGTACCGGTTTTAACAGCAGGGTATTGAGGTATTTCTTAAATGTTTGTATCAGTTAGATACACTACAACCATTCAATGAAGCATGAAGTCAGCATGAGACAAAATAAAAGACAGACAGAGAGAGACAGGATTTGGCCAAAAACTCATTCCAAGTCTTGCATAATTGAATATCGTTCTTTTATCGTAGACATGTGAGGGCCATTATCATGACCAACCAATATCCTGTTGAACAATAATCTCTTCATATTGCCTAAGCCTAGTTTTAAATAAAGAGTCATGACCAACAAATCAAATGAAGGTCCCCTCTCGCTTCCGTCAGAGCGCTGGTATTTCCACTAGATTTTTGTTTTACTTGAAGCAGACAGTGAGCTGAGATAGGGTTTTAATGCATGCTATTTGACCTATCTATATTTAAGTCATACAGTTATAATGCTTTATGCACTGTTATTGTAACATTCAATAATGCATTGCATATAATGGATTATGCATGTGCTAATGCATTATATAGTTACATTTAATGCATCATTTATATGATTTCATGAACAATGTTACTCAATGTTGCAATATTAATCCATACACTTTCACATGATACTTGTTTTATCTTGTAAACACACTCAGCTGTCAGTGGGCCGTCAAGTGCTGTCGAGCCATTGTCGATGTGAGGCATCGAACTACCAAAGGCTAAAAATTGTATTGCAAAGCAGAACAAACCTTAAAGGGATAGTGTGTGACATGTACAGGGTTTTATTGGTAGATATTGAATATGATATTCATAACTAGGTTTCAATCAGTGTAGATTACCTGAAACTAAGAATCATTATGTTTTCCTTAAAACCCGAGAACACTAACTTTAAAACTAGGACTGGGCAAGTTAACGCGTTAATAACGTGGCAATCCTTTAAAGGCATAATTATTTGATCATACGTTAACTGCATTGTTATTTTTTTGCATTTCGCCAAGAAAAGTCATTATTATGAGATAAAAAAAGATGAAATTAAGAGATGAATTCATAATTATGAGATAAAAAAAAGTCATTATTATGAGATAAAAAGTCCTACGTATAAGATAAAAAGTCAAAATTATAAGATAGTAAATGCGCATGCGCTGCCTTCATCCCCTCATCGGTCTAACCATGCAAACTATGCAAGCCCAACTGTTGAGACGTGTTTAGCTCAACAAATAATAGTATCGTATTAATGTAGCTGTTTCTGTGTTTCTCAAAGAGGGCTACCAGTACAGACACCCTTTAATCAAGAAGTGGTGTCATCACAGCTGAGATGTCCTACTAACGCTAATTAGTTGCTACTAACGCTAATTAATTGCACATATTGTAACTGTGCACTGAGTTGTCCTCTGTCGTTTAGACAGGCGCTTAGAAGAGAGTGCCTGTTATATGGTTCTGATAACATTACTTTAAAATAAAAACGTGCAATACACTCGTTTTTACTTCATTATTGATTTTGGCGCATAATGCGATTTTACACTATCACCAATGTCGGGTATATTTCACCCAATATAATGTACCTGATGAAATATACTTCAAAATATATTAAAATACAACAAAACAAGGCAAGTCTTATTTTACCCTGTTGAACGTATCATAAAATGATAAACAGGTATCATGCGGGGACCCTAAAAAAAGGCTCAGAATCAGGTGAAAAATGAGGGAGTCGTTAATAAATTACGATTAAAAATGGATCTATAAACTTGTTCTTTGGTCCACCTGTTTCTGGGACATGCAAGCTTTATCCTGTGAATAAAAAGTCTTCCTTTATTGTCAATCACCCATCAAAAAATGTTTTTACCCTTTATCACTAACGTCGGGTGAAAATCACCCGAACATGTGCCTATTGAAAAAAAACAGGGATTGGAGCAGAGAGACACGCTCGCCTTCATAATGTCAGTGAGCAGCATGAAGCTACACAAGGACCTACACAACTCAGACAAAAGCAACACAATGAAAATAACAAAACCACAATCGCTCGGGTGAAAATCACCCACGTTAGTGTTCTTGGGTTAAAAGAGCCATTTAAAGCTTCTTCCATGGAGTCCGTCATCTTGCACCAGCAGGTCTCTACAGCAACCCAGAACGGACGCTGGGTCACCTGAGAGCCATCCGCACTTTCAATTCTCTGAAGGTAGAGATGCATTTCAAAACCCAGTATCAAACAGGCTACATATCCAAAGTATAGATAAGCCCTGACAATACTAGTGTATTTTATCAGTGCTTTCTTACGTTTTAATGTAATTTGGTATGATGCTGCAGCAAGCAATTGCTCTTCTCTCGGTCAGTCTGAGGTCTTCCAACTACACACAGACAAAATGTGAGCTGATTTTATGCTTTGAGGAAATGAACCAGGTAAATGATACTTGAGTTGAGGGCAACTACTCTTTTTACTGACATAATAATGCCACTTCAATGTAAATGTACCAATGAGCTTAGTGATCTCATGTTTAGCTATAGTCCCTGCACAGGTGATTACAATCTAGCAGAGTTATATTATTAGTACAATTTAACAGTAAACACAACACTGCACAACACAACAAAATACATAAACACCTTACAAAAGTAGCAGATTTTATTGATGAGTAAGAATATCGAGATTGCAGATTTAGTTTGCTTCAAGCCATTTTTTTAGTTTATATGGCACTCATAATTAAACAATATAATGAGTGCCATATCCTAACTCATTAGGAAGACTGTTCAAATAGTTGGTGGCTCTAACTGAGATGAAATACAAAGTCAGACTTTAGTTGATTTAGTTGGTGCACATCAACTTAGTGTGTCTGGACCCTTGGAAAAATAGGATTTCCCCATGCATAGTCAAATCAAGATAATTCTAAAGAATCATTCATTAAGATATCTTTGCAGTGCATAGTTGCAGCTAGTGTACAGCAAAATAGTATTTGCTGATGACCTTAGACTACAAAGAGGCATGCTGCTTTGCTTTCACACTACTGACACACAGATGTCAAAGGAGCCAGCATGCAGAGCAACAATGAGTGTGTGAGATTCTCTGTCAAGGTCATCATCCTTAACCAAGCCACTCAAAGTCTGAAAAGGGTTTTCTTTGATGAGGGTTTTAACAATTGTTTTGACACAGAATGGTGAATGTGTGTTATCTCATTTACAATTGAGTAATGCTTCTTTATTGAATTAAGCCTGAAGATTGAAATGTAAAACATTCTATTATTTTCTAATTTTCTAAGAACTATTCACATGTTATGAATAATATGATGTACATGTGAAAATATGATCTTGACTCGAAAAACTGGTTCCACGCATGAAACTGCAACAATCTGCAATAGAAAATTCAACGTTGCATCTTGGTTTCAAAAGCTACCCGTTTTCCCAATTAAAACAGGATCTCACTTAAAACTGAAACAATATTTATACACTCACTTGTCATATGTTTCTGTCTTTCTTTCCCCCTTGTTAAAGTTCATCATCTTTCCATGTTATTTTGAGCTGTTGCTGGTTCCTGCACTGAAAGTTACATGTTGTCATTACTGTGATGACACTTTTTATCCTTTGGGGAATTGTTGCTCTGGAGATCAAAAGCCACTGAAAATTAGATGAGAAATGGTTCTGAGGAAGGGAAGAGTGCCATTCAATGTCTGTGACTGATTGAGCTGGCAGCACTTCATGGATATAGGTCACCATAGCTTTTACTCTTAAAGCTTACTAATTACCAGCCAAGAGAAAATGCATACTTACAGACTCTCTGATAGCTTCATCATGAGCAGTTGGCAAAAGGAGTTTAGGGACAAACAGCAAGCTGAAGATGGTTGTGCATCCTTTTAGATGTGCTAAAGTCTGCTCAGTGTTTTCTATAAAAAAAAAATAAACATGCAACTTTCAAACATGTGATGTTGGTGATGCTCATAGCCACCCTGCTGGCAAACACAATCATTTTACAAAGGCCGATCGATCGCACCTAAAACTATGGGTGGCTAGTTTTGACCTCCAATTTATATCATGGCATTAATGGGGGGTTTGGCATTGACTGTATGCAATCCAATTAAAAAAGATACTTCACAAAAACGTGTTACTACCAGTTTTCACTCTATTAGCAATGTCAAGGAACACATTTGAAGAAGAAAACAACACCGATGCAAATGGATGTGTTTATTGCACGACACTACACTTAAAATAATTTTCATATTTGAAGAAAGGGCAAGCTAACATAACCTTTTACAGCATAAACCCTGAAATAATTTGAAAATGCACCACAGACACTATTGGACCAGTGTTGTACAAAAGACACACGGACAGTGAGGAGCGGGGCTCGACTTCTGCTGGCTCATCTGGAGATTAGACATGTTGCCAGTTGTTTCTCAGCAAAAATAGAGTGAAAATGTACTAGTTCCTTCTGGGTATCAGTGGCAGCAGCTGTGGCGCTCACATGGGCTATGGGGCTACTCTAACATGTTAACATGTACGTAATAAAAAGCAACGGGTTCGATGTCAAAACAGAACGACAGTAGCTTGTCCATAACCTTAGACATTATAGACTGTGGAAGGGATAGTTAATCACATGTTGTGTCTCCCTCGTCCCACACCTACTTAAAACCATTCCCTGTCATTTATTTAAATGCAAAACGAGTATGCAAATGTTGGAAGAACCTCAGTGTAAAAATACACATGCAATGTTTGAGACATTTCTTCTTCGAGGGCAGGCCTTACATTTTTACAGTCACTGAATATCAAAATGAAACAAGCATCCATAACTTGCATATAAGAGGTTTATGCGAGTTTAGTTACAGCTACGCAATGCTACTGTGAGCCATGAAGCTACCAGGCAGAGGCAGGTTTTTTTTGTTCGAACTAAATTACAACCTTTATGCTGAAGGGATAGCATTGATTCATATTCATTTCACAATCATACTGAACAACATAAAACAAATCTTGTGTTGTACTGACATAACTAAAGAAATTCTAAATCAAAGTTAATTTAGTGAAACCAATGAAGGACTACTACATGGTACCATTGTATTTAAAATTGGAAACAATATTATGTAGAATATTTGAACGTAATCTTCATACGTTGTAGCCTTTCATCCATACAATCTAATGTTCCTGTTTGTGTATACATGTTTTCTTGCCTGGTATCAGCACAGACACTAATCTCTTACCCTCTTTTTTATGTTGTTTAGGGACAGCTGTGAATTTCTGGTGTCCTGTCCGACATGGTTATACTTAAATCTTCAATGGCTCTCATCTGGAGCTCAGCGCACAGAAAAACAGGACCATATTTCAAATAGCTTTACCCACATCCTGTTTTAGTACTTACACCTCACATCCCATCTGGTGGGCTATTGCTTTAGTGCCATATTTGCATTGGTATCAGGCAGTTGTGAAATATTCAGTGAAATCACCAAACTTTTGTCAATGCACAAAAAAGATTTCCTCCGACAAAAGTGCAGCATCAAATATTTTTGTATTCAAACCATGAAGCATGAACATTATTGTTCCTCATGATGTGTTAAACAAATGCTCACTTTTTGTGCGCCCTCTGTCGCCTTGCATTTCTCAGCAATTGGACAACATCACAAGTATTTTCCAACAGTCAAGAGAGAAAAAGCTGGTGTATGCTGAACTAGATAAATAGGAAGAAATCAGATCACAATGGCCTTGATGTCTAACTCAGGGATTTAGTGAAGGGAACCAAGGGACAGGATAAGGGAGGACACTGACAGCTTGTACTCGTGATGGCCAAATCCCGACCCCTGTTGTCGTTCCAAGTTAGCGAGCTTTTCCAGATGATGGACATAATGTGGAGTGTGCCATGTCTGGTTTTCGCACCCTTATTCCTGCTGGGTCCTTTGTATAAACTATCTTTTGATTTATTTTTTTTTGTATTATGCCCCTTTTTTGAGGGACTCTATCCCTGAGTCACAACCTTTGGAGAAGTAATGCAACTCTCCTTTCCAACTATCCATCTGTGCTGAGGATATGCTAAAAAGAGTATATCTCTCGAACCACATTGACTATTTGAATAATGTTGGTGTTATAATAAAGGCAACCCTTTGTTCAGATGTGTAGATATTAGTGTATATAAGTTACTGGTTAAGAGTAAATGAAGATGGCATGCAGAAAAAGCTACTAAGTTCCAGGATCGCCAAAACAAAAGCACGTTTAAGGTTATTTCTGTCTCTGGACTGATGCAGCAGCAAGTTTAAACCTCTACCAAATCATAACAGAAAATGTGATCAGTCAGTCTCTTTGCAAAGTTTGACTTTGTGAAAGTAAAGCAAAACAATATTAGAGAGAATTGTGTACAGATAGTTCCAGTGAGTTTTCTAAAATGTCCATTTTGGCACAAGCTGTGCATTCTCAAGAAAAAAATTAAATTCCCAGTCAGCCTCATGTCTTTACAGGAGCCTGTATATCAGCAAATAAGTGTAAGTATAACTGAAGTTATAGTTTCAATAATAACAGTAACTTAATCTGCTACAATGTTTAATTGAATTAAGCTAAAATAATTATGTTTTCTTAAACAACTTCAAAATGTTTCAATGAACTGGCAATTCATGTCCATCTGTCGCTATATTGTCAAGAAGGAGTTGACCACCATGCAATCATGAAAGTTTGGCCACGATAAGTGGCTATTATAGGATTTGAGAGCTTCTCTCTGTGTTCTGTGTCCACATACTGTTGTATTTTTCAGTCCATCTGTGGCCACTGAATGGCTAAGGGGAACAAATATAAGTCAGTAGACACAGTCATCCACTCTTACTTTACACTTTTAAGAAGGCGAGTTGTGGTATTCAGTTTCTTCATGCTGAACAGGGTGAATTATGGAGGGTGGTAATGGAAAAACATACAAGACATCCTTTTTATTGTGCGTAAAACTAGTTCGAAAATCTTCATAGATAAAATTATAATTATAAGCCTCAAGTTGCAGTGCAAATTTGCAGAGAAAATGAACATAAAAACTCTCTCTGTTGCCTACACTGGGCAAGATATCAAAATGAACCGCATACTATTCTGACCTGATCTCGGCCAAAGAACAGAATCACAGATTATTTTTCTAGACCTTCTGTTGTGTGAGTGTGAAATCTTTGATTGGATGTTTGCAGATTATTGCGTTCTAACTACAAAACCTCACAGATAACAACATATTGCCTCATACTCAAGTCCTTGTTTTATTTTTTCTGAAGTTCCTAGTCTTAACAATATATTTAACCTTCATATTTCTGTGGTGTGTTCTTAGAATTTAGTACAAATAGGACTGTTACTTGTGTTCACCTTATTTGAACACAGCATTTGATATGCTGTTTGTTTTTACTGGTTGTTTCATTCACCCGTGAACTCCATTTTGGGATTGTGTGGGATCTTTTTTCAGCTGTCTGCTGTTGCAATCTCTCTTTTCAGCTCAAAGGACACATGACAGGAATCAATAAATAATAATAATATAAAACTCTCAAACTAAACCATCCAAAGGCTCATTTGCGGTCATTAAGTCACATTTTGTATATTGGTTAATTAAAACAATTTATTTTCTTTTTTTCTATTTTTTATGTTTGTAAGGTAGATCTCTGTGACGTGTGTATATATATATATATATATATATATATATATATATATATATATATATATATATATATGGTCATTGCGTTATAGGATCAGGAAATGTATCTGTACCGCTCTGAAGGCCAGTTACAAGTATTTTGTCATTTATTTTGGCGGACTTGTTATCTAAGTATTGTACAAACCCATTCTTTAAGATTTGTTTAACCACTTACTTTGCAGTATATTTGGAGTCAAAGATGTGTGGCACTTCACCCCTACTGTCTTATTTATTGACTGTGGAATAAAATACCTCAATCTAGAACAGCTGATTAAAATTTTAACTTAGTCTATTTTCCAAATGTGTTGGTGGATGCCAATGTTTTCTGAAATAAATATGATAGAATTATAGAAGAGCAAATATATCTTCATTTTTGTGCATGAATGGCTAATGATCATTAACCATGACAGGGACATTGGATGAGTGTACAATACAGCAGTTCTATTGGACAGTTTCTCATTACATTTTAATGATGTGGCTTCAGAGTGGTCCTTATAAGCGGTTTGTCTCTTTGGGGATGCATGGTAATTGAAAATAAGTTTCAATTTGGTGCATGGAAGCCACTAGAGATATTTCTGAAAATAACCCCCATTTTAATGAGTATGTTCATTAAAAGTTGAACAATTTCTTCATAAATGCAGACAGACAAAGAAAATCACATTTAATTACGGTGATTTTAGTCAAACCTCCCCAAATGTAACATTTACAGTCTCCCCTTTTTCTCCTTTCTTAGAAATATCACGCACAATTAATCAAAACAAAAAAGAGAAGCGATCAACAGAGAGAGACTTGTAAAGAACTTTAGGGATCATTGACATATGTTTTTAATATATTTTCTGCTCTGCATTTCATAACTGCTTTTAGTAGCTTCAGTTTGCTGGAACAAGACACACATTTGCAGCTGAAACCAAAACCTGATTAACGGCATCCCCTTACAAAAACATTTGCATTGCATCGGGACTGCTTTTATTCAGTTCACAATCATCAGTAATTAAATATGAGCATCCCATTAAAGTTGTGTACTTTACCCACATAATGAAGTAAGTGTAATATTCCTTCAACTTTTAGCAAACAGTTTGGTTCACAAACTGTTGCAGTAGTTTGTCTGTGGACTATCATTTAAAGACAATGAGCTAAATGTGGCTAAAACTTCCTTACAGCATAGTTTAGTTGGGCTGTCTTAAAAGTTCAGCAATTCCATTTTTCGATTTCACAAATGGCTGCTGTCAAAAATACTGTAGTGAGCTTGTTTCAATATTATTAGAGTTATGTTTTTTATTTTGGCGTCAGTGCTGGGACTGCTCTGATATGGAAATGAACTGAAATGAAGCTGCAGAAGAGGCAGACCATGTTGTCTCAGTCTTCCATGCATCTATGGCTCTATTTTATTTGTCCTTTCCTTCTTACTCTACATTTACAGAATTGCATCAATAACATTGATTTACGATCTTTTCGTCAACATATCGAGGACACACCTTGTTTGAAAACATTTTATTGGAATTGTCACTGAGTAAACCATTCTTTGCTTGCATCGAGTGTCAGGAAGAATGCCATGTCCGGTCAATCGATCGGCAGAGTGCGAGTGGACAAGATGTAGGTTTTGTCCGTGCGGAAAAGCGGATTAAAACATGTAGTGCGTATTAACACAAAAAGATCAATAAAGATACACAGTGTCAACACAGCTTTGGGTGTGTCAGTGTCCGGGCTCTGGTTTGGCACATGGTTGCTTTCTAATATGCGCCTATTCACTTCAACTGAAGCCCATACAACTGACAAAGTTGCATTGTATTGTTTGTGATGGAAAATAGGGATAAACTGTGTGAACATATAGAAGACATTTCACCATATTCTAGCAGTGTGTCATTTTCTCGATTTTGTTGAATATTACAGTACCAGACTACAAACCGCAGCTTCACGCTCGTGGACCGTTTCCAGTTGATGATTGCTCTGACCCACATTACATGAATCAAGTCCACATCCTTTCCCTTTTCCTTCTGGGCTGAGTGCATGTCACTCTATGCTTACTAGCACACCTATACAGAAATGTCTATCATTGTCATCAGTGCTTTTCCTGCTATGCGTTCATATATAGGGCATGGCTAACAATAAGTCCAAGGACAGTACAGAGCATGTGATGATAGATAATAATCATAATAATTTGTGAAATCTTGATGGTTGCCATGCTAGTTCTGAAAGGTTATGGTTATAACGCTGCCCATTTCCTTCTGTACTGCTTGTTTTTCACCCCGGCGTTAAATTTAACTTTGCCCTGCCAATTACAGGTCTGACAGCAACTTTAACCACATCTACTCTAACTTCACGTTACCGTTTGAGTGGTGGATGTCGGGCAAGGTATACAGCCTTGGAATAAGAGCCGTCTGAGAGGCCTAATTCAGGACCAGAAATAAAACCTCAACCAAGGGACAGGATTTTATGTATTGCTGAAGCCCATAGAAACACAAGAAAGTCACTATACCTCTCTGAAAGTCATTGCAGAAGCTTTACTTTTCATTTGAACTGTGAATTACTCAAAAACATTTTGGAATTTCCTCCCAATTTAAATTAGTTGCTGAACATAAACATAATCATATTTAATAATGGTTTGATTTTACCCTTTTAAGAACACCCTTGTACGCTAACAAGCCAATATATACAAGAGTGATAATTATATATATATATATATATATATATATATATATATATATATATATATATATATATATATCTCCTGATGAGTTTATCTTTTTTACAATCTAATCATATTCTAGTACTTCATCTGCACTCACTGCTCTTATTATGCATTCAAATTGTCATATGCTACTTATACAACTAACTGAAGTGTGCTAATGATCTCGGACAGTGTTATTAGATCCACTGATTCTCCCAACTCTTTTCACGCATCACTCTACGAGCGTGTGCGGCCCCTTCTGACCCTTTCCTCAACCACCTATTCACTCCAGGTCTTTTTATCTCACACAGCTAATGTGACATTTATCTGTAATTAGACTCTTACATATTTTAATAGAAAATTTTATCCCTTAAGGTCTCCCTGTCATTTGCATGGGCAGCTCTGATGATAATCAGGTCCTAGAAAAAACATTCTCGATGACATGAGCTGTCAACCCAAATTAGCAGGCACAAAATCCTTACCAGTGAAGTGACCTTCCACAGCATTACTCAAACTTGGGCGGCATGTGGGAAGAGAATGGTTTAACCATTTGCATAGATACATTCGTATTCACAATTATATGGCCATTGAAGTCGTAGTTCATGGTGGCATTGTGTCGGATGGCATTGTATTGAGTCTTTGTTATTGGTGCTCTTTTCTCTTGCTTTTTGACTGTTTTAATGTTTTCTTAACTGCTTTTTAATCTGTATTATGATTTGATGCTTTGAAGGCTTTTACGTGAAGCACTTTGAATCACCTTGTTGTTAAAATGTGCTATACAAATAAACTTGCCTTGCATTGTCAAAATTTGCAGCAGTCAATCTCTCTTTGTTGACACTATGGCCAATTAGTATTCTTTGTGAATAAGTGGGTTTGTTCGCTCGCCTCATTCCATTAAACTCCTCCTGTGAGGGTTCTCATCTTATAAATAACTCCGAGTGAGCTACACTATTTGGTAATGAGTGTCCATGTGGCATGCTGCGATAAAAAACAGTGAAGCTTGAAACTGTGCATACTACAGTATATGTTGTGCGTGTTCTGCTGTGTATATTGAGGTATGAGAAGTGTAAGGGATGCTCTGGTCAATCTGGAACTGAGTGATGATCATTCAAAAATGATTCATCAGAGCCACTCGGTCTCAGGTGTTTTTAGCAGTGTATTTCCTCCACTTGCAGTCAAAGTAGGGATGTTGATTGTGCAGGGACATATGATGCAGTCAGTCACCTATTATCTTCTTTCATCGAGTGATAGCATATGAAACAACAGTAATTTTTTTAACTAAGCTGATTGGAAGTTAAGTATAGATCAGTTCAAACCTGCATTTTCTTTCTGCCGATCATATCTTAACTTTTTGGGAGCAAAACAAAGAAAAATATAATTGCCTCATGTATTCTGTTTCAGAGGAGTATTGTGGTTTATTGACTTCAGTGCTGTGTGTAACGAATAACTTATAGATAGTATTATAAAATTAGGGTGCAGTCACAATTTGATGAGTCATACTTATGGAAAAAATAAGTGATTTTTCCTTGTGGGCACACAAGGAACACATTTTACATAGTGTTGAAATGTTACATAGTATGTTTTGTCTATTTATTTTAAACTAAGGCCTTTATTTTTTATATAAACCTTTTTTTTAACATACTTAAAATGTTTGACAAAATGTGCATCTGTTTTGCTAATAATTATACATGAGTTCAGAAAAATAGATGAAGAGTTGATTGATTTACAAAATTTAACAGGAATCAGTTTTGGCTTGAATAGTGCTAGGACATCCAACATGTGGGCAATGAGCCCATACAGTGTTTTACAGAGACCTTACTGTATGCCCACATCTATTTTATTTACCCTTGTCTTCCCTTAACAAAGTGCTCCAGCCGTATGTTCGATCTGTCTTTCTACATATCAAGGGAACTCTCGGCTCAGGACTGAGATTAGATGAGTAAGGTGTGGCAGATTGGGAGTAAAATGTGAGACAAAGCAATTGCATTTCATATTAAATTGGGAATAAGGGACAACGCGGACAACACTGCACGCCCTCATCGTTTAGACTTCCTGTAGGGACCGATGAAGGTCCAGAGGAAATTGAAGAGGCCTTAAGTAAGTAGTAAGACTGATTACTCCACAAGTTATGAAGCCTGTCAGTCTCTCAACTCTGTTATCGGGTACACTTTTTGTAAAGGAATGCAGTTTTTTTAATTTCAGATAAAATAACGTGCACGTGTAGTCCTTCGCTTGAATGTATGCCATGATAGACGGGTTATTTATTTTGTTCTGTTGCCTTCTAAAGTGTGATGTGACCCAGTTGTATTTCCCAAAGCACAATCTATGTGCGGCTTTTCTTACCGAATCACATCGGTCATGGGTGACCAGAGACTGACAGAGAAGGGGAGAGGGGCAGAAAGAGAGAAGGTGAGAGCTTTGTGAGATCCTCAGCGCAACACCTGCCGTTAACTGCCGGGAATCTCCTCGTACTTTGATGTGCAGGCCAAATAATGCAGGCTCTGTGGTCTGTGCATCACCTTTTTACTTCTGTCTTGGTTGGTCTCATTACTATGCAAAATAAGCTCTGTATTTTCTTCATTTATAAGTGGACAATAAAAATTAGCTTAGAAACCTATATGCATAGTCCCTCTGCACTGTTGGAGCAGAGAGCAGGACCATTGCAATGAAACTATTGATAATATCAGGCTATATAGCATTAAATGGTAAATGGACTGCACTTATATAGCGTTTTTCTACCTTAATGGATACAGCACTTCACAATTTACAAGATGTTTGCCAAATTTGACATGTTCTGTGCTGGAGCAAGTCAGTGATGTCTAATCAAAACTACACTTGGAAGGATGAGCGCTTCTTGGATGTTACGCTAGCAGAATGAGAAAGGGTTAAGGACATTGCAAATGTGCTGAAACCAATAATGTCAAACAAGACATGGCCTGGAGTTGACTGAGCACACACAAAGTGCTGTAAGCAGCAGTGAGTCTTGCTGAAGACAACAACACAAGGAAATGCACTAGAGAAAAAGAGGTTTGACAGATTGGCTCGGGTGCGGTCGACTAAACTGGAAGATTGTGAGCCTGCCAAGACCGTCACGTACTCAGAGTCACGTACCCACAGTAAGGAAAAGTGTAGTACAGGATGATAGTTACAGCTATCACTCACTTTCTGCCACTCACAACAAAAAATTAACTCAGGCGTTAAATTGGTATTATCACCCATTGTGGAAAAATTATTTCTCTTCAGTTGTATTGCCCTTGACAGATTTGATAAAAACCTAGACTAAGTATGTCTGGAGGGCTTTTTGAAAAATGTCAAAAGGTGCTTTAAAGTGTGCAGAGACTGGCTGCTTCATGAGTAGAGAAACAATTTTCTCTGCAGGTGGACACTTTAGTGTGTGAGCAGGAGCCGTCCTATTACAGAGAGGGCGATAGACCTGTCACCTTCTTCTCCACTAAGTTTAAAATGCACCAACTCAATTATTGTATGAGGTGAAAGCTTTAGCATTAAATATGATCACTGCCACAGTTTTGGCTGATAAAACATAATGCCTTTCGGTAGCTTTGCTGTTCAGGTGGTTGAGGTTAATCAATCTTTTTGCTGATCTGGGTAGTTTGTCTGTGACCTTTTCATGTGGCATCCTTACCAACAAGTCTCTCTCTCTCTCTCTTGCTTACTGTTGAACAGGATGTCAAGATTCTTTGAATCCACAATTCAATTTGAACTCAGTTAAAAGGTCACAAATCAATTTAATGTTTTTTATTCAAACCCTTTAGCCTGTTACTATTCCTATAAAATTCGCCTAAAATGCCTATCCAAGGCATACCCAGAGCACATCTGTTCTTGAACCATTTGGAGTACTTGTATGGTTTGGGTCTCTTTTGAAAGGTATTTTTCTCTAACAGTCAGAATCACTGTAAGTGCCACTGACATTAAGTTATAGCAGTTTGAACACACTGAAGTAGAAGGTTTTTATTTCCGCCTGAATATTTATTTGCAAACAGATCAAACCAATTCTCTCTCCCCTTGACCTGGAAAAAGTCATTCATGCATCTATCTTTTCAAGACTCGACTACTGTCGACTCCCTCTTCTCTGGCATCAACCAGAAGTCAGTCTCTCGCCTCTAACTACTTCACAGCAGCGGCTAGGTTTCTGCCTGGTTTTATCAGACAACAACACATCACCCCAATCATGGCTTCTCTTCACTGGCTTCCTGTACCGATCACTTTTAAAGCATTTATATGGGTCTGGCCCCAAAATATATAGTGGACATGTTGACCCATTATGAGCCAGCTCACAGCCTTAGATCCTCATAGCCCTTCTGGCTCCTCCAAAGTCGAGGCTGAAAACTAAAGTTGAACATCACGGCCCCTCGACTGTGGAACGACCTGCCTGAGGAGATGAGGCTCGCAGAATCAGTAACTCTGTCACTCTTTTAAATCACTTCATAAAGCCCTTTTTATAGACTGGCTGATACGTTATGCCATCGCTTTACTGCTTTCATTTTTTGTTGATTTCATTTAATTCTTTGTATTTGTTAATTTCTATCGTATCGATTGGTTTTATCGCTTCATCTATTGAACTGTTTTATCAGGGTTTAACTTTTAGTTTGTCTTGCTTTGTTGGGCTTCATTGCTGAGCTTTCTCTTGTTATTATTGCCTTGCTTTTGCTGCTTTGTCAACTGCGTTTTTCAAACAAAGTCATTGGCCAAAGTCATTGTCCTGTAGCTACATAAATAAAATGAATCATCATTACAATCACTCATTACGTTTTCACATACATTCGGCATCTGCATATGAGTTTACGTTAGTTATAAAAACAGTAAAAACCCAGTGGTATTTCACAGATATCAGGGAAACTGACAGGTGTAATTGAACTTGGCTGGAACCTCATCAAGAGAGGCTCCACGTCTAAAGGCGTTGCTGAAGTCCACGCTTGAGAGACACCACAGCTGCAATACAGCATCACCTCGCTGCTAACCAACAGCGTCGCCGTGCGCGAAGCCAGATAGCTCAATGTGCTGTCAGACCGGGCTGTCCAGTCCAAGTACCGGCTTCCCCATGTGAAACTCCAACACCTCGTCACGCTAGTGTCACCACACATCCAGAGGCCAACCCGCTGCAATGTCGCCCTAAGCCCGGAGGTGCAGCTTCTGGCCGCACTGCGTTTTTACGCAGCGGGGAGCTTCCTGGAGGTGGTGGGGGACGGCACCGGCCTCAGCAAGGCATCGGTTTCACGGAGTGTGGTAGCCGTGACACCGATCCTCCTGCGCCATGCGGACACACATCAGAACGCCCACCACACGGGACGAGGTCCGCCAGGTCCACCATGGATTTCATGCTGTGACTGGAATCCCTCGGGTGACTGGTGTCGTGGATGATACACAAACGCACGCGCGTAGTGTAATTGCACATTGTGGGGACCGCAGAGTGTTGTGTGTGATTTATGCGCCGATAGACAGCCGTAGACAGCTCCAACTAAGAGCGTTTTAGGAAGCTTCTTTGGCGAGATCCTTAGAAGGTAGTTAAGAACGCGTCTGGGAAACACTCGTATCTTAGCGCTCCTTCTCAGCCAAACCCTTCTTTCGAGCCTTCTTACATCCTTAAGAACGATCGAATCTGGGAAACGCGGCCATTATCATTATTTGTCGACACATTTCAAAGAATCTATTCAGATCCTAGAATATGATTTTACAGGCCAACTATTTCCAGAAGAAGACAAAGGCCTGTAATATGTGTAAATAATAAAATAATATTTAGCCAAGGCACATTTCCCTTAAGCTTTTAGGGCATTGTAATATTAACGATGAAAAGCAGATGAAGATTGAAGCTTTTGGATGACATAAAACGTGTGATATTTCTTTGGATTAAAGAAATATCGCACATTTTATCAAACAATATTCACAGTATCAAAAATATTGAGTGACTTTTGATATACCCTTCAATCTTTCGTATCCTACCTACTGCTGCTGCTCTCTTTACTCGCCTCGGAGGCCTTGTTGACCTTATAATAATTATTTTGACCTTTTCACAGGCTGGCTTCTCCAGTTGCGGACAAGGGCACATTACAGGCAAGTGATCAGTTGAACAGAATGGCTGACAAGGGGTCGGACGGACAGGACAGTGGGTGGTAGAGTGTTGGGCCGAAGCGTAAGATGGAAAGACTCCTGAATGTCAGAGATGGAGCAGCGATGAGGAAGAAAGAAGGTGAGACACACAGAAGAGTCGTGGCACGCTGTTCACTGTTCAGCTGACCCCTCTCACTTTCTCTCAGCAGAAGGATGTGCCTGCCAGCGACTCAGTCCATCATGTTGACTCCAACAGCTGAGCAACATCTGTTCGTTAGACTTGACAGATGAAAGAGAGTCTAGTCAAGATGAGATGTGAGTGGGTCCAACATATTGCCCATGTAATCACGAAGAGCTTATGTACTGGTATGCTGTTATGCTCCCAGTTTCTTGTACATGTGATCTGCACACGGGCTGCACAGATAGGTAAGAGAGGGAATTGTGAGAGGTAATCCAGGCGTTTGCTCCATCTGTCACGCTTCTTTCAGCTCTAGTGTGCTGTGCTGAAGGTCTTTCTCTCCATTACATTGTTTTGTTGCTTTTTTCCCTCAACTTCCAAAATGTCACAGGGAAATGAGCACAAAGCATTGACATGGATATGGACCGATAAATAATGCAGCGTACATTTCCCTCTCCATCTCCCTCCACTCTCTGTACATGCACTTCCTTCCATCTGCCTTCATGTGTTTATGGGAGACTCAAAGGACACTGGGGCCAAACACACTTCAGTGCACGTTTCATACAAAAACACATGCATCTTATGCCGATTTCTGTGAAGATCTCATTACAATCTTAATGAATTTGCTGCCCATGTAATACAACGTGACTGGGTGAGAAAAAATACCATTGCTCAAATAACATGCAGACAATAGACCAGATAAAATGAAGTCATTGTGGATGTTCCTTTATTACTGCACATAGACTTTATTGGACATGCTTATGAGGTCATGCATCAGGATACAGGCAGTGAGAGTAGCCATGAATGGAATGAATTTGATTTTATCAGCCAGGAAAGCAGGCCTTTAACAAATACTTTCAGTGGAAAAAGGAATTAGAAATAAAGGTCAGCGAGTGCACGACTGAGACAGAAAAGAGAATAAAGTCATCACTATAGCTATCTAAAGTTCAAACTCTCTGTTGCCTCCCCTCCATCCTTATCGTCCTTACAATCGCAACACTGGACACTGGTGGGTGTCTGTATGTCGGCCAAACCAGCTTTTTGTGGTGGTGATGGCCAATGTCAACATTATTTTCCAATGTTGTCCATGTGTTCCTGGCATTTGATATTTTCTTGCAAGGAATAACAACAAACAACAACCCAAACTATACCACCTTGCGTTCTATGCCTCCACCAACTGCAGTTTACACACAAAATAAGTGTTTTGTGAAATCAGTCCATACATGAGTCCAAGTGGTTATTTTTTACCAGGCGTAATGAAGTTCTCGTAAGGATGTCGTGAGATACCGCGATCAGGAGAAAGGGATACATATGAGGTCACAGTCAGTGACTTTGAACTTTGACCATCAGAATCCAACCATGTTTGAGATCAAGTAGATGTTTTTGCAAAATGATAAGAAATTCCCTCCAGGCATTCCTGACACATCACGTTCACAAGAATGAGATGGACATACACATGAACGAACAACCCAAAAAGCTTTGCGCATGCGCGATTAATGTTCAAACTGGACGCAGAGCCTCGTTGCTGCACTCGTTGAGAACAGAAGCTACATAACAATACGGCTTTCACTTCAGGCTCAATTCGTCAACGCTGCCTGTCGGTGAGGCTACGGAAGTGCACGCGAACCTACATAAACAAACAAACAAACATGCAGTTTAAGCTTGATCAAATAGTTAACGGCGTGAAAGGATTGCCAGATTATCGCTAAATTAACACGTTAATCTGCCCAGCTCTAATATATATATATATAGATATAGATATGTTTACATATCTATATATATATATGTATGGTGAATTTATGGATTAAATGGATCTTAATGTGTTGAAAAATGTTAAGTGTCAATCTCATAGTATTTCAATATATACATGTCTGTTATGTCATCATATATAGCTGTATGGGGTAACACAATGGTGATTGAGCCTATGGCCCACTGACGAAAGTATTAAAATATTTGCATTATCACAAACTGGGTTACCTTTGTGTCATTTCTGGGAAATAATATGTTTAATAATAGTTTCTCCATTGTATACACATAGAAAAATAGAAATATGCACATAATTCTGAAAAATATCATCTAAGTATGGGATTTCAGAAGCAACCCAAACCTTCAGACTACTCAGCACAATTTCCTTTGTTTTTACTCCAACAGATATTCAAAATCAGTCAGCCAGGACTGAAATGTAAAGGATTGCCACTTTGAGGTTAAACAATTATTAACTATCCTCATTATTATTATTATTAATATTCTGATCCAACCTTTGCCATCTTTCTGTGATCATCCTTATCGGCTGCGCCCTCACAACCAGTGTGCATAGCACTAAATGCAATGTTGACAAATTGAAAAATGTCCTTTTGTAATTTAAGCTAAAGTATTGTAGTGTTTGATATAACGGGTATATCATCAATAAAGAAATAATTCACAGTTGTAAGATTGGTAGTTGAGTCGATCAACATATTACAAGTTCATGTACTTGTGTTGTTTCTACTGGATAGGTAGCATCGAGTAGCAGACATATAAGGCATGTTTGTCTTCAGATATTTAAGATTCTCTATTTGGCCTGCGATGCTTTATTGAAAGGACCATCACAATACATTAAAACAATAAAATACAAATGTATAATACTTTTTTGAGCTTTTCTAAAAGGAAATACAGTCCCCATACAACCACAGCGTTTGAGCTGTGAGTCATCAGTCTCACTAACCTACAATAAAAACTGTTGATGGAAAGTGCTGCGTTACCAAAAAACAAGATCAGAAACACAAGACAGTCCTGAGAACATAACTCATATAATAACAAATAGGGTCATATGAACATGCAGTGAACATGACAGAGTCAGTGCTTGCCAAAAATGCAACCCAAGAGGCTGCTCGTTAGTATTGGTGAGGGAAGCTGTCTTCTCTGCAGGTTTGAAGACCCCGCTAAGCGTGGAGTTTGGAAAGGCAATCCTTAAGTTTGCAGTCAAAACAAGATATTCCAAAGAAAAATCTTTCAGCAAACTCATTTATATTTGTTTGCATTGCCTGACAAACTGTTGGCAACTAAAAAGAAGAAGAAAAAAGAGAAATTCTTGCTTCTTTGAATTATGTTTCGTTCATAATACTCCTTTTTCACTCAAGACATATTTCAGTGTTGTTTTTGTAGTTTCCAACACTGCAACCACATTCCCCATGTGCTCTTGACTTAGTGCAGTTCTTTGATAGCTTCCTACATATTTGCAAGACTTGAGCTGCATCATGTCTATCCCAGAATGCCTGAAGGCTCTGCCCCTAAATAAGAGAAGCAAAGAAAAAGAGACTGAGAAAGAGAAGGAGGGGGCAGAGAGCGAGGCAGATTATGCACAGCCATGTGTTGCCCTAAGAGACACTGGTGTTCCTAAATTGAGGAAACCTAATTTGCAACCAATATTATTTTACTGTGCCAGTTCACCTGAGTATGGAGACAAATTGCCAAGACAAACTATTTTCAATATATAAAACATATATATACGGCACGGTGCTCATCACAAGAATTACCACATTTTGTTACACCTAGCTAACATATAGTCCACGTATATAAATCAAACCACTGTTCTGTATTCATACTTTTTGAATGTATGTAACACCACTGGACTACAAAGCAAAGTGCATTTTGAACATAACTCAATGTACATAAACAATGTAAAACAATACATAACAAACAGTACCGATGCTGTCGTGAAAGCTACAGTGGATCACACAAAAAACTAGACCATAAAATATCTACATCAAAATATGGTACTATTCTGTGTCTCCACCAGGATACATGCAGAGAGCAGAAAACATGATTCGAATTGCTGGTTTGTGGGACAAAAAAATAACTGAACCTGCCCCTATGTCAACGTGCCCTCCGTCCCCTGGAGCTCTTGTGCCATCACAGTGGCAGACAGGCCTTAGTTCCCACTGATATGTGAGCATGAGCGACAGCCACCGATGCTGCCTGGAGTGGTGCCACTGCAGTGCTAGCGACGCCCAGATTTTTCTTCTCACAGAAAAGTCATTGAAGAGGTTAAACGTTTAGCTATGTGCAGAGGGGAAACAGGCAGATTTGGTTAAGGACCCAAACAAGGGCGGGATATGTGTCTTCTTCCAGGGCAAGGTGCCAGCTGGAACGTGGCTCACAATTACAGGCTTCTATCCACTTCACATTAGCTGGGTTTGATTTGACTGTGAGCCTGGGAATGAGCCTTGAACAGCTGGTTCATAAGGTGAGACATTTTTCAGGACATAGATAACGCCTCATAATTGCAGGTTGGATTGTACACAGAGCTTGGCAAGTAATTAGCTGACAATTATAAAGATTTGCACATCATGAAATAATAACAAAAAGGCAAACTGAGATACCAAGTCTCACAATGTTCAAACATCCTCAAACATGGGTGGATTACTGAATGGGTGGAGCCAAGAGCTTAAAGTGACAGAAAATGACCACAAGGAAACATAAAACTATAACAAGACACAAAAACACTTCAAATAGATTTATTATATATATATGTATATATATATATATATATATATATATATATATATATATATATGTATATATATATATATGTATATATATATATATATATATATATATATATATATATATATATATACACATATACATATATATATATATATATATATATATATATATATATATATATAATTTATTTATAAAGACGCACTGACTCACAATGCTTATGAACAAAACATCCGCTTCTGAAAGGGGAAAAACAACCAGACAAAAGAATAATAAATAAAAGACCAAAACAAACAATGTAAAACTTCTAAACTGTGCTTTGGATAATTATGATTCAAGGCGTGTCTTGGCCCATAGATAGTAAGTCTGTGTCCGGTGGTGTGTGCAGTGCATTAGCAGATCAGCGGCAGCTTCTGTGCACTGTGAACAGGACACACTCGGGCCCTGTTTACTGAATAAAACGTGGGCTAAAATAGGACTATTTTAATTGAGTTTTAATAACTAAATCTGGACTAAAACAAAACAAGACTAAAAAAAGAATACACCAACGCCAATTTTTTGTCAGCAAAAAAACACAAACTAAATATATAATTCTTGTGGAAATGAATGCTGCAAGAACAGCATTGTGCTGTAGGACGCATACATTTTGGCAGCAGTCAGAGCCGACACGCAATCACTGTGGACAAGCTTTTAAAAATAGAAATAGAAAAAAGTAGACATGAAGCATAAAATTAAAGTGTGAAACAAATGGCTGAAAAACACAGCTGACACTCAACCTGTGGAGACAGATCACTTCTCAATCATTACATGGTTTTCTCAGTCTGCATTTGTTTTATATTAAATGCAGTATTCCATGCACTTTGATGCCTTTGTTTGCCTGCTGGACGGCTCGAGCTCCACTCAAGAGATCTCTTGGTCCATTGCCTGCTGCCATCTTGTAGATACACCTTTTTGTCACACCCTCATGATCCAACTGGCACACAGTGTCCCCACATCTGCTTGCACTCGGGCAGACAACGTCAATGTTTGCTTTGGTGATTGACTGTGATGCCAAGAGAGAGGCACTGTGGCATTTTATGTCAGATGGCACAGTGAAAGAGATTGCCAAAAATAACAGCAGTTTTTGTATTTCATAATTCCCCGTAATATGGCAAAAGTGTTGTTTCCTAGTTTTACAGATTTTAGAACTTACCAGACTGCTCTAGCTGCTCTGTTATTTCCATATACCTATTTATTAAATACATCTACTGATGAGTAATAAAACATCTTATTGTGTAAATATTTTAGTGAATCAACTGTCAACCCTACAATATCCTCACAATAATGAAATTGAGGTTATTGGTAAAAACAAAAAAAATATTGCAATATTAGATTCCCTCCATATTACCCAGTCCTATTTTCCATTATTAGAAATAAGGCATAGGCTCAGCAATTTGTGTCATTAAAAAGAAGAAGAAAATGACAATGTTACTAAGATTTTAAAATAATATATGGCAACTAAAGGCAGTGCAGATACATCTGGATTGCACATCTCCCTCCCGCAATCCTAAAGGACACAGCTAAAATGATTTATAGATTAAGGCAGCAAATCTGATGAGTAACATTTTTTAACCCACAATTAATAGTCAGCTGACAGTATGCCAATTAATCTCCTAAATGGAGCCCTAAACCAAACCTTTTAATTTACACAGATCAAATACTTTGCACAAGGGCATACAACACAATGATTGGTTCAGTTTGACTGGAAAGTAGCATGTTTTTTTTGTCCATTTAAATCCTTCATCAGCAGTACATACATTATTCCCCATGATGTCCAAACTGGGACTAATTCAATACACCAGCTGTAAGGAAGAGACCTGTGTAGTGGTGAGTGCAATGCCTCAGGAAACCAAGAGAGAGAATGTGAGCGAAGGATGGCAGGGAAAGTGACAGGGAAGGAAGGGAGAGAATGAAGGCTTTAGGCCATGATGCTAAGCAGCCACAATGTGGCAATATCAACAGATGTGTCTATTAATAAACAGGCAGATGGTTTAATTGCCTCAATTATACTATGCATACCATCTCGAAGAGACAATTGATGAGACGTTTTAGAAATAAGAGCCAGGATTGTCAAATTTTCAAAATGGCGTGGTGATTAATATTTTATTCCACCAAATGAGTAATCACAAAATGTGTGCAATTTCAGATATGCATAATAATGAACAGTTAAGAACTTTTTCTTTGTAATTTACTAGTGCATCTGTGATGGCTGAATCAGTGGCCTACGGAGTTTATTCATTTATTTTCTATTTAAGTTAATAAAACATGATTAGTACATAGTATTATTAAATCATGTTAAATTTCCCTTTCATTTAACTTCTTTTATCCAAAACATATCTCTCCCTTCCTTTTTTGGTCTGGTTAAGTGCTCAATTTGTTGGTGAAGTTCACAATAATCAAAACATGCACAACAAGACTGCAGCAAACAAGGCCATAGCCCCTAACTGTTCCTCTAGTCAGTTACTAAATAAGTTATTGCGTAAAAAAACAACTCCTGAGGTTTATTCTCTGTCAGCCTTGTGACTGAATGGTGGGTTAAGCTGTGGCCGTAGATACACTTTTCTTTACAATGTGACTTTTGTATAAGATGCACCAGATCGGGACTTTGTGTCCACATATCTGTGTCCATATATGCTGCACAATAAAATTCCCCTGTTGTGTTATCTAAAAGCTCTTATTTTGAAGCAACTACATCAGGCTCATGGTTCAAACAACTGGTCTCAGATTGCTTCCGCCCAGGTTTTCCTTCTCTCTTCCCTTTGCTCTCTCTCTGTAGAAGATCTCCCATAAAATAAGTCCTATGTTTATGAATTGTCAGGATTGCCCACACATGCTGTCCACACCCCACTGATAACCAAACTCATTGCGAGCCAGGCCATGTCGGCATGTGGTCTAGCTGATGGTAACCCAATGTGATGAGGATCCAATCTGAGAGCGTTTGGAATTGACAGCATCCTGGCATGATCGGATCACAAAAATCACATTGAGTGGCGGTTTAATCTCCTCCTGGTCTGTTATGGCAAAAACTGCTGCCTGCGCCACTTCTTTTAATTTCCCAAATGATGGGGTATTTCCTGATCCACTTGTATCTCCTCAAGTCTGACTGACTGCTGTAAAACTGTAAAACTCCTGGAATCCCCCGTTAATGGCACACATTACTGCCATGTTAGTTGTGGTGTTCCTGTTTTGTGTTCAAGATTAACTAAAGCATTCCCAACTATTACAACAAACAAATCTCTCCCTTTTTATCTCGGGCAATATATACCCACTGAGTGACCCTTATTAACTGTAATAAAAGCCATGTCTTTGCACTCAGAAGCCAGTCATCTGCAAATATCCTGCCCAATAGACATGGAGGAGAAGAGTGGCATAGGGTGAGCAGTGTTCCCCACAAGATTGTGTGAGACAATAAAGTTAAATCTATCAATCTGTTGCACAAAGACAGCAAAATTAACAAATTAACAAAGGCACACTCACAAAGCATGGGGAACCGTGTTTCATGACCGACTGGTGGATTGCTGACATGGCTGCAAACTTTACACTAACACCGCCTTGGTTAACAGTCGCGACGGGAACAGGTGGCACTGTCACTCCCCGCACGAAGAGAGGGCACAGCAAGCACTATAGTTCACGGCCCTGGGAAGCAGAGGTCCAGGTGAGGGTGGCTGTAAAGCTAAAACGGTTGGAGCTGCGATCCACTTTTACTTTCATTTTCTGAGCCAAACTAGAACCACTGAGTACCACTATAGAGGAAAAGCACATGGAGCAGGTCAACTAGCCAGCGCACATATAATGTTTAAAGATATTTTTGTTTCATTTTGAAACTGCGGTGCTACAAAATAGATGTTGGCGGGCGGCCAGAGTAAAACCATTAAAATGGGCCCATGAAATGAAAAGAGTCCGATAATATGGCTCTGATAGACCTCTGTAATCCTTTTCTTAATGTGTAGTCCGGTTTTGAAAATTGATATTATATTGATGCATTTTTAGAGAGCTTAGAAAAAGATATGCATTTCTTAAACCTTGTCTGTCTTGTTTGCCAGGTGTTGTGATTGTTCACTTTTTACTGTGATCTGCAGCCTCGAGCCTGAATCTGTTTGACATCCCAGATATCCTTCA
Organism: Clinocottus analis; assembly: GCF_023055335.1. Taxonomy (NCBI): domain Eukaryota; kingdom Metazoa; phylum Chordata; class Actinopteri; order Perciformes; family Cottidae; genus Clinocottus; species Clinocottus analis. The sequence continues at coordinate 14,020,413 of NW_027176218.1, read as the reverse complement.
AACACATATTGTAGATGCTTCTATTTGTTTCTCTGTGAAATCACATTTTTGTTTTTCCAAATATGTAATTATGTTAAAGTAGCAGTGTGGGCTTCATGGTAACTCCGGCACTGATGGAGTAGCAGTGAGGGGCTTGGCTTAAAAGGGTCAATAGAGCTCCATGCTGAAAGAGGGTGAAAAAACAATAACAATTACCCTTACTTGTTTGTGAATAGCTCAAACTGCCTGTCTCTGAGTATGTTGGTTATAGAAGAAGTCAAGTGAAGGATCTGCAGGTTAAAAATATCATATTCAAATCACAGACTAAAATCAAATATCACTTCCTGGTTGGTTTTCCTGGTGTTAAAGTATAAATGAAAGTAAACCTCAATGACCTAAAATTCTCTTCAGGTCACTAACTGAAAATGTGAACACAATAATATCAATGCTTGACATTGCTTTTCGTTTTCTTTAAAAAAAAAAAAGAAAAGAAAAAGGAAACCAGCATTATAACACAAAAGGGAAGTTTGAACCTTATAAACCCCAGCAGCTCCCAAAAATTAGGGCAGAATTCTTCATCATGAGGTCTTCTTCACTCCAAGTTCTCGTACTTGCATGAATCAATACCAAAGCCACTGATGTGACACAGCAAAAACCACTGCAAAGCTTAGCCTTATGCTGGCCTACACGCTGCGTTTAACGTGTCAGTTTACCTGCTCGACAATAAAAGTGTGTTCACCAAACGATACTTGCTTGATATGGCTTGGGCATTTGCTTGAGCAGAGCCCCTTAGTTGTGGAACTAGTGGCGTCCAAGGTCCAGAAGGAAAGTTAAGGCATTTTTGCTTTCAGCGGAACTAAACCAACTGGTCACGACATCTGCACTAAATGAATCACTAAAAATATTTAACTTCACTTTATCAAAGTCAAACTTTGCAGAAAATACAAATAAAAACAATGATATGCATCAAGGAGGTTTTTTTCTGTCTTGTGTTCTATCATCAACCAATAAACCAGTAACTCATAGACTGCTATATGAACCTTTTTTGTACTAGTGTTTTCTGTATATTATACCTTTTGAAAATATTCAAATAGCCCCTGTGTTTGAGGAGATATTCTGTGTTTAGTATCAGTATGCAAACCATTGGGTTTTTTTGAGAAAAATAGCTGGCGCTTTAGGTGTAAAAGAGCAAAGTGTAGGGCTGAGGGGATACAGCACTCATTTTAAACAGGTGGAATCTTGTGTTGACCAAACGAAGCTAATCACTCTTCAGCATACCTAATATTCCCATAGTCAGCAGTTGATCATTTAAAAACCTATTCATTTACAGCCTATTTTTCCTCCCTCACTTTGTTTTACCTTCGAGGCTTTCAAATTTCATCTTCATTACCATGATTGTAATTACCATTTACATCATCATAATCCTAAATACATTAAACAAGCTGCTGCTAATTCTTCATGACAAAGAGCTTGGGCAAATTCACCAAATGCACTCTGTTGCTTTAAATTGATTTATTTGTTGCTTGCTCGGGTCCGAATTGAGGTTAGTGTGATGAACTGACAGACCTTTTACCCTGGCTATTACGATTCAGATACAAAAAAAATGCTGTAATTTACTGAGTTTTTTGTGCCAATAAGCAAAAATCTCAATGTATCTGATCAATTCAATACAATTTTAAATTACAAAGCAGATGGTTGCATTATTTGCTTTTTTAAATATTGATGGAGGTTGACTTTGATTAAAAATGAAAGATTAGCCCAAATTAATTTTTGAATGGTGGTTGGGCAGCTAGCTAATTGACTGTTGAGAAGCCGCAATGCAGTTTTGATTTCTTTCTTTTTAGACCATAGTCCACATATTAATTACTTAAACTTCAACATTCTTTCAAAAATATCTCCCCAGAGGTAAAAGTATATTAAAAGTGATCAAACTCTGCAATGAAAGCGTGGAGCTGTACTCTAATGTAAGATAATTGTCTGAATGGAACCTTAGTATGATGGAAAGCCAGAAAGATTAACTATAGGATGAGGATTTATATCACTGTTTTTCTCTCATTCTCACTGTCTCTCTCTTACACACACACACACACACACACACACACACACACACGTTTCAAAATGAATTCAAATGAAAGGATAAGTTGGCACACAAGAAGCTGGCCGTGGTGCCACATTGTCAATCATTTTGCAGAATCCTGTACCACAGACCATAATTCACAGCTGGGATTTAGACATACTGTATAAAGCTTGTAGCAGTACCGACACCATTCTGTCTTCCGAAGAGAGAGTTAGAATTTCAAGTATGTTTATTTTAACACATGCTTCTTGTTATTCAGAAGTCATACTCTTAAGTCTTCAGTGTGGAAACAAGTAACATAACAGCATAACATGCCATGTGGTGATGTCAAATGAACGAAGATATGAATGCAGTTTCAAATGTGGAACTAAACACTGATAATGATAAAACTACAAAAGCATTGCATATCATTTTATTTGTGACGTGTAAAGGAAACAAACAATGTTTTGAAGATGACAATAAAAGGTGCAATTTATAGTCTCTAATTCAGAAACGCAGCAAGTTTTGTGTTGTTTGGTATAAAAGTCAATAAGCTGTGTTTTTTTTTCAGGCCACATCTGTTGCGGAGGTCATTCACTGAGGACAGGAACACACGTCGGCCACAAAACAGTGGCCTTTGGACTTGTACAAAGTCCGGCAAACAAAGGATTATGGTCTTTGTGTAAAAGTGTGATGCTCGCTGGTGGTTGGTAGTGAGAGACACATAAGGTAGCCGTGCTAGCAACAAACTTGAGTTTTATAGACATACTTTTGCAAAAACATGTGTAAAGACCACCCTAGTCACTTAGAAATAATGTTTTTATTGTAATACTTATTTTCCCACTTATGCTGTAATCCCTTCATTCACTCAAAAAACTGCTCCTTGTTTTTTTTGGGAATAAAGCAGTTCATTTATGTGATGCAGGGAAGTGGTCAGTGTACGCAGTGTGTAGTTAGTGTAAGCCTTACACTGTAAGGAATGGGAAAAATAATAGTTTTATTTTACTGTTAATAATCACTGGGGATGTTTTTCAGTATTGACCAGACCATAAGATTTCTCTCAGCTTAACCAAAAATCATATGTATTTACTACAAATCTCAAATCATATTGCAAAATCAGTCAAAAAGCACAAAGTTTCACCTTAACATGTATGTGATATAATCAGAATTAACATTTGTTTTCCATTGTGTCAAACAGCAACTGGTTGGCATCGCACTGTCCTCAAAATGTATCTACTGTTGCAAATTATTTAGTTGTATGTATAATTTTGAAAAAGTACAAGTATACAAATGCATACATTCATGAGTAGTTTGAAAAGTGAAAGTTTCTGAATGTTTGATACTTTTTTCTTGTCATTTGTTGAGGCAAGTGGTACACATTTCAGAGTCACCTTCAAGACTATTATAAGTGATTGATAAACAAGGTTTTTGATGTAGAATACCGCTTTGAGTTCAAATATCATTAGCTAACCCATTGCTTTCACAAAATTATTCAAAAGCATGGTAAATATTCGCCCTAGATTGTTAATCATATTTGGATTACAAATAGTTTTACCATCTTATTCATACAGACATTGCATGAAATGATTTGAATTGTATCAATTGAGTTAGCTATTATTTTAACAATTACTTGTCATATAAAGTAGTTCAAATTCGGAAAAATGTTGACATACTTAATTTGTACTCCGGTCAATTTTATACAATGTCACCCCTAAAAAAAAGTAAAGAACAATTTGACAGAGAGAAATGAAAGAATGTTTTCTCCAAGCAATGTTGTTGTGAAACATGCAATCATGCCCACTGTCATGGAGCAGGAGAAGCGCTATGAAGTTCGCATCCAGTGCCTTTGGGAGGCTGAGGAGACATCAGTCCAAACTAAATGTGGCAGCTCAGATAGATGTTGATTTATGGCGCCCCTCTTGCCCTCTGCACCCCTATCTGTCTTCACCATCAGGCTGCATTTGCAAAGTTTGTTCTCAATATGAAGTGCCAACCACCCATGCAGTCTTTTTCTTTGAGTCCAGTGCACAGGGTTGTGGATCGCTGCAGTGATAGATAACAGATAACACAGCGGCAAGCCTCATATGTTTCTGCAATTTTGCGCTAAAACTTGACCATGTAGGATTTTGTATTATACTCAACATCCCATCGAAAGCATAGAGTCACTGTTTCGTTGTGTATTTTACGAAGATGTTGCATATTTGTTGCATCCAGTGATGGTGCCTATTTCCTTTAAATCTTGTCAGTCAAAGTTATAACTCACTTTGTAGCAATGGAAGACATATATGATATTTCATGACAATGGTGATTATATCAAAGGAGATCACAGGGAAGGCTGTAATGCTATTTACCTCAGCTGCCACATGCATGTGTCTGTCTTTCTTTGCTCCACGCACATTTTTGGAAAGGAAATCATTGCATGGTGTAATATAGTAAAGATAGATCAAACTTCATATACGTTGTGTTTTTTTTTACAGTTGACTGGTCTGAAGTTCTATCGCAGTGTAATGCGAGAATTCAAAAACAATGGAGCCAACACACGACTGAAAGGATCTCACACACACTACTGAATAGCACATGCGGCTGACACAGAAAATATTTAAGCACTTTGCGAGTGTTGAAGAGATTTTTTTGGTGTATGTGTCAGTATAAACGCAGTATGTAAGAGCTTTTGGGCGTGAGAGGGTTTTTTGCATGTGTAAACATATACATAGTTTGCAAGAGTGTTTTTCATGTTTGTGTAAGAGGTTCGGTTATGAACGTTAGAGGCATTTTGGTGATTTTTAATTATAGTCTGTGGGGTAGATGCACAGTTGGAAAAAAGTGTATTGTCCTATGAAAATATTGACTTTTGTTCCTTCGGGTTTACAGTGCTGGACATAGACCAACATTCCTTGTTACCATGATTGTAATTTATTGTACTTTAACTATTACTGAAACGTAACACGTTCTTTTTATGTAATACTAAATCACATTGCTCTGCCTATACACAAAATGATACATGCAATGTTCATACATTTTCCATGTTGTCCTAATTTCCAAACTTCAGCACATTTTACCAACAGGGAATGAGAGACTCCTTAGCCGATTGTGAATTCATTTAGTTTTGTTGGAACTAAATTTATAATTGGATTTCTTTTATTTTCCTTCCTCATTATATAATTATTCACATTCTTTCATTTGTTGATCAGTAACTTGACAATCATGAACGAGCTCTCTCATTGTCAACAGTTGCTCTAAAATTTCTGGATCACCTCAAAGACATTTAGGACTGCTGTACTCCCAGCAGGTTCAGAGCCGAGCAATAAGAAATTAGTTCAGTAAATTGCCCAACAAATTTAACAACCTGCAATTATAAACGTATTTTCTGGTAACCCTTTGAGTTGCAAATTACACAATGTTGGCATTTCATTTGACTGTATTAGTATCGGCAAAATATAAGGTGTAATTGTGAATTTTTTAAAAACATTTTCATGTGTTGCATTATATTGTGGTAATTAACCAACATGCTGTGTGTGTTTTCTCTGTTTCCCTGAATGTCTTCACTCCTCTATGAAGCACTGTGGCCTGTGCGTGCCCCCCCAGCAGGTGAGAATGTGTCCTGCCTCTGTTATCTTTGTCGTGATTCACGGCAGCAGGTGCTCTCTCTGACATTTGTGGGGCGGGTCTTCAGCCTTTGTCTTCCAAGCCCTGGGGGAGTGCAGCAACCATGACTTTACTGCACCTGATCCCCTGTATGGCATATGCATTGGTCCATTACTCTCAAACCCTCCCCCCGCTGTCACTGCACCAGTACAGGATACTGATTATGTAAACTAGAGGATGGAACGATTAGCATGCATGGAAGCATAGGAACTCCTTCTGTATTTTCATATGAAAGAAACTTCTTAAACAAAGTTCAACATCAGAGTGGTAGATTAATGTAATTTCTGCTTTGATGTTTATGCTCAGCGTTCCTTAGAGACAAACTGGGCGGTGGTGGAAGAAGGGGCTCTAGAGACAAGCGCTATTTGATTTATCCCACCACTTAGTACAGCATTTCATTAATACACCACAACTGGCTTGGGACTTTTGAACAGACTTTTATTATTAAATAGACCCATTGTCTCATATTGCACACCTGTGCATCTAGACTAAGTATAGGGGGGATTCTTTTATGTAACATGCATTCTGTCCTTGATATTAAAGGAGCATTTTAAACACAAAGGAAACTCCGAGAATGCTTTTGTCTGTGTGCATTTCTCTACCTATTTATGCTTTAGTGGTGCAATGCATCACTGAACAGAACCTGAATGCATCATAACATAACTGAACCTCATTGGCCTTTAGCAATGCAGCCATCATTACCAGTTCTCCTCGTGCCAATTTAAACATGCAGGTTTACAATGTTAACAAGAAAAGCATGAATGCCGATGTCCTGATCGGAAATGTATTGAAAATATACAAATAACAACCGTCAGTAAAACGATATTTCATAAATAAATATCTAATGCATTTGATCTATAAATCAACATACTAGACTTACTGTTGGCAATTACCTTATTTTAACTTATTTAAAAAGTACTACAACTGATGAAAAAAAAATACTAAAAAAAAAGTGAAAGATTTGCATAATATAACATGTTTTGTGCACTGTTCTTGCATTTACTAGTGTGTTTGTATTAGTATGAGTTTACTCAACAATCCACATATCTACAAATTGTTACATAATACTTTTAAATCTATATTCTTATGTTGTATTCAACATTGTGTGTGCACCTGATTTGATGGAGGGGCTACTGGAACATATTGAAGTGGGCATTTTAAGATTGTTGTAAGTATTTCCTACAGAAGGCCTTCATTATGTCTTTTTTGTATGTCATGAATTAGTCCATTGGCTCAGACCCCACATTTAATATACCAGTACCGTGTCGGTGGGAAAATGCTCATTGCATTTTCTTTCATCCTTCACAATAAGTCATGTTTTGATACGATAGATCTTCCTGACCGGCTGCTTATTAGTGGCTGTTAAACGATACTGTGTCCCTTCACAATGCGCCTTCAGTTGAGCTCTTTGATGATGATGCACTGAGGATGCTTTGGTATCATTCTTGTAGAGGCCATGTGATGATCGCCTGTAGGGACCAGAGCTGATTCATGTGCTGCTTGAAAGACTCATGTGCTGATCCCACATAAAATTAAAAGTATCAAATGAAAATACCATGCACTATGAATTATTTAATGTTGGATTTTATAACCATCTTAAAGTACTAACTGTGCTCTATTGAATCTAGTGAATCTTTTTTCATAACATTTGAATTATAAGCATACAAACAAACTTTAATTAGATGAAACACATTCTTTTTTTCTTTTTTAAATGTCTTGGCATTTGGGTTTAAACTTGCAAAATGTCTTTGCCACCTAGAGATGGCAAACTTAAGCTGTGAACACAATATTTATCATCACTTTTCTATTTGATATTACACGTGTCCAAGCAAACAGTTAGCTTTTTTACATGTCTTGCAGTTTGTGGTCTGGCAATTGTGAATCCACTCTCCTTTTAGCTCTCTTTTTACTCTCCAAGGCCGAAAAAAAATATATGGATTCTTAGCTTCTAGATGCTCTGTTGAACAGCTCACTGTGAAGTCTGTCTTTTTGCTGTTTGGTTCTGAGCAGTTAGTGGATATCCAGCACATTTTTTGTTGAAAACAGTGAACTACCTGTTCTGAGAGAGGTGATAGTTTACCAAAACAGTACAGTTGCTGGCTAGAAAGCTAAAGACTGATCTGAAACCTTCTGCTCTATGAAGGTGAGGGGCGGTGCAAATGCAAAAGAGGATTCTCCTTAAGTCCCTCACTACGAGCGAAACCCTTTTCACGTTGTCAAATTGTACTTACTAGAGAAAAACGTTTTACTGGAGCAGAGAAATAAATTCGTACATTTGATGTTGTTTTAATTTAATTTATGCATTTTAAGATCTGTCATTGTGGGACTTATGATAGTCTCCAGTGAGGTAATCATGCATGATGTACTGATACCTGCCTATGAATGATAAAGTATCTGAAACCTGAACTGTAATACTGCCATAATGTGATTCTGATCCCTGTAAAGATAGTACAGTCACTTCCCAAAAAAGCTGAACAGCCAATGAAGATTTCACTCTTGGAGCTTAACTAAGCTTCTTTTTAAACTAACTTAAAGCCCTTATCAGCTCTATGCCACATTCCATCCCTCTTATTCTTGCCCATATCCCTCTTCTCTCTTCTGCTGATCCAGCATCTCAGCTTCTCAGCATCCCACCTCCCTCAGTCCTCTCACCTCCATCCCTCCATGCTCCGTCCCTCCATCCATGCCAGCTTCTCTGACACCCTGCATTACTCTAGCAGCAATGGGCACTGCTGTTGGACGACTTCCCAGTGCCGAACGTCCTCCAAGGGGAGAGTCAGGGTGTCACAGCAGATTAATGCCTTGCTCGCTGACTGATCTTCTCCTGCTGGTCCGGACCCTGAGTGTACTGTGGCGTGGCCCAGATAGGGAGGTGATGCTATCCCGACTCATTGGCACTCAGGTGATCTGGCTTGGGAATCTGTGATCTTAACATTCAATCTTCCAGTCAAGTGTCACAATGGAGCAGCAAGATGCTGTTGTGGAAAAAGGCTTTGACAGGTCTGCGAGTAGAAGAGAGTAGTGAGAGGAGGTAATCAAGCTAAGTGGCTGTTTATGAAGAAAGAAACTGGTGAGATCACTACTTGTGTGATTTAACTGCAAATGCAACATAAACATTGGGTGTAGTGTATGTGCATGAGAGACTTCCTTAAATATATCCTGCCTTTAAGCTCTATCTTGTTTTTATGTGCATGCCTGGCTGACAATATGAGCAATATGTCTGTATGTTTGAAACCATTAATTTGTTTTATGGCAGTGCTAGGGGGTTTAAGTGAGAGAAGCACACATTAAGACGTTGATATATGTTTCACTAATCATTAACTCATTAACTTAGAATTATCAACTTGTCTGTCCCATTGCAGGTATCATTTTTAATACAGAAAAATGAACACCTGTGCATGTTTCAATCACTTGTGAAATTACTACCTCAGCAGCTCTGTCTCTTCAAGCCCCTTAATAAGCATAAAGGGCTGTGGCATGGCAAACATGGACATTCTCATATCTAAAAAGCTTCGGCAATAATGAAATAATAGGGGTTCATCTATAATCGTCCCTCACCTCAAAATGATGATGTCTTTTCAAACTCAATTACACATTAGCAGGACAATTTCTTCCTTTATCTATCACACTTCATCAACCAGGGCTTGGCTGCATAGTCTATCCTTCTCATTAGCAATCACTCCATCACTCACTAATAATGGCCTATCAACACTGTCGCAATGACCAAAGTTACAGCAGGGGAGAATGAAATATTAACTTATGACTTTAACCCGGGGTCGTGTTTCAATGTTGTGGAATTAGATCAGATTTAGTCACATATCAGCATGAATCAAATTTGAAGGACGCTTTAAAACAGTCAAAGTAGTTCTTAAGAGAATAAAAAGAAAACATGAGCTTTTTCAATGTATTGAGTGATTGGAAGTCCTAAAGCAGCTCAGAGTCAAGTATAACAATACATCAATTCTGAGCATGAGAATGTCAATACAAATAATAATTTAAAAGTGGTTTAACACACTGAAAGAGTGCAGAGAGGGGAAAAAGAGACAAGCATGCAGCAGACACCTTGGTTCATATGCCTCACCATTAGAAGAAATGGATGCTGACTGCCTGCAGTCACGACCAATACACTATCTATAAGGGCTCATTTCTCTCAAATTTACTTTGCCGCAGGTGTGACGGACGGTCGCTCGCCTTAGTTAGTAGCCTAAATCAGTTCACTTTCAAATACCTCTTCAGGCATGCCCCCCCATAGAGGTGCACGCAATGAGTGTCACATCCCCACCCCCTCTTGTCCTCTCCTATTACTCTCACGGATGCCATGGCAAATGGCTGGCTTGAGGTTACAGACGTGGGTCTGCTGTTTTATATTCATGTCAGGGTAGTGGAGCACTGAGAGTATTTGTTCAATACAAGTGCCACGTGAGGAGCATTTTCTGAGGCTTGTGTAATGAACATTTTAAAATGAGGTGTGCACTATTTTCTGTCATTCTGTTCTGCGCACACACACACACACACACACACACACACACACACACACACACACACACACACACACACATTAACACACACACATAGTTCAGGTCCACATCTGCCAGAAAAGCACTTAAGCAAAACTGGCATGGGGAATTTGGATACTACTTGATTAGTACTTTGCATAAGTATTTGTTTTGTTCATAAGGACCACAACCAATGTCAAATAGACACTTGAGAATCAACAGCCATTATAATGTCTCCTCACGTAAACCTAGTTCTCATCACACTACTGATCGGTCCTCACTGTCCTGATTCAAAGCAACTAACTATAATCTATGTCCTTGATTCATTTTATGATCAGTAAAATGTGACATCGCCGCGTAGTGCTCTTCTTTATTAAATTAAATTTTATTTAACTGATCCTTTTATCCAAAGTGACTGACAATACGTGCATTCAACCATCTTCAATAGAGTATATGAGAATATGTATGATGAAGTAAATATATTTTGTAGCTGATTCATATAATGGTCAATAATGCAAATTAGTTCTTTAATATCAACCTCTCTTTTACTGATGATTAATACATTAATAAAGACATGATTTATAGTTGCATGAAATGCGTTGCAAGCGAAATATCATCTGATTGTTGGATGTCATGCGTTTCCTCAATAGTTTCTATCACACGGATACATTTTTAAGCTGCAGTCTACATATTGGCATGCATTCCACATGGCAGAATACTTGTGTTTGTTGCTTGTTTTTAAACAGCAAAAGTACATTTTTTACTCTTAAAATGAGTTGCCATACACACAGCCTATCTTTCCCGACAACTGCATCATGGATTTCCCAAACAGGGAGTTGTCTACTCTTTGAGCTCACCTTGTACTCCATTATGAGGTCAAGGCCCCACACCTGCTTTTCCAGGTGTGAAGGAAGACCCCGGTGATGCACTCTTAATGACTTGCCAGAAGGAGAGGGCACTTCATGCAGCTGCATACTTTACAGCCACGTAAAGGCTGGTCATTATCATCTATCTTCGTATATGTCAGGATTTAGAGAGTATGCTTGCTGTTAGGCTTTCCCTGTTAGGAAAGAGATGTGTAATGAACAAAGAAGTGCGTTGATCACTGAAAATGAGTAATATCTCCTGCGTGCATATGGCCTGAGCTACAATGAGGCATGACACAGAATAAAAATCAATCAATCAGGAATGTTGAGTAATGTGCTGCACGAAAAAGCATATTACAATGTTGGTAACCACTCACAGTACACATCGGTCATCTCTGCAGAGGAGTAACTGCGGGATTCTCCCTATCAGACTATGCAAAACAACATTATCGCCAGTCTGTCTTATGCAGATGAGCCCATAAAAAATTCTGCACACAGGCCTGTCATGATTTAGCACCACCGCTACAGGTGCTCCTTTATTTTCACCTGAGCGATACGTCAACGTGTTTGATTGTTATTTATTGTTAAGATCAAAGCACTTGTGCTGGTGGCACACTTCAATTTCTCAGGTGTAGATGACGCTGGTGAAAATGTCAAGTTTTTCCATCTAGTGTTTCCAGACGGAGAGATCAGTTTCGAACACACTCGCCTTACTTGAACATATGTTCAGTCTGCCCTTCGTTTCAGTCGTTCTGGCTCTGTTGATCACTCCCTGACCTTCATGTCCTTTCTGTCCGACTCATCAGTGAACAAAATTTGCTCCGAGCCTTTTATAAAAGACTGCAGCCATACTAATCCCAAGCAGAAAATCAATTCATGAATTAATTGTTGAGCATGTCTTGCAGATCAATCTTTCACTATTACCACATTGAGAGAACACTGGAGGCAGCATGCCCATTCATATCTGTCAGCAGCAAAATTGTAATGGGTCTATAATATGAACTAAATCTGATTGAGCTATGCTTTTGGTGGCATTAATATGATGGGATGTGTAGTGTAATATCATATTTGTACATTTTCATACATTTAGCAAGGTTGCACATTTGTTTTAATGCATATGTTCAATTCATAATATATTTTCATATTCATAAAATACCTTCCTGTTGCAACACAACCCACTAATTCCACTGCATCAAAAGTTGCACTAATCAAATGAGTTAATATATAAAGAAAAAATAAAATGTGAATGATAAAGTTCAAACCAGAAACACGTTGTGTTTCAGTCTTTTCTTAAGAGGGCCGGTGAGCTGCAGTGTTCCTATCAGCCTTGTGATAGCAGGATATTGCTCAGCCACAACTTGAAGGTTACACATTCTCTTAAATCGATGGATTTAAATAGGCCAAGGGGGTTGAGGAAAGCCTGTGGTTCTGTGCCTCTTCAATCCCGCTGTAAATCTTTTCACTCTTCACTCCAACATTCAAACTCAAATTTACACACTCCAGTAACTTCCCAGAACATGTTGTTGAGAGGGATGTTTTTTTTACTGAGAAGAAGGATCCAGACAGTAGTACAATGTATTCTGAATGGACACTTACTGCATTTTAAAGTTTAAACAACCTCAACTCAAAACTACTGTTTTCTCATACAGATTTAACTTTGTATATTTTAGTTTCTCTATGGCAAGCTTTTTTGCCAAATGTATTGAGGGAAAGCTGTGATTTCTTTGATGCAAGAACTATGATGTGCACATTCTAATCTATGTTTTTGCCCCAGGATTTGGCTGGAGAAGCTGACAAACACTCCAATCTCCCATTTCGCGAAAATCCATTAACATTGTCTGCCCTATTTTATAGTGATATAAGAGAAAATAAGACCATGGCATTTTGAAAGCTTCTCACGCAGTTCTTTTTGCTAATCTGTTTCCTCTGTCTTGTTCTGAAGCAACAACTTTTGTTCATCAAAATGCAGGTCAAAAGTTCGACCCGCATGTAGCCGTGCTCATAGTTACCACAGCATTAATTTTATAGTGGAAACACACATCTCATTAGCCACAAACTCCCTCTCTCCATCTGTCATTCACACAACATGGTCAAAGGATACTTGCCACACATATCCCTCTTCCTCTGCTCTGACCTTCAAACCTCTCTTCTCTGTATCACTGTTCATTTCTCTGACACTCACAATCTTCTCACACTGTTCAACTTCTGTTTGCACCCTGACCCGTTCTCTCTTCAGCCAAAGCTCATCTCTGGTTACAGCACCCGATTGACATTAATGACACTACAGAATAGAAAGGTTAATTAAGACCAACTGTTCCCCGCCCATTCCTGAGAACCATCTGCTGTGCAGCTCCAGTCAAACACACGCAGACATGTAACTGACAGCATAATGAGACAAATACTGCAGTGAGGAAGTGTGTATTTATTGATAATCTACAGGTTTCCAGAAATCTTGCAGTCAGTATTGTTAAACCCTTTTAAAAAATACACAAAGACCAATTATTTTCTAAAACACATATTCAAATTTACAACAGCGTTTTAAATAACTTTATATTCTCATACAATTCAAATTCCGAGCAGGTATACAATACTATATTAACTGCATATGTCTATTGAAAAGGACATGTATAATTCCAATTAAATTCACTATAATTCTGTAGGAGGTATCAAACTAATTATGCCACCATATAGTGACCCTACTGGCATTGTGAATATGCATGATGTGATCCAGTGTCAGGAACTGCCAGCATTACTTTTTGTTAATTTGCTCTACACAGTGTACCGGTGAAACAGTGGACAGATAACGTTAAAGTAATGAGAGAAACCATTAACTTTTATATCAAGCAAATACAAATCAAAGGTATCTGACAAGGGAAGTAATCGACTGCAAGCTATCATTTTTTTTTCTCATTCTCATAGTTTATTTATGGCAAAAAAAATAAGCTTATGTGGGATGTGGATAAATATGTGTTGATGCTCCGTCAGGACTAAGTGCTGTCAGGATACCAAAGCAGTCCAAACAGGGCTGCAGGGTCCAAAACCTCAGGAAGCTTAGAATAAACTAAGATTGTATTAAAACAATCAAAGTAATGACAAACATCTAAATACGAAGACTGGAGGGGATTTAAAACTCTTTATCTTCACTTTCATTTCCTCTCTGTCTTTATCTCCATTGAGATTCTCTGCTTTGATCTTTCGACCTGTAAAATTCACACGCAGAGGCGCTCTTGACAGTAAGAGAAGAGGCACGTCTGGAGCAGAGGCAAAGTTAGGGGGTGAGTGGAGGATTAAATATGCAGAACATGAACGTCAAGGGCAGAGGAGGCAGATACAGCTGGAGGCAGGCTCTCTGAATATGGGTAGCTTTGGAACTGCTCCTTAACTAAACAGCAACGTTCAAAATGGTGAAACGATAGAGTGAACACTTGTAAATGCACCAGGAACAAATCTAACCACAGTACATCACAGCTGTGGACATACAAGCATTGTTTGGTCTGTGTCCAGTAGCAATAAGTGATAGTAGTACATAAGCCAAACTTGTACTACTGTACTACTGTATCACAAAGTTAAATGCCTTTGTACGTTCTACATCAGGAAAATACATAATTATATAACAAATACACTTCATGAAAACGTGTTGTGCTCAGAGAGCGCAGACCTCGGTCAAAGCCAAATGCCCCTTCTTGCAATGTTAATGAAAGTTTAAAGAAATAGTTTGTTCGTCCGAACCGTGATTCGGATCTGCTTCAACATTGAATAGGTTCCTCATTCGCCCATGCTTCAACCTCCTCTAAGTTTCATGAACATTTGTTTATCCATTATCGTGTTAAAAAAAAATGTAACTAAACTGAAAACATAACTAATTGGCAGCGGTAATAACTGCGACCTTTGGCTGGTGTTTATCTTTGCATTAGGTAATGCAGTTATAAATGTTACCAAATTGTTAATCGGATTATGGGACTATGTACAACACAGAGATTATGTGTCTTTTAATGTTTCAACATGGCAACCTTCAGAAAATGAAACACCGCTAAATAATGTATAAAACCATTTTAAAGCCACATTGTAGAAACTATTTTTTTTTAAAAATGCCTTGTAAGATAGTGGTGCCAATGGTTTTTTGAGGTTTATACAAAATACACAATAGAATAACAGTGAAAGTCACTGCTCCAGTGGCGCTGTAGTAACGTCCAAGACATACAACAGGATAGACATGTGATCACAGCGGGGCAATCACTCAAAAGTACAGCTTTACAACTCACACAGATGCATTTGATTTCAGCTGCTGATTCCTTGTGTGGAGAAATTGACTGGACTCTTTTTCTTTTCTGGGGTTGCTTGCTGTGCTTACACGGAGAGTTCAAGTCAACCAACGCGTGTGCCCTCTATTTGAATTCAGACAAAAATTCAAATGTAATAGAACAACAAAAAGAAAATTGACATTCTTTATCTTGTTCTGCCCCTGAATGCACGCACAATCAACCAAACAAAGTCTGCATCCGCCCAGAATAGCATACATCTTCAAGAAAGGTCACATTTAAATGACACATTCTGTCAATTCAGTCGGTTGGATTTTGGCAGTAACTGAGGCATACAGTATAACCGGAAAATCCATTCAGCATGCTGTGCCAGAGAATGCTGCTATGTTCACCATTGAACAGCATCATTGCATGCCTATTCTGCCATGCCTTCACATTGTTTCTTATCCTTTCTTTCTAGTTGCCTGAGGATTAAGTGATGCCTTATACCCCATGCCAGGGCCTTTCTCCAAACAAACCATTCAAAAACAGAAAAGGCAATCAGGCAAATGCAGTTAGCATACAAAGGGAACTGAATGCACGGCTGTAGACGGTGAAAAGACATTTAAGACTCACTGCACTTGTTAGAGCGATCCAGGGCATGAATATTCATTTACCCAATTTTCTACTGTGTGTGTTTCATTCATTTTTCACATTATGATGGTGTTTTGCAGACACAATGGAAACACTGCATCTAATTCTCCCTCTCTCTTTTTCGTTGATATAAACCCAACATGCACATAAATATTACAGTCATGACCTCGACTCCGAATAACATCAACCATCAACCAGCTTTCTTTCAAACAGCCTTAAAAAGAGCGGTGCAGTCATGTTAGAGAATGTTCACCCAGTTGTTGTTGTTGTTGTCACCGTTCTTTTAAGCTCAAAACTCAAGTAAGAGAGTTCACCACTGTGATGCCTTTCCCCAGGTGGGAGATGATGCACCGCTTCTACTATCTCTGAATGCCAGTTGCTCGTGTAATGAATGAGGATGTTCTGCAGTCGCTCATTTTTGAACTCATGTATGTTTCCATGAGAACAGTCCTCTGATGACTTCCACAGGTAACAGGTAAATCAAGTTTTATTTTCGTTGCCTACCTCTTAGAGCAGAAATGCTGTTTAATTCACTGCGGCTACTGTATTCTGGTTTGAGTGTAACAACCTGCCACAAGTGTCACTGTGTGTTTTCCCCTTAGAGTTGTGTTATGGTAAAGGTTATTCAATGGCTCATAAAGAGTCACTTTTTCCTGAAACAGACAGATCTAAAACTAACACTCAGGGTCTTTCACCACATATGACAGCCAGCTGACAAAAGATGATTTAATGTAAGAAGAAAAGTGCAAATACTCTTTTGGTTATCAGTAGGTGAGGTTGACACTCGTGATGAAAGAGCCTTTACATGAGGTTAGAGACACTGGGAGAGAGATGCCATGTTGAAAATTCATGAGATACCCACCCCACTATCACAAGTGTTTTCTCTGCCCATCTATCCTGTGTGTACGTTGTTAGATTATAGAATGTCTTTTATTCTTGAGTTTGTCCATTGATTCACGCAAGCACACACAAACACATAGGAATTCTACAAAGCCATACCCGAGGGGTTTGTGTTTGAGTTGATTACTAAGCACAGAGGCCATTAGGCGGTCAAACCTTCCGACATCCAGGCCGATAAATCCTCGGCCATGGTCGTCTGACCATTACCATTTTGTCCTAAGTGTGCTCTCCAAGTGTCTTGTTGGCTTTAAGTCATTGTCTTACCTTGATGAACCTGAATTGATTATAGTGAAACATTTGTGTGGCCTCCCTCTCCAAAGACAAATATTTAATTTGAACGTGCACGTTATTTAACTATCACCTGCAGTGAAGTTTATTAGGTACTAACACAAGAGGGATTTAAACAAAGACGTAAATAAAACTAATAGACAGGACTCACTTTCCTGCTTTACAAACAACTATAATCCCACAAAATACAAGATTTGACTAAATATGTTTATCTGATAGCCACCATGCGCCAACGAGTCCTTGTCACCACTCTTACTTTTGTAGTTGTATACAGTCACTGTTGGCACAACTAATCTGTAATCTGTTGCTTTGAGAGTATCTGTCCTTGCTGAAGGCAAGAATATACCTAATCTACACTGCTCACAAACTGCCTGCTGATTGATATTTTAGTGTAATTGTTTAATTTAATACCTCAGTGAAGTGAAATTCCTTCCTATTCCTGTGATACTTGCCATTGCATAGAAGGATTGGGAGTACATATAGTCACAACTATATAACCTTGTGCCTTTAGATTACTTAAATATGCACAGAAGCAAGCAATTTATGTACATTCAAGTTCCTTTTTTGCATGTCCAGCAGGGGTCTGAGTACAGTTGTGATGCCATTTCCATTTGTGCGCATGCATTTTTTGTGTTAATTCTGCTTCTTCTTCAGGCCAATTCAGCCCCTGTCGCTAATTGGAAAACCACTTTGTTTGTTTTCCATTTCCAGAGCTTGGGCTGTTAAAACTGAAAATGTCCTAAATTTAACAAAATGTGTATTGGATTAGAACAGCCGACTGCATCTTCAGGGCAAAATCTATGGTGCCTTAGATTAATGGATGCTTCTTATAATATCATCCACAACATGTTGCAGGATATATGAGGTTGTTCTCTTTCAGCTGATTAAATATCTGTCATCATTCAGCAGCAGGATTAATATGTGCGTTCCAACTGCGTTCTCTAATTTGAAGGATGCACTTGTGTAATTATGCATGGGTCACACTGCATGGGTACCTTTAATTAATTAGTCAAATCTTTGGATACAGAACAGAGATTTAACAAAATAGGTGCACAACCTTCTCTGGTTTTCTGCCGATCACAATGGTTGACCTGTAACACAAAAAGAATGTAAGATTCCAAATTCACACACTGACTCTTAGACTATTAGAGCGGACGGGACGGGAGGGAAACATTTACTGATCGCCAACAAAGAGCTCAATACATGTATTTCTTAAAGTAAAATCTCAGCCACCATTTCCTTGCACAGCAATATTTTCCGTCTTGTCAGCAGGAGTATTATGGAAGAATTAATCAATCATGTAAGCGATTTACTCTTCACACTTTTGCAACATGACTGTGTGCATGTAAACATACTCAAGTATGGCAGATAGCAATCTTATCACATTCACAAGAGACAAAGTAGGAGAGAGAAGGTATGGGTGGCTTTGCTCATCAAACTTGCAATAATTGCACACGCACGAGCGTTTGCACCTCCACCCATTTTTTAAGAAAATTGAAAATGGTTTCATTTATATAGTTTTACAACTCACAGATTATTAACAATACATTGGAAATAGGGTGCTGAAAAAAACTGTGTTCTTAGTATTTATGCTTTTTTACATTTTCTGGGAACGAGCAACAGTATCTTATATTTCAGAAATGGCAATGTCCTTGTCAACTATTGAACTAAAACAACAGTCGGACAATGCAATGAAAGTATGCACCACAACAAAGCATACACACAACTAACCAACAATTATACAACCCTTTTTTGAGTGAAGGAAAATAAAAAACAGTCTAAGTAATGTCCTGCCATGCAAATGCTAGCCAGGAGGTTAGGCACACATAAATAGGCAAAGAGCTTCATTAGTGCAAATGTAAATATATAGAGACAGATGATGCAGACCGAGTGGAAGCAGACCACAGGCCTCTGTGTCATGTAAATATCTGACTTGGCAAAACCAAGTCTCAGTGTGTTAGTATCAGAATGATGGGAAATTTGAGTGGAGGGAAATTTCCCTCCCCATCACTTCTGCACAGACGTTTCTACATGGTGCCTCCCTGAGGGAAGGCTCTCTCTGTTTTAAAGAGAAGAGGCATATGGAGACGTTCACGTTCCATCATCGTAATGTATGCAGTTTCCTCTGTCTCACTGATGGAACTTCAGAAGTCAGTGTATGTCCTGCCGTTGTGCTGAAATAATCAACAGATTCTCAACGCCTTACACAAGGATTAAAAGTTGTTTTGATTCAGCAAGTTTACGGTGACTCAAGAGATAATGTTCTGCAGGTGCTCTTCGCTTGCTTCTGAAGATTATAAATTGAGTGATTTATGAAAAATTACAAACATTGTCGACTTTGATTGTCTATACTCCGTATCAGCTCATCATTACATTACTATTCGTGACACCTCAAGAAATATCTTCAGCAATGTGCAATCCAAGTAACACAGAAAGAATACGAATCGCACAACAATTTCCTTTTTTTTTTTAACATCAGTGATGTCTCACCATGGTGAGTTATAGAAAAGTAGAGCATTTCAGAGTGAATCAGCGTGGGAAACATGTCACGGCTCGGCCATGTTTGTTCTCTGTTACGTGGGTGTGTGTGTGTGTGTGTGTGTCGTGGGCGTGACTTCCGGCACCTGGCCTCATCTCCACACCTGCACGTCATCTCCAGCACCTCTCTTAAATCATACTATCAGATCCTTCCTGTTAAAACACCCCATTTTCCTTTCTCCAGTTGCCAGATTATTTCACCATTTCAATGGTACTTTGACTCTCTTAGTCCTCTCGAAGATTGGGTTTACATTGTTTTGACTGCAGCTAGCTCCTGTTCCCTGTGCTCAGGATTCCATGCCTGCATTGCTGCCCAGCCGCCGCCGCCGCTCACGTCACTTCACTGCTTAACCTGCGTTCACCTCCAGCCGGACACAAATCACCTGTTCTGTAAATAAAGTCCATTCCTTCACCCGACATTGCCATCCCCGTGTCTGCGCTCGGGTCCAACTAAAACTGAACCCTAACAAAACATTTCATGAACACATTGCAGATAGAATTTTTGTATCGCTGAAACGAGTGAAGAGTAAAGCCAACACATTTAGAAGGCACACACAATACCAAATATAAAACATGCCTTTTCAAGTGCATACTAGGTTTACTTCTATCTACCAATGCAATACCTCTAATACTGTGGACTGTACTCACATTGTAATAATATACTACTGTCATAATAATAACAATAATACTCAAAGTTCTTGTTTTTACTTTGATGTTAAACCTCTTAATTGTTTTCTTTAATGTGTGTTTGTCCTTAATGGAGTGTATTTATTTATTATTTAAAAAAGTATCTAAAACACTGTTAGCTGTGCATTTTACTTTGAGATTCATAAAATATATTTGGAAAAGTGTTCATGTGTTTCGCTGTGATCTCTATCTGAGGCCATTTAACTTCTGTCTTCCATTCTGTATTATTAATGATGAATATGCAGACTTGTTTCTACTCGTGATTGCCTCAGATGAGCATATCTTGTTAAAACCCAGCTGTACGTTTGGTCTTTTCTTGACATGATGGTCATCTGCTATATCATAATGAGGTGACATAAAAGTAAAACTAAAATAAAAGTAAAAGTAAAATATCCATACAGTAAATGTAAAAGGGACGTGCAACGTCCAGTCTGCTTCTCTCTAATGTCAACATACTGATACACAGGTGTGGGTGTTGAGGAGTGCAAGCGTGTGACTACAGTTCCCTTGAGAACCAGACATCTCTAGACACAACTACATCTGCATAGCTGCGGTTTACTGACCGTACTAACATAGTCTAAACTTCACTACTAGACATGAATATGAAAAGCCTCTACAGAAATTTTTGATTTTTATTAACACAACCGACTTCCTTGGTAATCTTTTTTGCCAAATATGAGTTATTTTTTGCACATGTATAACTTTATTTGCATTGTTTTAACAGAATGATTGCACATGTCATTAGTTTTTGTCAGATGAAGCCATCTGGTTTACTTGAAAGGGATGTAAATGTTCTTTAATCTATTAATTCAAAAAACACGGATGAAGGAGTCTCAAAAAGTTTAACCATTTTGTTCCAATGTTGTTGGGGCGGTGGGGCTTGAACATTTTGCTTCCTCCAAAGTGGGGCGTGACAGAAAAAGTTTGAGAACCACTGAGGTAGAGACACACAGGAGACAAGAGGACAGGGAAACAGAAGAAACACAAGGGAGCTGCTGGACCGGCAGGATGAAAACATGACTTTTGTCTGTAATTAGCACTGCTGTGCTCTACTTAAACTGAACTGTCCCCTTTGCTTTCCCCAATAAGTTCCCCATTATTGTGCAACATTTGTTATTACTTTATGTTGATGTTTGTGTGCTGAGGATTCAAACGTGCGTCAGATTTGAATCAGATTCCAGTACATCCATGTAGTTTCCTACAACTGGCCTCCATTACAGTTTCAGAGAGTGCTTATATGCAGACTTTGATTTGTGCATGAAATCCATTTTAGCACACTCCCAAAGAGGCCTAACAAACCATCTGCTGTTTAGATAGACTCTGACCTCTGTGCCTCTCAAGTCCAAACACACCACCGTAGCATATCCATCCATACAGTCGCCTGCTTGTTAATCCCTGTGCAGAAGACAAGGAGGTTATCATCACAGACCATTTGAAGGGACAGGCCTGCTGGCAAATCCCCACTGAGGGCCTTGTTTCTCTCAGTGCATTCTCCCCCGGTCACTTGCAGACCACAATATGTGATTAATACATTGTCATGCTGTATCAGCGAGACAGTCTTTATAGCTGCGCATCCAAGGTCTTTAGGGCATTTGTTTGAACGAAATCAGAAAGGACGAGTCTTTTTTGTATCTCTAAATGTGTGAAAACTATTGACGCAGCAAAAGCATTGCTACATGTTATGCTTTGTACTATTCTTTTCTAATCAAGGTTTTTTCTTGTATTTGACTGTAATAATACTAACGTGACACAGTACAGGGTTGATAGCACTGAATCACTGGGAAGCTCAAACATCCTATCCTAGACATAACCCCCAACACTGACCATTAAAAATGGGAAGTAATGAGGGTAATTTGTCTAGAATGCAAGATCTTGTCAAAGGCCAGTAGCATTTGGATGTTAATGATCTTAAAACATCTGGCTCTGCATACGCATGTAGCTTGATCTGTACTCCTCCTCTACTGGCAGAATGAGTCTGGATGTGGTTCCCTGAACTGTTCTCCTCTGACCTGAATTATCATGCTTCTACAGAAGTGGTTTTAGTAGACCACATTAGCATTTCCACCATGTCTTTGAACCTCTGATGTAATTAATTTAGAAAATGGGGGGACCACTTAAGGGAAAACGTATGTGTCCTAGTAATAAGTAATTAGCACAGGGAGAAAATAAACATGTATTGTGCCTACAAAGGGGATTTAACAATCTGATGGTAGCATGTTGCAGAACAGAATTTTTCAGCGGGGTGTGCAGTTTGTAGAATCTTTCATATGATCTGAAAAAAATATCTCCTGAAAGTTAAAACCGCTGTGAGAAGGTCTTTCAACTTTCAGTGTGTGTGTGTGTGTGTGTGTGTGTGTGTGTGTGGGTGTGTGTGTGTATTGATTTATGCTCGACTGAATGTGAATAGCATTGCATATGAGGAAATATGTATTCATACAGTATCTAAACGGAACATACAATTCCATGACATTTGGTACACCTTTTCTTTGTGGCATTGAGGCAACACGACAATTCCTCTCTCTGTGAGGAGGTATGTGTTTGGAATTCATCGCAACAATACGCCAGTCAACCTATTGTTTGGATAAAAGAAAATCTCAGATGGTTTCCAAGACTGTATGGATCTTTACAGTGACCAAAACACTGCAGAGACGAAAAAATCAGAACAGAACTTGTTGTGGAACATAAGGAGGCTGTATGTTCCTCAAATTAAAACAAGAAACAAACAGAAATGCAATAATTTCATAACTTAAAAAAAATAAATGTTTATTTGTATTGTTTAGCTAGTCAAACTCGATGTGTATCACACTATATAACAGTATTTTGTACATGACTATATATTTTTCCTATGAGGTACTGATCATAGGCTATACCACTGTTGGCAGGCAGACAGGCCTTGTACCAAGGGACAAGTCATTGGATGTTGTTGGTGGTTAGGATCTTTGTTTAATATTAATAGACATTTCATGCAAAAAAAAAAAAGGGTTGGAGAGATAAAACAATTGATTCATATTTTTTTTTTTAAACTTTAAAAAAAAACTAAGAACAAAAGTATTATAGCAAACATCAACCTGGAGAGATATACATTGACCGGCCTGCTTTCAGAACTATACAATTCAAATGCCAGAGATTCTCAAAGGAAGCTGGGATTATTTTTAGCCAGAGTCAAACATCAGCTATGATTCATAGTAGGGGTTCTGATAAATGTGGGTCCAGGTTGGATTCAGGAATAAATGTCAAACTGTAACAGATGTGGTTCAATGATATAAAGCTTATATTTACATTTTATTATATTTTTTATATTTCCAAGTGCAACTTCAAAAAGTTCAAGAAAGTTTTAATTTATATTAAAAAGACCATAGTCGCAAAATTGTAAGATCAATAAATCATTCTGAACTCAATATAAACTATGAAGTAATGGATGTTGTAAATGTGACAAGAAAGAGACTCAACAGGAGGTCTTTTTTATTCTTATTTAAAGCATGAAAAGAACAAAAAACATTACAGACAAACAAATTAATACATTATCATTTTTGATTATATCTTATTTGTTTGCCTGTAATGTATAATTATTGTCAGATAATAACAAATACACAACTCTATGTTATGTCTAGAAAAGAAAGGGTTGTTCCCACGTGAAGAATAATAAGAATTTGAGCACTTGATAGAAACATCAGACCCGTCCTGGTGATTATAGCTGCTGCGTTGGGGGTCAGGAGCTCTACAGTCCCATATTGTCACCTTCCTAAAATTATGGCTTTTGCCATTTTTTTTGTTTTTTTTCAGAAAACACTAAATAAAACGGCCTAATGCTGCATTCACACCAAAAGCTTTGCTTTTTTTTTTTGTGCGAGTAGATTCCATGCAATCTTTGCAATCTTCATTCACCATGATAATGTTAGCATTTAGCATGTTAGCCAGTCCCAGTATAGCATGTGGCACATTATTGTACCACTATACGGTACAATATATAAATAAAGTGGCAGGTATGTAGCCTTAAATTGCAGGTTGTACTTGACATAGTTTATCATTTTGTTCTCTCTTGTGTGAGAGAGAGAACCCAAAAAGTGTCCTTTAATAAAAAGCATGATAAGAAAAGGAAAAGAAAAAATAATCAATAGTCTGAGTACAAGAAAACTAACGTGAGCTTTAGCTGTCATGGAAACAAGAAAGTTAATCGGAAGCAAAAATGGTTAGAGATAATAAAATCATCCGTGCCTTCTTCAGAGGAAAAATTAAATAGCACATAAAAACAGAATCTGGAGAATATTCTTAATCTGACTCAAGGTTCCTGATCTTTGTGATATGTAATTTGTACTACGCCTCTATCAGTATCTCAAGTTGGATCAGAAACAGCCCTTTAAGCTTGTTCCAGCCATTACGCTGCCTCTACAAGATGCCACACATGAATGTTAATGTTTGACCTGAGAGGCACTAACATCCTTCACTGGGAACTTGTTGCATTAGCAGACTATGTCAAGCGATCAAACCATTAGAATTGTTACACATTATTTACATAGAAAATAAACAAGACAACATGAAATGTATATTTCTTATTGATATGTTATTCCTTTTTCTCTATATCTTTTTATAAGTAGGGAAGGCAATGTAGGTAGAGAATAGACGTTTATTAAGTGCAGGATATAAGACAAACTGTTGTACAGGATTTTGGTTTCGTGGCAGTTTGCAGCTGGATAACAGCAGGACCGTTTATATCACTAGAGCTAGATATAAAATTCTAGATCTTGTGAGCTGTTGTATATCACAACCTTTCCTGTCAGATAGTTGTTACACAAATGGTTGTTCAACATTTTGACTGTACAGTGATAGTTTATCCATTTGTTTGTGATACACTAAGGCAGGACTCAGGCTTAAGAGCAGATCCAGCAAGGTAAAGTAAACAGGAACTGTAGTAGATAGTCAGTCATGCTTGCGTTCTGCAGTGGCTAGGACGGATAAGGCGAACGAAGCCCAACAGAATCAGCTGGCAGGCAGTGCAATCAGATAACAATGTAACTCGAGTGACTCAAACACTAATAGTGTGATTTGAACTGGTGCTTAGTCCAAGGCTGAATGTACTGAACTGCTCAGAGAGTGTGCTACTTTTTTCCTTTCTCCGAGACGAGATCACCTGTAATACAGTCGGGGTACCAGATAACATGGATGTGGACCCTGGTACTGCACATTGGGGCTCAGTGGCATAACTTACTGATGCCGTTATTTTTAAAAAAGCATTCATTCTTCATGTTATTCGTTGCACCTGCACTTTTCCTGCTATGACGAGGCAAGAGACTGTTTTTGCCCTTAAATGTGGATGCAGACTATTTTACCCAAGTCTGCCTATCGTGATGGGACAAATGTATGTGCAACAGGTTTGCACGACGTTTGAGGCCACCAAAAAAAAATGTAATTCTTAGAGCAACCACACTCTGTAAATGTATGTTTTTATTTTTCCCTTTGCCATTTCCCCTATTGTATCTTACTTTGTCTACAACTTTCCCGTTGTGCAAAAAAAGGACAATTATCACCGAGCTGCTAAACTTCATGGGCTGACTTGTACTGTAATATAATTAGTGCAATCTCTTTTGTGAATTGGACCTTGAGATGGGGCAGCTAGCTGTTATGGAGCTATGACAAGCTGCAATCCATTCTTTGTGAATTTGCCTGTTCGTGTGTAAATTACACTTCTTAATTACATTTTGTATTCTTTTATTAATCCTGCAGTGGGGAAGTTATTCTCAAACTGGCTACCTTGTGGTTTGAAGACGACCACACTCCTCATGAGCAACAGCCGCTGTTGTCAGTTATCTTGTCCAACAGCATGGAATGAACGAGTATCGCCACCATGACTATATTTTTTTCAGAACTACTTTATCTTTACTCTGCTGATGTTCAAGAGAACTTTCTTTTTCTTTTTTTTTTACTGTGGAATTGTGAAACCAACTTTGCGATCTGTACAGTAACTGAGCATGAGGCCAGTATCGATACTTCCGGCAGATACTTCGCGCACATCACAGTCAGGTAATCACAGCTTCAGCTAATATGAAAGAATCGGTTTGATTAATGTACACAAACGTTATTAGTCGTAGTTGTGTCCAGCGCGTTGCTAAGTTGCGTTGTGAAGGACTGCAACTATCAAGATCTATGTTAAAGATTTGGCAGTTATTGTTTTCATTTGATTGACTAACTATCTATGAAATGTTTAAAAAAAACACACACACTTTACATAAAATCGAAAAACAATATTGATTCCTTGCATAGTTTTCCAAAGTCCATTTCAGGTTTGTTTTGTGGTTCGGACTGTGATGAGATTTAAAAAAAAAAAATCTTTTTTCCCTAGAAGCTACAGAGATGCCACAACTCTAAAAACTAGTGGCACTATGCGCAGACACATAATCAATCCACTATTTCTCAACAGAAACACACCTCTTAATCTATCTTTCTCTGTTTCGTCTTGATATAAATAATCTGCAGTCCAGAGCAGCAAACAGTTCATTGGCAGTAAGGCAGATCAAAGACACCGAGTCGGGGATCTAGAGATCACATCTAATCCATCCATCCACCTTTTTCACTTGGGCTTAAAAAAAAAAATCATCAAATTCAAGGAGCACAATCACATCTTTAAGGAAGACAGCCTATTTGTATTCTAGACTCCCACTCTGTCTCCTCACGTGTGACTGAGTGAGCGAAGAAGAGTGAGCAAGGAGGGAGGAGGGCAGAAAGAGAGAGGGGGTGTATGAGAGAGAGGAAGGATGAATCTAATGCGTTGCAGCAGAGAACTGTGACAGACCAGGCATTTATTTGAGTAGAGACTGCTGCTGTAGCAGGAAGGACGCAGCAGCAGCGGCGGCAGCAGCACAGCTCTATCATTCAGAGCTTCCAACACAGCTGGATACGAGGTGGACGCAAAGAGGCGGAGGCACAGGGAATACACACCAACACCTCTACAATGCCACCAGCAATATGATTCCTGGAATACTATGTTGGCTTTTCCAGCTTTGCCTCGCAGCATATCAGTTCCTTTTTCCTCCTGATACTCTTCAGTTCATCTATTCCTCTGTCTTGATTTGAAGGGGTATTTATGCCAAGGGAATGCGTGGCTTGAATGAGAATCAGCACCAGTCTCTCCAGGTCAGACGTTGGTACCGGCAGAAGACTCAAGAGGCATTCTGCACATTATGCAAATCTCCTGAGTAGTCCCTTGTGATCCCTAAGGGTTTTATCACAGGCGCTTGTCTCCTCCAGTGGAAGGAAGTCAGGGGAGTTTTTGGCATTGAGGAGTTCATATGACAACTTGTGCTCCAAATAGGCCTCAGCTTTTCTCTTTTTTCCTATTTCTGTATGTTGAGTTTTTTATTCAATGTGGAGAGGAAGCATAGACTAAGCAACACAATTATCTTTTGCTTCAGTTCCACTGTTGGTTGGTGATTCTTGTGTAATCCTGGGGGAAGACCAGGACTAAGTTGTGAAACACATTGGTGAGTAATAAAACTTTCATCCACACTTTCTGACTGTTGAACAGGCACCTGTTAGATTAGTAAAAAACAATGTGAAGAGTGATGTCATATCTTGTATTAGCCACTGACACTGGATTGCATTTTTCTGAATCTATTTTATTTGAACAAACTATCCTTGCAGCCTCACCTGCAGGAGTTGATGTCTTACAATTACACTACCATAACAGTGAAAGGCTAACTGATGCATGGCAAGGCATCTCTACCAAAATCAACTTGTTGTAATGTTGTTGCTTAGCTACGGTTCCCCTCATCACCAGTAATCATGTTTTCTGTCAGGAATGACATGATTTACTCTGAGTGGACATCAAAAGCATTTATTACTTTGGGTCTGAGAGCTTGTGTTGAACAGTCATGTCCAGTTATGTAAAGGAAACAGATGTTTAGCTTCCTTTAGAGTTCTGCGCATGGTGGAGCACACACAACAGTTTAAATATCTAAAGATATTCAACGGGTTTAATAATATTGCTAAATGCAACAGAGTGCATTGTTTATGTATTGGTGTTGGATAAAAAAAAAGGCAAATTGTTGGAAAAGTTACAGTGTGAACGCTTGGACCTCTGTGTGAGAGATTAACTGCTCGGGTTACAAAATAAATGACTTGTCCCTTCGAGAGATAAACGGCGTCTCAGCTGAAAAACATTGCCTCCATTCCATCTCATTGGTTCATGAAAAAGGCATATGATCCATGTCCAAGCCACTTGACGTCAATCACAGGTCCCTGTATCTTTCTCACTGTTGTCTAATCTAACTAACTGTAATTACACATTACTGAAACTACTAGACTCAGAATCAAGTACACCAAACACTGGTGGCCTGTGTCCTAGAGGACTGGAGTACTGGTGGGTGGGCGGTTCCTATTTACTTCGATCACACTTCTCTATCACCCACAGGCCTGTTGAGATAGGAGGGAGCATGGCCACACATTTAGATTACACCATCATCTGTTTGTAGGCAAGCAAGGCCTCTGAGATGCTGGACAAGTGTCGTACCCCTGAGAGACCATGTGGCGATGAGCTATGTGTCTATAACCCTTGGTGCTACTTGGGGATTCTTGAAGCAGTGAGGTGATGATGAAAGGCTGGTAATTGCTGCTGATTAAGATATTAGAAAAAGCATTTACCCATGCATAATGAAATTATATGCGTCATCAAAATCAGAGGAAACCTACTTCAATTAGTCCGATTGATAAAGTCCTTCCATCAAGGCGGGATCACTTGAAAAAGTGAGCAGAATTTGATTCATTTTCTCGCGCCATTGATAATGAAAGGATGTGTGTTGCATGTCATTCTGGTAAACAACACCATGTCTGCCTCAATTGCATACATAAATGATTGTGGCAGCTCAGCATAATGTTATACTTGTCGCATGGGGGTTACTACTCTCAGTTTGCGCTGTTAAGCCATCAACTAGTATGTCTCCAACGTCATACTCTACACACTATGGCAAAAATAACACAGGATTGCATAATGGGTTTTTTTTTTTATTCTTCTTTTGAACGAAACAAAACTGCACTAAACCAGCAGCCTCGTGGGGAATTCAGCATGCCAGCATTGAACAATAAACTGTCAGCCATTCTTTTGAAGCTTAATCCAGCACAAATCCCACACCAAAAGCACTATTCTCAGTGTCAAGCCTATGTGCGATATAATTTTGAAGACGGAAAACAATAGAAACAGCATCAAAAACAAGTGGGAAAAAGGAGACCTCTATAGAGACACAGCTGTGTTTTACCTATATCTACGGATGTGCACTCATGTTACAACGCTGACAACTTAAAAACAAGTATTTCAAATCTACCTGCTGCAATAATGATGTTTTTAGCTTTAATACTTTCATACGAACCCATCCTAAGTAATGTTTTTTCTCTTTTTAATCATGTACAATGTATTAATTAATCTATCAGAATAGTTTTGAAAAGTTTTAATTGTATTTAAAAACAGATGAAAACAAAGTGAAGCGATCCTCTCTAATTCTATCAATTCATCACAACTCAAACCTTATTTTCATAATTTCATAAGTTATGATAACAATGCAGATGATACATGTTTTCAACTAGAGCTGCATGATTATGTTCTTGTTGAATTATACAATGCCAGAAAAAAACATGTCTACTCCAAAAATATAATCCATGTTACACTAAAACTTAATTTTTATCAACACAAGCTGTGAGTGTATGTTCATTAATATATTAAATGGGACTTTACCTCTTTGCTTTCAGTGATATCCTTATTCTTAAGTACCAAATTGATAAAAAGGTCAATTGTGTATAGGTGGTTAAGTGTGATAAAATCACCCAGCAGACATTTGACCTGAGTTTCATGACATGTGCAGCTCACTTCGTAACTCCTCAGACCTAGACTTGTGGATAATTATGTGTACATCTCAAGGCTGATCTGTTTACTCCACCTGGAGAATGATAAATGTGGCAGGTATTGTATGCTGTCAAGGAGCTGGAGACAGACCTCCTCACTCTTTTTTGCTCTTCCTTGCTGATCATGTGCCTGTTGTAGAGTGAAACAGGTGCAGAGAAGCTTCGGGAGTTTACCCTGGAAGCTTTGAATGACTTGCGTCACTACAAACGGGGAAACATTGAGAAGATGTACAATGTTTGCACTGATCTGTCTCTCTGAATGTTTATAGACACCTTTTAGATTCTAGGGATGGTAATGTCCATATGTCAGTCTTACTGACCTTAGTACTGCAACATTTCTCAACATCTAATTTAAACTGTAACCACAGTTACAGTTTGTAGCCTCCCCCTCCGGCAGATGGTCTAGCACTTTGACTGATGGTTTTGAAATGTGTTTTATTTATTCCAAAACCAACGTGAGAACTTGTGCCTCTTCGGGGGAGTGCCAATACCGTTTCTTTCTCTATTCAAAATTGACCGTAAAGATCGTACCATGCAAATTCCATTTTAACGCTGTTTTCCGCTTTTTAAAATAAAAGCACCTCATCTCAAGCACAGGAAACCAGATACAGTTTATGTTGTTCCCTGATAAAAGACACATATTTCTTCTGGTACCTGTTCCGAAAAAAAGATAACTGATTTATACTGTTGTTAACTTGCTGTCGCTCCAGAGTGCCTATTATATTGTTCTAATAACATTACTTTCAAATAAAAATGTGCAATACACTAGTTTTTCATTAATTATTTAATTTTGCTTATAATGCAATTAATTACAGAAAAACAATGCAATTAATCAGTTAAATGTTTTCATCTTTGCCCAGCTCTACTAGTTATTTAGTTATTGTAGAAAACAAGAGTTAAAAAAGGTCGTCATTGGAAGTTAAGCTTTGTGAATGAAGGTAATCTTAGTATTACATAATTGGCCACTATTGACAGTCTTGGGTTAAGCTTGGCCCGATCCTTAAGTGGAAATAAATTATTTGATTTTATATATATATATATATATATATATATATATATATATATACATATATATATATATATATATATATATATACATATATATATATATAATATATATATATATATAGATATAGATATATATCTATATCTATCTTTATATATATATATATATATATATATATATATATATATATATATATATATATATATATATATATATATATATATATATATATTGTCCTCAGGGGGCCTGTACAACATATGACATCCCCTATCCTTGGACTCTCACATCAGATAAGGAAAAAGACCGTAGTTACACTCAGAGATAAGAGCCTCTGAAATTCCATCCCATAATGATGATGGTGTTGATTACTTGCTGTCATCCTCCTGGAGTAAAAATGTACTATACCCGCAGCAATTTGGTTGGGTCCTGACCCACCAGCAGAATCTCAACCCTGTTGCAATCCTCTAAGTTGGTTCACTTCGACAGACAGACTCTTTTCGCAAGTTGGAAAGATTGCTAATTTAAATACAAAAACAAATTATACATGTTTAGAATATAAACCTATTATGACAGGTCCTCATATGCTAATGCAGAGAAGCCTGAAAAATGTCTCTTCCCCATTCATCTTTTATCCCTGCTGCCATCTGGAGTAGACATTTGAGAGCGTGGGCATGTCAGCACAGGTCAGGTCTTCCTTAATTAGTATTTCATCATAATTACACAGAGACTGCAGACTGATAACTCTATTTCAATTTTGGTAATGTTACAGGTATAGTGACTAAATGAATGGAAATTTCACACATTATATTGGGATTTATCACTTAATGACAGTAATAGCTCATTCTCTGCTGATACAGATATTTTCAAAAGCCAAAGAAATACAAAATGTGGCAGGGAAAGAAACTGTCATCAGATACTAAAACCTAAAACTTCTGTTTATCTTTTGACAGTAGGTTATACACACAGGCTCTAGGGACAATGAGCGCTCAAGCAAGCTTTGAAAAAAAGTCCTGAGAAACATTTAAATGTAGTTTACTTTTGCAATGCAATACAAGCTGACTTGACAAGTGTGTTAAAACGTGGTATGTCTTGTAGAAGATCATCACAATTCCCCTTAGCATAAATTATCCTGTTGATTCAGTCAAAAAAAAAACACATTTAATGGGGCTTGCATATGTCAATTTTATTATTTTCCAATTCTTAATAAGAACTGTGTTTTACTGATTGTCATAGGAACGAACACAAGTGGCTAACCTACACACACAAAGGTAAACAATTGTATACTTGAATTGTATTGGAAATCCAGGTTGTGCCTCAACAATGAAATTCTCTGAGGAGTGCAAAACGCAAAATCCAATGAACATATTCTCCAAAAAAAAGTAAAAGGTTGCACATCCCAGAATTCCAAGTCAAGGACGACACTGTGCTCACATTACACTTGTTTATTTAGCTCATATCACAATAGAGATGTGCTTTCATATTGGTACAGGGCCTTCCACTGATTGTTAATTAAATATTTGACTGAGTGAGTTCATTATTATATTAATGGTCTATTGGCAAGAGTGAACGCAAGTTTACTCGGAAAGAACATTTAAGTGCATGTGGCCATCTCATTTTAGTAACCAGAGTTAAGCACAATCCTGGGAGCGAGTACAATCTGGACAACACTGGCTAAAGCAGGATGAATGCATTGTTAGTGGGAGGAATACATTATCAGCAGATGGAGTTGGGTCGGGCTTTCGTAGTGTCCTAGCACATTAACTCCTCTCATCCTCTTTAAAAGCAGCAGACAGTTTTGTAATGGGAAATGAGCAGAGTCAAGATCCTTGCTTTCTCTGAATATTTCAAACGTATGTGGGAAGTACAAAGTTAATAAAACCCAGAGGTTGGCTACAATTATGGGAATAACACCCAGGTGATTAAAATTCCTAAATTTATTTTTACACTAATTCAGATGTGTTAATTTTGAAAAATACAATAATTGTTTCACTCATGTCTTAAAGTATAATTCACAAATTATGTTTTGGGATTTATGCATTTTCAAGTGTGACACCCACAAATTTGTTGTCACGTGTGTAATATACTTAGTTTTCATGTGCAGGGTCAGGGGTGGCGCTTTACTTTCAACGGCATCTCAATTTACAACTTAGGGTGATAGTGTTTTATCCATGGTCTGTGCGATAACAAATTAACTAGAGCTTAATGATACCAAATGGTGGCATGCCACCGCAGGATTTACAAAACCTCTGGCAACCTCTCACCTCCTGACTTTTGGCACAGTTACTGTTGAGAAATACAGCCCATTCCCTCAACTGCAATGTTAAATTAAGGCCATATATGTTTAGTAGTAATTAATTTGCTTCATTCTGAATTTGGCCTTAAACTGCAAAATAGGTATCCCTTACCTCAGCATTTCAGCAAAGCAGTAACATCTTTATATAAAATACTGTATTTCCATCCTCCCAGGGAACGCAAACATGTGCAATTTTCTAAAAATAAAAGATAAATGTTGCAGTTGAAGTACAGAGATGACATTAACGTAATATTGTAATGCTGTTGACATAATAAAAACTTGTGATGTAAATACCTCCTGATATATATCATATTGATACAGTGGTTGAATGTCACAAGCATTGCCACTTTGTCTTATATG
The DNA here is from genome assembly GCF_023055335.1 of Clinocottus analis. NCBI lineage: Eukaryota > Metazoa > Chordata > Actinopteri > Perciformes > Cottidae > Clinocottus > Clinocottus analis. Next base: position 13,986,522 of record NW_027176218.1, on the reverse strand, counting down.
AGGGTCAGACTGTCAACCAACAGCCACCTGTGTACTGTAAGATATTGTAATGAGGCTTAGAAAGTCATTCATTTCTCAGTAGAGGACTGCCAACAGCTTGAAACATATGGAAGGAAAATCGCAAACCAGTGTTGCTGGCAATTCAGCAGTGATTATTAAGGAACACCTGTTTGGCTGGCTGGCAAGACGACTCAGGGTCCTGCTGAATAGCAGCAGGCTAATGAAGGTCTTCTCAGCTTAATTGTTTGGGCTATAAATAGTGACGGATAGAGGAATAGAGTGTGATGCCACTCTCATCCATTTTCTTCCCCCATACATACAATGCATGCACTATTAGAGGACTATTGTTGTGAACAGAGGAGGCAGAGGAGGAAAACATTAGCAATTACAAAAGAGTCATTAACAGCACACTGTAAAATTCAACCAATAATAACAATAAACATCAAAGATGTAAGCTATTGAAATGCTATTATAACAGATATAATTGCATTTGATTATAAAGGTGAAAATCCAATATCAGACTCCAGTGAAGGTCCTATAAAGGTCTTTCTCATTAGCAATTCAAATAATGGCCAGTGATTTTTTTTTTTCCCCTGGCGTTGGTCTAAACAGTCTTCATCCTTCATGTTGCCTTGGCTCTGACAGAACCTCAGTTCATGGTAAATCAAATGCAAAACACATCATTATTCCAACATTACCCGCAACTGTATCTCTGAAATCACGATTTGACAGAAAAATTCGATGGGAATAAAGCAGAATCATTTGATGTTCAGTTAAACAGCTTTTAAAGCGTTTTCATTGCAACCCCTGCTGTTCAGGGGTCACCTTCATTGACTGTGGTTACATGCATTCGAATGACTGGCTTAATCGGACTGAAATCCAATTATCCCTTTCATGTAAACACCTTTGTTTGAATAATTGCTGTCCGACTACGATCCGATTACCACCCCTGGATAACTCGATCCGACTCAGTTGATAATTCGGACATCCCGGCATGTAAATGGTGAATCGGATTAGGAACTGGACTATGCGCCTTTGCCTATGCTCAAGATCCCGCCGCCCCCTCCTTCCCTACCTCCCAGATCGGGACCCGGAAGTTGAAAGAGACGATAAGTTGTCACTGCCGGGAGCCGGCAGGCAGAAACAAACAAAGGTGAAAGTCGGGTTACAAGACGATACTACCTTTGGTGGGTGTCCCCGCTAGCTCCCTGATGTAGCCAGCTACTGCTAGTTCCCTGTTTGCTCTCCACCAGCTCCCCGACAACCACCGAAGGTAGCGGGGTTCTCTCCATTATGAAGAGTGAAGAGGTCGAGCGGAGATGGCTGTATCACCACTAAGATGTAATGAAAACAGCGCCAGCTATCGTATCGGATATGACATGCTTTCGGACAATGATTCGATTTATTTTCTGCCATGTATATTAGGATAATTGCAGTTGCCCCGAAAGAGAGCATAGTCCGAGTAAAGCAAAATTTGAATTAATACCGTCATGTAAACACATTGAGTGATGTTCAAATGCATTTGGTTGGCAGTGTTTTGCTGGTCAAACCAAGAAAAGCATGCTGATAACTAAGTATGACCAGATTAACATCATAGAAATGCTGATTTGAAGAGCCAAACAGAGAAGTAATAAGGCTAACATGTATTTAGTTTCATAAATTACTGTTTTATAGTTTTGAACTTTTTAATTTTGGGGGAAAAAAACAACAACACATTTTCTAAACCACAATAACTTCAAAATTGACTTGGGATCAAAAAGTGCACATTTAGATATCCCTGTTATGAATCCTTTATTATACAGTTTTGCATTATTCATTATTACATGCCCACACTAGACACCAAAGATTTAACAAATAGAGGGCCATGGAGCCTGGCCCCACTTTGAGACACTGAAAAAATACAAATAACAATTAAGAAAATATATAACAGTAATACATCATACACATTTTCGATATGTTTGTTTTTGAAATATGGAATATACCCAGTAATATTTGTAAAATTAAATATCTGTGCAAAATATATGATTTTCCTGCACATCTTCTCAGCCTGTCTGCTGTCTAACCCAGCGCCCAAAACTAGATTCAGTTTGGGGCCAAAATGATTTGGCCCAAAGGTGCTCGTGCTTGTCTGTTGTTCTAGTCTCTTGTTCTTGTTCTCGTCTCTCGTCTCTCATCTTTCGTTATCGTATCTCATGTGTTTTAAGGAAATTAGCGTACGTGTTGGCTCTGTGTGTGTGCTATTAATGCAAACGAGGAGTAACCTAACATGTCCTTATGTGAAAGTGTTAGAACACATGTTAAATATTTAACTACAAAGTAGTATTTTGATACCTTGTTTGCATTGAATAATACTGGGATGTGAAATAAAATAAAATCCACCCGCCACCACTGGATCTGAAAGTATACTATGGAGACATTGATGGGATGTTAAATTGCATTAGGGTGGTCAATCTCAGAGTTGAAGTTAAATAAGATTCACTGCAATTCGAGCAATAAATACAAAAAAGCAAGCGCATGAGGGCCTTAGTAGCATGAATATGCTAATGACACCTCTCCTGTGCTTGAGAGAGAGACATCCTGTATGGCCGACAGTATCAGCAGCAAGCATGAGTATTAAGATAGGGTCTACATCTTGATTGGGGCCAATTTCCAACCGACTAACCAGGAACACGCTCACAAGTATCACCAGTTCACACTTTTTCTGGACAATACATATATATATATATATATATATATATATATATATATATATATATATATATATATATATATATATATATATATATATAAATAAACCAATTCCAGCTTAGAGGGAAGACTTTATAATGGACAAATGGTAAAAGTCTCTTTCTCCTTTCTCTCTTTCTGATCTCGTTGTACTTTTGGTTCTAAAAAAGATTCTATGGAGAACTTGAACAACAGAGGAATAGAGGTAATCATACGATATACATTACTGACATCAGCTGTAACACCAAACTGCTAAAACTCATTCCAAACTGATTGTTAAAACAGACAATGCCAATTGTGAATTCTCAGTTGGATACCTATTTAGGCCAAACTAGCTCTCTCATAAACTGCCTAAAGCAATTTAGCAAATGTGTGTGAACAATGTTGTAATCCTGGTTGGATTTAATCTTTTGTTTCATAGTTTCTCCCCACAATCTCTTTTCGTAGAAGTGGCATTATGTCACGATTGATTGAACTGGGACTACTGTATATAACTATGTATTCAGAGATTAACTGAATTTACAGAATATGGCTATACATGAAAATGTCAACATTAGAGAAAAAAGATAGCCTTCCTAGTTCAACTGTGGGATAATTATTTGGTCCTCTGATGCCCAGTCTGCAGTTTTGTATTTGATAGCCTGCTGTTGCCATTTCATAAAAATTACAGCTTTAAAAAAATATAGATTTTTGGGGGGTTCTTGGTGGATAAGTGTTGCCATATAATGCTCATTGGAGACCTTTATTTAGCCTCTTCTTTTTTCCTCCAATTTGCTCCCTGTTGTTGATTGTCACATACATACGTAATGCCATAGGGTTTCTTCGAGTCAAATCAGTGGGACTGCACACTACGTAGCTGGTTGAGGCAGAGACGATTGCTTAATGTTAGACCTTGAGATGTGAGACCTGGACAAACCAGACTACTGGTTTACTGGTGAGCATGGATGCCTGACCAGTCCTGGCGATTAACTACTACGCAGGCGGGTCTTGCTGCGAAAATCTCTAAAATTCATATAAATGTGTAATTTTGCTTTGCCCATTGGAGAAATTAAAGCACTTAATAGCGCCACCTACTCACATTTCCTCTCAGGTCCCTGTCATTTGGGTGATTGAAGCAACTACTATATTACGCACTAACATTGAATTTAGGAGCAAAAGAAAGATAATGAAATAATGACTCTTTTCCACAGTATTATTCATACTAAAATATGACACACACACACACACACACACAGTGAAGTGACTAAAGGATGCCGCGCCTTCTAATGCTGTTTTGTGTTGGATCTGACCCTGAACATTCTCCGACAATCTTTTTCTCAGGCCGTTGGTGTTGTATTATGCATGCATTTTAAACATGCAGGGTGGTGTGAAGCCAGTCTGCATTTCCTTTGATGTTTCCCACTCTTTTCCTGTCTCCCAATGCAAGTGTATTATTATCCTGTAGGTACAGATACGAGGCATACCCTTAACTGTGTAAATATGTAATACTCGTATGCTGCTGAACAATTCCTGGCAGGAACAACCATGAATGAATAGCAACTAAAATAGATTGTCATTAATAAAAAATAATGCAATCTTAATTTCAATCTTTGGTAATCTGAAAAGGCTGATGCATTTATGAAATATAATATTTTATTCCAAAACATAATATTTTTCCGAAGGCTCTGAAACACTGATCATTAATAATTTGTTGTGTAGTACTCAACCATCGTGATGTAGCTAGACCATGTTTACACATGAGGAAGCTTTCAATCAAGAAAGAAACCTTTTTTTGTAATCTCCAAATTTACTGAATATAAATAGGAAAAGTAAATCTGAAATCAGTTCATTCAAAAGACATACTCGCAAATTGGCTGTTTGCAGGGAGTTAGAGTTCGACTAAAATTAAAATAAATTGCCTCTGCCTCCTCTATAACAGTGGCGTCCTTGGGTTTAAATAGCCCTGAATATTAATTTTAAAAAAAAAAGAATAAATAAGATCACATCCTCAAACTACGCTTATCTCATGTTGATGCTTCGATACTACAGTGTTTTTGGACAGGTTTGAGTAACAAACATTGTAACAATGAGGAACAAAAACTCCAGGTTGCACGCAATGTCATTTACCCAAAACAGTGGCGTCAAGCAGCAGGCGCACTTGACAACAGCAAGCTGGTGTCTTTGGGGAGTAGCACAACAAGATGTCACAAAAAAAGATTTCAATGTGTTTCCCCCCAAAGGTGGTCAGGAATCAAAGAGGTAATAGGAATAGAAATTAACACTCTAACAAGTGTAGAGTGAAAGTAAAAAGTTACAAACGAGAAATGAACAAAGACAGCAGGTGTAGAGTAAGAGTTAATGCAGAGACCTAATTGTACATGACTGAAGAAAGAAAAAGAACAAGATGTAAAGTCAAGTGTAGAGTGCAAGTTAAGACAGAAATACTGTACAAGACAAATGTTTAAAGTAAAACTAAAGACAAATGAACGAGGAAAAATATGTAAAGAGTACATTGATAAAAGTTAAGTACAAGAAACAACAGTTAAGGCAGAGACCTAACTTGAGACCTGTAAGAGTTACAAATATTATGTTAAAGAGTATGTTATGTTAAATAATATTGAAGAATATGTAAAGAATAAATACATATGAGTACGTAACAAGCATTAAATGTACAAAGTAAAACAATGTAAATGCTGTACATGACAAGATGCATGGTTCATTAAACATCTCAATGTTTACTGTTGCTGAATGGTTGCTGTTGGTATGTTCAACATGATGAATGGGGCATGTTTGTGCCTGGGCTATTGAGGGAAGTTTATGAAAATTGCTAGCCTAATCCATATTATCTGGTAACCATGAAATGCCTCAATTCAATTGAGTCCTGAAGAGCAGGTACCTGTAGGGTATGTGGAGAGTGTTTCTATGTCTAAAAATGTTGGCGCGCACTCTGCGCCGCTGCTCTTTAAGCCCCCTGTCAAGCGCAAGAGTTTGCAAAATTATTACGAAGTATAAGAAGCTTAATATTTCCTGCTTTTGGCTTGTGTGGTAGAAATCTGTATTTCCTTTTTGCAGTACAACTGGAAGTACCATTTTAAGCTTTTTTTGCAGAAAATATGGATTTTCGCTACATTACTCCTACTTATCATTCCTGGGACTTATTTTTGTCACAGCATCATTCAGTCATACTACACAGCAGGTAATGTTATGTATATTAAAATGTACAGTACAGCAGGATGAGGCAAGGAGTTAGGATTACAGTTAGGATTACTGACGGTGATTTAAAGAAACAAAGTTCTTGCCTTCTCAGATGTTTCTGGAATAAACTTTTCTTTTTAGAACATAAACATACAGTTTGCATGTTTTTTTTTGCATTACCTTCTGTATCTCAGGTTATTTAAGTCGTCTTATGTGTATGTGTTTGTCTCTTTGCATACACGTGATGCAGGAGAGAAACAAATATGTAGAAGGGGTAGCTGCTAACATCTTGACGAATGAATCTTTCATCTCCATCCATTTTCACATGTAATTGAGTTTCAAGCCCACTCCAGGGAATCCAAAGGGTTTCACTTCTGACGGACTTTGTGTATCATCATCCCAAATACACAAATACAATTAAAAAATAGTAACCGCTAATTTGTCGTTAATAGTTGTAAGGTGTTTTTTCTTAGCTCCTTATTTCATAATAGGTTTTTACATTGTGAATATGAGCTCATTCGATGTATTGGAATGCAAAGATTGATACCAATACATCTAATGCACACAACAAAACAAGTGACTGTGAACATAGAGACATGCCGTAATCTGTCACACAATCGATCACATTGAGAGCATACAATTAATTAAATGTATGTATCAGTAGTCTTTTTCCTAAGAGTCAAAAGCTATTTTCTGGCCATCCTATAATGTTCTAAAAACAAATAATCATGCTGTGCAAAAACCAAGTAATGTTTCACTGAATTCCTTTAAGTTGTAAAACTTGTAAAAAGGAGCCTTATTCAAGTAATTAATTTAAGTAGCTGAAGGTTGCAAGGATCTACGGCATCGAGAAGAGTGGAATACTGCAGAGTATACACTTCACAATCACCCACACTATTCCTCCTCCTCACTTCCTCCTTTTCTATTCTTACTGTCAGTTATGAAGGAACAGACATTTGGGAGTCCTTCTATGGAGAGTAAATCAACTTTCTGTTGGTGTTGTCGGGATCATCCTCTGCTTGTCATACCTGTACAATTGTCTTTAGTACTCCAGACAGAGCGAGAGAGAGTGATAGTGACAATCCTGCTGTCTGCAGGAAAGACCTCAAGGCCAAGTGATAACGGTTTGCTTAAAGTTTAGCTCGGAAGCTTTCTCTCTATTCTTCAAAGCAAGCCTATTTTTTCCAGTTGAAATAGAATTGTATGACTATTTGACCTGCACCTATTTTTCACCTTATCCTCTGCCATCCCAAAAAAGGTAATGTGAGGAGGAAACACTGTCGTCCAATTCTGCCTCCTCGTCTGTCCCATCCGGTGAACATGGCAGCAGTCACGTCAGAAAACTAAGGCTGACAGCAGGTGTTGTGATACTGACCCAGCCAGTGAGTGATAACAGAGGTTGATGGATGCCTCATAAATAAACCACCTGACGATTAAGGTGTAAAAATGCAAATGCTCCAACCTGTCTAAACTGCTTTACCTTTCTACTGAGCCGCTGCAAAAAGAGTTCAGAAAACATAAACCGACAACTCAGGGAAACTGTTTCACAGCACCCAAAGAGCACACAGTTTCCTACTAACAGAAAACACAGCCACATTGCTTCAACAATCACACAAGCATGGTCGAAGGCTCAGCTCTGCGCTGTCTAATGGAATGGTGGAAAGCGCCATGGACAGTTTCCTCAATGCCATTGAAGATCTTGCCAGATCTTGAGACAAAGTTATCTTGCAAGGTTGAGCAGATGCTCTATATTTGTATTAATCTTACATTGTATTGAGTCAACCAACACATTTGCCTGGCCAAAACCTGCTTTTGCCAATACGGTAGGAATCAATTGACCAGCAATCAAAACCAGCAATACTTTGCACATTCATTTAATGAACAGACAATGAGGGGAATTAAATCATGAAAAAAGAGTAACAGAAATCTGTCGCAAAGTACTGGTGTCAGTGCGATCAATTCACTATATTTGGGCAAAACCTGTACAGTGTCTTCCCAGCTTAACTTTAAAACTTTACAAGTCCATGAGTAATATTGGATAAAATCTTAAATTGTTGGTTTATTGGATTAGATAGTCTTTATAATTATTTAATTAATTGCTGACGTTTGTTTTGTACCATTGCTACTTTTGCCCTTTGTAAATGAATAAAAAAAGGCAAGGTGCTTAGCGTAAATGTTAGTGCTTGCTCAATACCCAATAAGCTCTCCTTTAAATATTACACAATTATGTGATAACAAAATGCATCACAGAAAAGAGTTTAAAGCTATAAAACAATATTCAGCTCTAAATATTTTTTAGCACACAGTGTCTGCCTACATTATTCTCCTTAGATTTGTTACACAGTGCTATGGTAACAAATTTGGTTCATTCAGATTTTATAAATTGGTATCAAAGGATGTAGTTTTACCATGCACCGTATAGTAGCAGTGACAAAAAGTTAACAGCAACATCTGTACAATTAGGTTGTACAACTTGTGGCTCTAATTGTTTAATTAGTTTATGCTACAGCCATGCATTGTGTTTGTATCATTACAATGTCTGCTAGAAGAAAACAATGGTATTAGAATAATGGGAACATACTGTCACCATGAGCGCAGGGGAACACTAATGAGGCAACCAAGCTGTAGCCGTATAGAATTGGCTTGAGTACAATGATGTGTACATTGGTAGGAGAAGTGCTGGTGCAAATGTGTTAGAAAAAGCCTTACTCGACACCGGTTGTAAAATCATTAATCAGGCCATTAATTCTTTGCAAAGAAGGAACAGAGTCAGTGACACAATGTGATGAACATATTGTAAATCCAAGTCCTCTTTCCGAACGAGGGGAGAGTTACCTCCAAAATACAAAAAACACACAACCGACAGAAGCCTCTTACGATGTCTTGGACTTATCGTGAACCTTCCTCTCGTCGTCCCAAAGATATGTTTTAAGCCATAAGAACAACTATAATGTGTATTGTCATCAATCCAGAACATACAGACATTGCAGATTGCTTGACTCCGAAACAGAACTTGCTTTGTGTAAGGGGAAGTTCATACCGGAGTCAAAATTAGGGTTGACTCATATGTCACAGGCCATGAAACATATATTAAGAGGAAATACTTTTTTCGCCAACAAAATGCCAATGTGAGAAACTGTAGACAATGGCGCCAGCTTTTCAGAGACAAGGTTACAATATGTAACATTCAACAAACACACGTCAGTAGTTTGCCAAGTGTTCATGTCTTAATTATTCAAGCCAATCATAATTATTATGAAAAGGAGCATTGGTGGAGAGTACGCCGCTTGTGCTGTGAGGTGGGCTTTATAATTGTGTAGAGTAAGAGTAGGTGGAAGACTTTGTTAGATATTCTCCAACAGAGGCGCCAGTCAAAAATAGTGGCGTAGTATATAATCAATATAATCAAATTTATTTTAAAATGTTATAAATAAAAGGAAAAAGATACAGGAATGTAAATCAAAAGTATTCTTTTAAATGATCATTTTGGGAAAGTTTTGTTCTTGAGCTTTCCAATTTCTCCATTACTTTAGGTAGCACATTGTGTTTTTATTGAATTAGTGTGGCAGAAAATGTCAATATTTCAGAAAGACAGGAACATATACAACACGAGTATTGATATTCTCATACCTTTATAATGATTCTTTTTTCCTCTTATTCATCCATCCTTATGGTTATCCTCTATCCCTATTAGATGACACCGAGCCAGAAACAGTCTTGACTCTTCTTTGAAATCTTGCAGAGGTTTTCAGCTTCCTATGTATTTTTTCTCTGTCACTCCGTCAAGACCAGCGAGCATCCCTGTTTATTATTTTGTAGATGGCGTATGTACTATGGAATTATGATGTAGTATGCCCAGCTCACATAAAACACCCATGGCCAAATAAACTAAATTGTGAAAATAGGGCTCAAACTGGCATCAAACAGCACACATTGTTCAACTATTGTAAGCTTAAGTCCATGCTCATTAGAGCTGCCACTTTTCCAGAAACAGTTTAAAAGCCAAACCACAAACAACAGCAAGGGTGTGCGGCTTTTCCGTGGCTTTACTCCGTGAAAACATTTACCATTTCCCTCATCCAACATTTAAATAACTACTAGTTCTGCTATATACTTGTTGTTTCAGTCCCACAAACGTCAGAGCATCAAACTCCATCGTGTCTGGGTTCATAATATTATCCGTGGGCACACACAGCTCTGACCTGTGTCTGAATGAGTGCTGCTTCCAGCGCTACTTCAGGCGGACCGGCAGCCAGTTGAATTCAGCCTACCTGTTTATGGGTCATTATATTCTGACTTATCTGACACAGGCAAGACATGAATATAGCTGGAAAATGTGTTTTCCAGATGCACAGTGACGATTATTCTCAACCCGCACCCATACAATATTTCAACTTAGTTTTCAGTTCAATATTTCCTTGCTTGATAACTTGCAATATAGCTGCCATACATTGCACACCAGTTCAGGCAAGGTCAGCTGCGACTGCATGCACGCTTGGGCTTTCTTTTCACTTCATTTGTCAGCAGACACAAAGCACATCTTATGTGTGCAATGCCTTTCAGGATTGTATCCATGTTATCTGTTTGGAATGTATGCCTCAAGCTAAAAAAGCAATTGAAGTCAATGGGAAGTATATACTTAACCACATTAACCTCACCCAATGTAAGATTTTCCAAAATACTTTATATATTGAAAGACCCCTGCCGTAAAGTATAAAGTCTTTCAGGCAATTTAACGTCCTTCTATTTACTATTTACACTCCTTCCCGATGTCGTATGATCGTCAGTGAGGAGTGGGAGGGAACCATTTTCACCACTGGGATAGACTGACATGAGCTGTGAACCAGTAGTATGTTTGGGGAATGCAGAAGCAATATCCAGCCAATTGAAATGTCAGCAACACAATACTCCATATTGACGCTGATCGCAGTAGGCAGTGCAATAGGGCTGCGACATTTAAAAAACAATAGCAGGGAATATCAAGCAACCGAAATGTACTCGATAGATTTGATGTGTCACTGTGGTCATATTTGCTCCTTTGCCATGCGAAATGTTGCACTATGATGACACTTTAATTATTGCTGGTATGAATGAGTTTTCAATTAAAAAAAGACAATTCTGCCTGGTTTGTTTGTTTTGCATAGGGACCAAGACTTTTTGTTCTCCTGTCTGCCTGTAATAATATTCACACAAGTGCCATCAAGACTGAAGAATGCTCATATGACAGTGATGAATGGCTTGCTTAAAAGCATGGAGAGCTCTTGACTCCACAGAATAGTAGTGTGCCCATGTAAGAGGTTCTATCATGTGGCTTGTAATTGCTTTGGTGAGAGACATAGATAATTGCAGCTAATTATTTTCAGAATACTGATGAAAACAAGTGTTTCCTGAACAGAGGAAAGTACCTTTAAACAGCTGTGATGGTGTCCTTACAGTATGTTGCTGGTTGGATGGATATAAGATATTCAGACAGCCTTTGTGTTCATGAGACAGTGAGTTTGGGCATACAATAGAGCACATGCTTTTGTATAATTTTGGTTTGGAATATTTGAAAAGCACAGCATGAAAAGTAACCATACATCAGCACCTGGTGTCACCATTAGTGGCTTTGCTTTCCTCGCCAATGTTATTGATAGCAGACAGATGTCTCCAAGGCTTCACGCTCCCATGTTTAAACGAATAAGAGAAACAGTGTCATCAGTGAATTTTTTTCTTTAGTTTTTCTTTGTGGGCTCAGTTATCAAGAAGTGTTCTCCTACAGTCAGAGGATCGATCCCCGGCTCCGCTAGTCTATAGTAAATTGTCCTTGGGTACGAAACTTAACCTCAAATTGTAAATGAGTATGAATGTTTAGCTATGGCATGATGGGCAGGGGGCACCTTGCATGGGAGCCCCTGCCATCAGAGTATGAATGGGTGTGAAAGGGTGAATGATGACATATAGTATTAAAGCACTTTGATTGGACGGAAGATGAGAAAAGCGCTTTACAATCAGCTAGTACACCTAGCCCCAACAAGTAGCATTCTGTTACATACTGTACGGAACTGGCATGGAGCAACGCCTCCCTTGTCTCGGGTGTTTCCACTTGCACTGTCCCCTGTTGTCCATTTTGAAAGAGGGGCTTGACAGATGGATCACAAAGATGCACAATCATTGCATGGTAGAGAATGGGATGGAGTGAGCCCATTATTCTAAAGCAAAGCTGTCTGGCGGGGCAAGGCCTGCACGCCACATGGTGCCATGATAAATTGGGACCATTAATCATGGAAGGACGGGTCCCTGAGACTGATGTGCAGAAATTCAAATGCTCAAGCAGCATTTGGAAGATTAAGGCTGTGTGGACAAGGTTAGGGGGCTACCTTTCCGTTGCAGAGAAACGGGTGTGGTGGTGGAGGCGCTGCCCAGTGACATGGAATAGGCCGATGGGTGACGCTCTATAACTGTGCCGCTTTCAATGTTCTTCTCCCATAAGACTCTCCCATGTTTCATCTTAAATCAGATGTCCTCTATTTGTCATTGTCTCAGTCACTTTCTGTCCCTGGTGTTGAAGTCTTCTCAGGAACAAAGGGGATTCCATGTGATACCAACCACAAAAGGAAATACAACATGCATTTTAAGTGTAAGTACATACATCTCTACACATCGTGCATAAAGGCATGCAGATGTGAAACAAAGTGTCTGCCACAGCAGAAAATTAGGTTCATTTATGTTTTTAAAACGTCTCAGAATAGCCAGTTTTAACATATTCCAAATATCTTTGTTAAATATGTTATTTTGATTTAATGCAACCTTTCGTGTTGCTCTGTGTAATACACAGCAACATGTTCAAGATTTATAAATGCACTAAAAAAGTAACCACCATTTCAAATGAGCAGACTAATCATTATTACCCTCATTGCTTCTTATCTTGCGTGGTGCTTACTAGAGTTACAGCACTTCCCTTGCAATTCCCTTGCCAACAAAGCATACTTTTCTAAATAGGCTAGAGAAATGGATGCAGTGAACTTACGCGAAATAGTAATTTCTCAACCAGTTTTTCTTAGGTTAATTTGTATTCGTCACAAAATACATTAGTAACAGTGACCTTATCTTGCTAGAATAACAATTCTATTTGTTCATTATTCAAACACAAGCACGAGCAAAAGATAGCACACAATAACAAAAATGTAATTACCAAACCCCTCGTGTCAAAAGTCCTGATGCTGAATAGAGACCTCATGAGTTACCATAGCTGTCTTCAATTCCTGGAGTTATACCACTTATCTTATCTGTCCGAAACCTCAGTATCAAAATAGATATTAAGCATCAAAAGTGTTATCTTATATTAACTTATGATAATACACAGTAGAAGTATAAAGTAGAAGAAAATGAAGAAATACCAAAAATAAAGTAAAGTAAGATGTTCCCAAAAACTTCACTCAAGTGCAGTACTTTAGTCCAAGTAAAGCTATAGCAGCAACACCTCTAAGAGCATTTGGGTGGACAAGGGTATTTTAATATACTTATAAAGTCCCCTTCTGTATGTAAGAGGAATAATGTGTTATTACAAATTACTAATGACCTTATTGCTTCATATTTAATACTAACAAAGATCAGGATTAAAAACTGACAAGAGAGATAATTTCCGGTAAATGTCATGTAATGGTATGTTTGTGCTTTAAAGATAGACAAATGCATACACATGATATACATGATATGTCTTGTGGCATTTGAGAAGTACTATAATGTGTCGTTTCTCATTTGTGTGATTTTCTTTTTTCTTTCACAGCCCTCATGGCAACATAAGGGAAATTTCCATTGTATTGTCCAGTTGTCGTGACAAAAGACAGTGACTGTGATTGTCACAGATTTCAGTTGGTGCTGTGGATCACTGCTGCATGCAGCTATCACAAGTGCTTACTCAATTACTGCCCTGTTGGTTGCCATCTGAAATTAAAAACCTGACCCACCTTCATTTTATAAAGCGGCTCATTATAACCTTTTCTCGCTGAGAGTATGTCATCAGGAAGTAATTAATTGCAAGAGGATCTCATCTATGGGTACATCATGAAATGGGAATATGCTTTTGACAGACTTGCTTTAAGACAGGGTAAATTGTCTCCAAATTTTGAATTAAATTGCAGTGAGACATGCAGTTAGATAACTTGTCCTTCAAAGAGACTGAAAAAAAACCCATGCAATTTTCAATGCTATTTTTTACAATACAAATGAGACATATCTGCAGTATAAAAAAAGTACATGTGTTAAACATACTGCAGGAGACTTTTGTTGTGATTTTCATCTGGCATTCAGCTAAGGCAAGAAGTAATACGGAAGAGGCAATAAAGAAGAAGATAACTAGGAGAGACAGCTTGTGAATATGATTCAAAACCATACCATGGCCATCTCCAAGCAGAAAGCAGTCATCTGGCTTTGACAAAATGAAATACATCAAGAAAGCCCTGGAAAATCCCGCTTTATCATTTTTATATTGTTCCCATGACAAGAAAGACCTTCAGCAACTCTAAACCCATCCACAGAAGCATCATCCCTGGCTATCGTTCCCCCAGGGAAGACTTAAGCCATTAGAAGGAGAGCGAGGGAGAGGGAAAGATACTGAGAGCCAGATAGAGGGAGAGGTTATGAAGTGAAAGCAACCAGCACTTCTGATGAATATTTCCAAAGGGAAAGTGCAAGAAGAGAAACATTCGTCTCTCACAAAAACCAGCCTGAGGGAATGTGGAAAGCATAATGCTGGACTAACCACAATATTTCATTGTTTTCTGTTTTTATTCAGTGATTCAGCAAACTATAATTGTAACATGAAAACAGGAAACAAACAATGTGTTCGGCAATGCAATCAAATTCCTTTTTCCCCCACATATCTTACAATGCATAACTAATTTTGTGTTGGTTTACATTTGACCACATATGCTTTATATCGATAACAACCTGGTATTACCCGCTAAAATGTGGAATAAATGATGACCACAATGTAGGCAGCCACGGAATATAGAATTAATTCTGTCGTTAGTGCCATCCTTCTGAATTCACAGCCACCTACTTTGGAATTTTTATTTTGGATGTACTCGTTAATTCAACCCTTTAGATGTATTTACACTAGGGTGAAACATTCTTTTTTTAAAGCTGTATATTTGATGAAGATATGTGCCATGGTCTAAATTAGTGACGGAAAAAAAGGAAATGGGGAAATTGTGTCTGATAGATTTGTTGCTTCAGATTAATTTAGCTGTTTTTGATGTATAATCTTGTTATTTTTTAATTGACATATTAAGACTCGTAGCGTGCACATTGTTAACATTAAGCAGATAACTATATGGAATGCAGCCTTGCATGGTCTCTTGTCTCACTGGTAAACAAGTAGAAAAGGTTAGCAATACTGGGCAGCGTGTGGTGGTCGTATAAATATTCGCCTCATTCTGTTTTTCTTTGTTAACTGGAGATTAGAAACAAATCTCTTCCCAGTTATCTGGAGAGACTCACGTAAAGTTGTAAAAAGATATTTATATAGCTATATAACTAATGCCGCCGTTGGTTTGGTTATATGAGGTTTCAAAATTACACAGTAAAATTAGTTGCTAAAAAAATTATATTTTGAAGTGATATTAAAATGACATGGTGGAATGTGGTATTTTAAGTAGTGCTGTAAATTCAGCTGACTATAAGTTAGTGACTGGGGAAAGGGGCACACAACAAGTAGCGTAATTCTAAAAATAAAAGTAATTTTATGAAAAAAACAAACATTTTCCAAATTGTCGGATGGAGCCGAGGTTGACAGGACGTTTAGCGGCGGTTTACTTCACTGCACAGGATGAGCATAATCAGCTTAGTGTGGGCATGATTATTACATAATCAGCCCACACCCACATATAAATGTGTAAGCCTCATTGTCTTCTTTCTTCATTATTGTGCTAAAACACACTTCTCTCTGAACTTGTACTAAGGGAGTGAACTCTGTCACAATCTCTCTCTTTTATGATATTCATACCATTACCAGATCCACTAGACCTCTTCTCAGAAATATAGCCTCAGTTCTATTTTTAAAATAGGCCACCGTTCATCAGACCTTTTTGTGACCCTGCTATGCTCGCTCAGCAGTATCTAGTTAGTTCAAATACCTCCCCTTTGTTTTGCAATGTTCTGTCCACAACTGTAGAAAATAACCAATGCAGTATTGCAATGAGAAATGGCAAGCATGTGAGAACGGGAAGGGATGGGACCTCAGAGAATCTAACCCTTTACCCCCCTTCTCTTTATTTTGTGTGCAAGTGAGAACAAGTGGACTGCCAAAGGGAGCGAGGTACCAAAAATTGCTTCTGTTGAATGCACTTCTACGCCTTTATTGCTTCCTGTAATTGCTTCTCTGAGAGTTAACTGGTCTTCTTCTCTTGTCCCTTTTTTTTTTTTTTACCTTATTTTTATTTATTTTTTTACTGTTGAATGATTGTACCCTGCAAACATTGGGCAAACCGCAAGTAAATCATGACTCCCATTTGGAAAACAAGCCAATTCTGATTGTGTGCAGCATGACTTGAGTCAGAATCGTCACATTCACAAAACACTGCACCTAGATTATACAATTTAAATATGTAGTTTTTGGATAAATACATGATTCCTCATCAAATCCATCATACATAATAAGCATATATCAGCAGTTTTAAGTGCATAGCGGGAATAAATCCATAATTTTACTTTCACAACTTCATACATCCACCTTCAATGGTCTAATCTCTTGCTAGTCTATTTAAAATGTTGAGTGTGCAGCTTTGTGCTAAGAGAGAATACTTAAGCAGATCATAATAATATGAAGGACTAAGTCTAACATATTTTGTAAAATACATGAGGTCATGAGTTTACACCCAGTTTATATTCTTTATTGACGCAAGTCTGCGTGTGTGTGTGTGTGTGTGTGTGTGTGTGTGTGTGTGTGTGTGTGTGTGTGAGTGTGAATGGCAAGTGTCGATGGAGCAAAGCACTAACACTGCGAGGGTTAGAAATGTAATCCCTATTGGGAGCAACGATGCTAATGATGCATGAACTTGCTGCATGATGAATGCAATGAAACTTAAACACGTAGCAGGCGTGCAGTGGCATATGTTACATGGCTAATTTAAGAGGAAATAGAGGTAAGCCCTTCAAGAATGGCTTCATCCTTGTCTCCAGGTGTTCAATAAGGAGGTTTTGTAGAACATACCGATATGCAGGGATTAGAGATTACTGTCACTACAGTGGATTTCCTTTGGTTGGATACCAGAGAGGCAGAAGACTATGATTACATGAGGTCAGAGTACATATGCAGAAAAAAAGGAGTTTGGGGGTAGAGCACGGTTCTGTCACATAGATGTTTGAGAAGACCAAAAAACATACAGACATATAAAAGTGCACAGATGTATTTTTACAGAATACCAAGTCAGTTTTGTTTTATTTGTATGGTAGGCTGTTTTCTAAAGTAAAAAGGTAAAGTCCCTTCAAAGTGTTGCTCTGACAAATTCATGCTTGATGACTCCAAGAGAGGTTTTGAGATTTTCACTAATTGATTACAACCACCTTCCTTTTAATCATATCATATATATAAATCTGGAACATGCTCCTGATTAAAATCTTAACGTTAGAGGTATTTTGTGTTGACAGTCCTTCTCTAGAATCTGGCCATTGTCTCAAAAAGCATTTTTTTAATGCAACCCCCATTAAGAGTGGTATATGTAGCCACAGTAAAGTTAGCTGGCTGGGGTTTCAATGTAAAAACAGCAAAAGAATATCAAAACATTTGCAAAAGCATGTCAAACTACTTGTGCAACACAATTAACATAACACATTTCAGCATGTGACTGTCGAGACTGTTTCTACATTAAAGTAGATACATCAACACAGTCTCACGAAACACTTAAGATTAAAGACATGACTAAAGAAAAATTAGGACATTCAAGCTCATACAATAATTAAAGCTTGACGTTGATTTGCATCTATACTCAAACAGTTATTACAGTTATTATTAGACATTGTGTATTCACATGAGTAGTAATGCCACACCAATGCCAAGGTATATATATATATATATATATATATATATATATATATATATATATATATATATATATATATATATATATATATATCTTATATTAGATCAGTGGTATTTGATATATCATGTATGAATTAATAATTGTGACCTTTAATTACAGTTCTCTGAATTAACCGGCTATCACATTTTAGTCCTCGCTGGAAGCCATCAGCTGAAGCACCTGGCATTACATTCTGTTGGTGGACTTCCTCGCGGTTAAATGACCAAGCAGATTCATACATATAAAAACATTTATGTTATTTAGAATTATTCATTGATTCAATTTAGAAAAAAACACACATTACTTTATGATAATGCACTGCTGTGTCTAAATTTAACAGACACTTTAAACAAATATATCAATGTCAACAATATCAATCAAAGCACTCATGCATTATGTATTAATGTTAACTTATACTAGCTCGCATCATTCATGCACAACTGGTTGCCAAGTAGTTGCCACAAAAGATGTTCAAAGGTACTGGCTTTCTGGAAGGGATTAGAAAGGGACTATTTCACAATTTAATTTTGCATAAGTGGGAGCAACCATCTCCAACACAAGTCCTTTTCCTACTTCAATGATAAAGGCATTCCTGCTCGCACTCCTGTAGTTGCATGTCACTGGCTCTTCATTTATTCTTCTTTTTGCCAGACACACTGTATTTAATATGTGATGAAGAAGGTTCCTCCTGATACCTTTTGTAAAGTTGAATCTGAATCTGAATGCCGCAATTTGCATAAGAAATAATTACCTAAAACCTAAGAAATTACAACAGCTTTTGTCTAAAATTCTTTTATTTTACTGGCACACTAATTGAATCTGATCATGAAATGTCCCCTTTCCTATTTCGTAAAATGTTATCCTGCACCCTATTACTGCTCTCATGCATTTGAAAATCACAAAGCAGAAGAATCCTTCTTTGATTATGTTTCTTGGTGTGTCACATTTTATTGCACAATACCATTATAAACTGCATCGAGATGGTTTAAGATATTCCCACATAATCCCCAGACACCTGGTGGGCCTGATGCAGCACCTGTCGCCAGGATGAAGTGTGTGCATGCTACCTTGATTTGGAAGATGTCGACAGTGCAGTGCCGCTCTACATAAAACCATTCAAAAGATGGCACTGCTTAAATATCCATCCAGAAATACTGACCGTGGAGTCAGCATATACACACATTTTCTTTGGCTTTCTCTTGGCATGGGTATGACTGTCTCCTTTGATGATGACTTACTATCATGAATACACACTTTATTGGTCTCATGTGGACTGCTTATCTGTACGATTAAGGCATATACACTCCAACTGCAACCACTAAACTGTGTAGAACTGAGGTGATTTCATTGTTTTTGTGAGACAATTTATAGGATCTTTGAGTGTTGTGGTAGGAGATCCATCAATAAATGAGTATACACATTCTTTGTTTTGTATTTTGACTTTGCTGTTATCGTCTTTTCTTTTTCTCATTTATGTTATAAATAGTAGGAATCAATAAAGAGAAACAGGTCGACAATGAACATCTTTGTGCGAGGTTTTAGACTCTATTCTCCTCTATTTTGAAAGTTTCAAAGGAAAGACCCTCGATGATAGTAAAATGTATATGAAAAAAATATTTCAGTAATATTGCCTTGCAAAAGCCAATAAAAGTATTAACAATAGTTTATCGATTTTATTCATCAGGAGAACCATGCAATCCATCTAACGTATAATGATAACACAGCTGAGTTCATCTCTGATCGCCAACCACTATTCTGCACCTACAGTCTGGGATAAGAGTTTGCAGTGTGTTTGGTTCACAACTAACTAAATCACCATTACACACACTGCTGCATACGTCCCGGTCGCTGCACTGGTAATGTTTTGGGCTGGTGTGTTTGGCTAAACCCTCATAGTTGAGGGAACTACCTCGCTGCAATTACTTACTGCTACGGAAGCAGGCAGCTTGGTGAGTTTCATTTTGATCTTGGCAAAATTAAATAATGTGTCTTATAAGAAGTCTTTGAGCCAATTTCCTGGATTTATCGTTGTTTGTTTTTGAGTCTGAATGAGAGTGTTTTAAGATGCTTTACAGACAGTTGGTGTCTAGACAGGGGGTTAGCCAATCGTGAATTTGTATGTATTTATTTCATTCAGTCAATAGCAGTGGTTGTTGCAGACACAGCTGGTAGAGATATGCACTCTGCTGATTGCACCTTTCTAGTTTATTTTTTTTACAAGCAAGGTCCCCTGAGAATAACATATATTTTTAAGGGTGACTTGGCCAAGATGGAACACAATTGCAAGATTACAAAATTATAAAATTGCCAGCGTGACAAAAATACACAAGGGACATTTCAAAATCGAGCCGATTACAACCAGAAAAAAAAGGAAAAACACATATATGATGAATCCAGTTTCGTTTTAGCAATTGCACTCTTCAGTAAGATATTTTTCTCATTAGATCCTTGAATCAGAGAGCTCAAAATCATTTAGCTGCAGTGTGTTCTCAACTTTATACCATGATAAGGGAGAAAAACAAGAGGAAGCTGTTTTACCAAGGCAAGGCAAATTCTGGACACCTGGTAGAGCTGCTATCTAGTAGAGCAAAAGGCATATTAGTGAAAGACATGCAGTAACAGCTCAGGAGATTACACTTGAGTGTATCCACTATGGTTTTGGGAATAAATATGCTTCCTTCTAAGTTATTAGTTTGCACTCTCAATCATCCACCAACATACTAAAACTTATGAGACGATATTCTTTTTGTTGGATTCTCTCCTAAGATGTGAATACCAACATTATCTAGGATAATATTAGGATAAGATATGAGAGCAAACCCTGGTGAAGATTATGAATTTTGTTTTCATTAAGAACAGGCTTTAGATAATACAAAGATGCCTGCAGCTGTTTGAAATACAGTCTGGAGCTGATAAACAGCCTGACCCTGAGAATAGGCAACTCTTCAAATTGTATTGAAAAAAATCTGACTAAAACTTAATCATGTTTGTTAAAAACACATTATTTCATCCAGTCATTTAATAATTAGCTACAACTTCAGCACCACTAGTAATGACATATCTCCAACATTCAGTTTATCAACAACAAATATCTATTGACAGTGTCTGCTTCGCTGCACATTTCAGGCCTATTTTCCACTCAATGCAGTGTGTCTACACTTGGCAAGGGGGCAGCGACTTAGACCCTCTCAGCTCTGTGTACCGATGTGCACTAAAAAAGTTGACAAATGGCTTTTGATGGAGGCAGTGAATGGCAGGCTATATTCCCCTCTGCTCCCTGGAGAGGCCAAGAGAGCATAGCATTAAGTGAGAACTGTACGTCACTCCCTCCAGACTGCTGCAAACACTTATGTTTGAAAGCTTGAGTTTGAAAAAGCCCTAGATCACTCTAAGAAAGATCCTCTTTATTCACAGTATAGTTAGTCACAGACTGAATAATATTTAGCTGTGGTAAAGGGTATTTTTCTTTTGGATTTTCAGCCTTGGGTCATTGTAATTGGTGACTTGTTTAACTATATTCTCTTCCTGTCTGATTTATCATGGTGGAATGCACCTGGACCCTGTCCATAGGCTTGCAAGCTGCAATTCTCCCCGAGGTAGAAGTCAAACAAGTCCAAACATTTGTACACACACGTCCACTGAGAAAAGGTACAAAACACACTGCATTTATTTGAAATGGTTCAATAATATGATATGCCAATTGCTGGTCTTTTATATTGTTCACACACAAGGGACATAAGGGAACACTGGTAAACTAATAATGATGTCACTTGTAGGTTTCTTCATCAGCTTCTTATAATAAGCAAAGTTGCCTATGACAGAACATATTTGAATATTTCACAAGACAGAGTTCAATACTTTTGCATTCTTGTATACGTAACACACATTATGGAATATGTTTTAATAACCACAACCTGTATTTTACAGATTGATGGTAAAGTAAGTATATACTAGGGCTGTGCAGATTAATGCGTTAACGCAACGTTAATCTGGCAATCCTTTAAGGGCGTTAACTATTTGGTCATGCGTTAACTGCGTGTTTTATTTATTTATTTTTTGCTCATCGCTTTAAATCTCTCCAGACAGCGTAGTTTAGACCTGGCGTCTTACGGCTCTTCCAGTTCTGCCCACGTGAGGTCCATCAAACATGAAAAAATAAATAAATAAGATGCAGCTATGAATGAAATATTACTGCTTTTACTTTGAGGGCGATTTAAGTAGGTGTGTGTGCATGTGCGTGCACGTGTGTACGCACATGCAGGTGCGCTTCCTTAGCCACACAGACAGGCTGTGTTGATGAATTGAGCCTGATGTGAAAGCACATATTGTTCTGTAGTTTCTGTTGTCAACGAGCAGCGAGTGCTGCAACAAGCAGCTTTGCTCACAGGCAGACAGTCTACCGGCAGGCTTTTGCTTTTGTATAAAGTAAATCAGTTGCTGGTCTTTAATATACATTTTTAAGGTAAGCAACAGACTGAACATGGACCAAAGAAGGAGTGGTTTGTCCTTTACAGGGACCCTTTCTACTGAACAGTTCCTGTTCAGAAAAATGTTATATTGTTCTGATAACATTACTTTAAAATAAAAAAGTGCAATACACTAGTTTTTACTTTGCAGAAAAATCATGCGATTAATCAGTCAATTTTTTTCAACTTTGCCCAGCCCTAGTATATACTTATACTTAATTTGTGACTTTTTTAAAAAGAGAACATACATTCAATAGTTGTCCCTCGTTGTCCACGAGGGCAAATGTACAGCAACAAAAATGTGAAGCACGGTGGAACAGAATGGACCTTGAAGCTCCAATCTATTCCCCGAAGCAGCTCTGCTGCGCCACATTCTCAAAGACCAACATGTCGTTTCCTCTTAGGTAATGCATGCACTTTTAGCCCAGAGTTTGGAGGGAATTCAGGCTGTTATGAGTGATCCTGGTTTGGCTCATAGAGAAGTATAAGCATTTAGTGTTGGCCCACTCACAGCTTTCCACCAGCAATTCTACCTCCAGTGTCATTTACCAGCTGCAAAACTCCAACCTTTAAGAAAAAATAAAGATTTAACTAAAAGAAACTTAAAAATATATATGAATCATTTCACTCTTGGCTCTTTTTTGGACTACTGTGCAAACTCAGCAGATGTTTGAGGGGACTATGTGGAGCAGTAGACACAGATTGTCCTTGGAGATGGATAAGCCACAGCTGGTCGGGGATAAAGGCACACAGCACAATATTTTTAAGGCACCTGTACTCAGGTGGAACATGAGACACAGCTGAGTGTATCTAGCCGTTCTTGTAAACCTTACTGAGAATATGGATGGACAGTATAAAAGGGGTTTATGCTGCAGCGAGAGAGGTTTCAGGTGTTTTGAAGAATGTTTTTGTATCAATAATACATTATAATAGTAATATATAATGCATACGTTATAAGAATTGTATACTAATTTATTATTCTCAGTACCATACGTTTGATAAAAAACCGTGTGATATGGTCCCAGTCATTGCAGTGCTGACTATCTCATTACCAGCTTACTATTACCTCTTATGTCTTTGAATGTGGTTGTTTACCTCTTGAAATACTCCATTGCAAGGTATCTATTCTAAGCCATAATAGCGACATCAAGTAGTGTCGTCCTATACTTGATTCCATTGAGGCACGCATAAACACACAACAGCATGTCGTCCATTGCATGTGTGTTGGCTCTTGCCACTCACACTCCTCCAACCCAACAAGCAAAACATGTCGCAGAGATTTTTATTCAACATAGGTCGCACCACTTGTGTGAAAATACAAAAAAAGGAAGGCATAGTGACAGCAGTGACACCATTATGAAAAACTAAAAGAAGTCTATGGTTGTCTAATTGTCAGTGGAAGCAGTGACTCTCTAACTTCAATATGTACTACATAAGATGTGTGTTGCTTGGTTGAGTGTCTTCATTCATGGTTTAAGTGCCACTTACTAGCAAATTATGTATTTCAAGCAATGGACTTCATACTTGTGTTTGTGTGTGTGTGTGTGTGTGTGTGTGTGTGTGTGTGTGTGTGTGTGTGTGTGTGTGTTCATTAGAATTCGCGTGGTTCTGATCTAACATCAGTTATAAACTGGACAGGTTGCCTGTTTCATTCATGCTTATATTCACAACAAAGGGCAATTTAAATGTCTACAATTAACTTAAGCTGCATATTTTTGGACTGTGGGAGGAAGCTGGAAAACCACGGGTAGAAAGTGCAAACTCCACACGTACATTTATGAACAGTGATTATCTCTCTGAACATGGCATATATTTAGTTGTACCTTTGTCTGACTCTGAGTTGCTGGTAATGTTCTTACCTTGTAGGCGGCACTACCACAGAGGCAGTTTTAAGTGCTTTGCCAAGTGTCGTCATCATTGTAATTATAATAGTAACATAACTGTGCAAGTCACGGAACTACCGTAAAATTGTACGGTACTTCCGTGACTTGCGGATGTGTGGAAGGTTAATAACGGATGAAAACTACCCCATGAATGGAAAGGAAAAGAAAAAAAACCCTCGGGCTTCTGGGAATCCATGAATGAGTGGTTGATATGGTTGATATGTTGTGACATAAAAGGTCACAAAACAACATACACCTGCTTTATGAATATGTTCATGAAGTCCTTTGTATTTAAGTAGGACTATTAATGTATGTATATCTCTCTACTTTCTGTGCTTCAGAGTGAAGTGCTGTTATTGCATAATTAATTTCAATCTTATCCTTCCATCTTTGGTAACCACATACTTCACTGTCGGCTTAGCTCTTGTCTAATTACACAAATGAAGACTAACACAGGTGTAACATATCAGCATTCTTAGATGAGCCATTGCTCACTGCTTGTGATTGCCAAAGCATGTGTCATCCCAGGATCACTCCTTAATCCTCCTCAATATTGCGTAAAGGTATTTATTTCTGCCCACAGTACATTGAGAGGAATGGATGTCTTTGTGGGAGGTCTTTTATTAGTAATATAATTTCTCTAGTTGTTTTTTTTCTCCAGGATTTAAATAATTAATACCTGCCATTTTACAGAAATGATTTATTCCCAAACATCTGGATACCAAGTCTAACATTAAAGTCATCTTATGTTGAGGCAGTCTTTCATAATTGAGGTGGTATTTGCAAAAACGTCTAGCTTGTGTATTGCAGTTACACCGGACATTTACAGATTCACTCGACAGACTATGCACACACACCCGACCTCAGCAAGGTGCAGCATAGCAGTAAGAGCCGTGCAATGCAATGACTTTCATTTGCATCAACATACAATTGTGGCTTTGTTTGCCATCTCTGCTCTGTGATTTGCGATAAGCGCAAATAGCTAACAACAGCAGGATTAGATGAGTCTTTCCTCCCACTTGGATACGATGCTTCTCACCTGTCTCTGCGTTTGTTTGTGAGTGCATCTTTGTCTGGGAAACATTGTAAAACAAAGAACAGACAGCTCAGCGGTTAGAAATATTTCATAAACCACGAAAAAAGTTCATAGCAGTGTAATACAATGTATCTTTTAAATCACACTTATATTTTTTTTACGAGTTTATAAGCTGTAGTCCGTTTTTTAAAGTAAGGATAAAAACCCTTAAGAGGAAATCTAGATTTCACCCGTGACCATTAACGTCACTGATAAAGCATTTCTCTGTCATAAAACCTTAAGATTGTCCACCAATGAGAATATATTAAAAGAGAACCTTGACACCCATATTTTACCCTATTTCTTCACTTAAATGGGATTATATACCTGCCTTGATTGATTATCTGTCACAACAGGAGTTTTGTTACTTTTCTTGGACACCCATGACGGCACTCTTCCAGTACTGATTGCAATGCAGGAAACAAACAAACTAAGAGTTCAGTTTCACAGCAAGTGTTCTGAAAAGTGTTGTCTGCATTAAGAATACCAACTACTTCTTTTATATGATTGCATTCGGTCTAAAAAAAAGTAAACAATAGAAGCTCATAGAAACCCAACAGAGTTCTAAAGTGTAAAATCAATGCTAAGATATTTGTGTAGCCCTTAATAAGTAATAACCCTCCTCAAAGTGGCAGAAGTGTACACAATTATTTTCAAATGGGTTCGCTGCACTGCAGATCAATTGTATCATAAAAAGTGCATTGAATTGTAAGGCAAATTAAATTGAAACACTTATTTGCGGGCTTGTATGACAATGTTCTAAATGATATACTAAAATTAAATTAGTGAAATTTCAAACACAATCAACAGTATCTCATAAAGGCAATTATTTGAGCTTAAAGTCCATAAACTCTGCCTTCCTTCATGAGGCAGTAGGGTGTGATATACCACATGTCAGGGCCAGCTAAGCCTTCCCTGCTGGCTTAAACAGAATCACAATGTTAATTTGTTAATTTAATTATTTTTCACAAATACCCTACATGTATTATACTCATATTTCCCTCTTAGGTTATTTTCTCATTGCACAGCTCCTGTCTTCCTCTGTTGCTCTGCTTCCAGCGTGCAGTACAGCGTGCAGTTTTTTCAGATTTCACCTCCTATGCCTCTATTGAAGAAGAGCGGCCCGAGGCCTTCTAGGTAGACTTTGCAGATTAAAGTACATGGGGACGTTGTCGTGATTGTCATGGACTTCAACCAATCAGATCTTTAGTTTGACATGCTGGGCATATTCTTTCACAGTGCCATGCATGTTGGCACTGGCACTTGGTCAGTGGGCCAGTTTGACTTCTCTCAACAGAAAGCTAGCAAACTGCTAGCAGAACTCAATAGTAGTAAGAGAAGTTTAGACATTGTTATTTTTTTAACACTCAATGGCTGAAGGAGGAGGAGAAACGGACTTGCTGGTGGATTTACTGGTGACGCCTTTCTCACGGATTACGGACATGTTTAGCGGTGACAATCCTAATATTGACTGCAACTGTTGTGCGGACACTTTGGGCTTTTCTTTAAGTGAACAGCATCTAGTGGGTGAACTGCTTGTTGTGTTTTTACATCTGCAGTAGCGTTGTGTTAATGTGTCTATGGTGTTTGTAACGAACCTCTTTTACCCCGCGAGTCTCAGACAGCACAAAGGGCAACGCGCTAGGATTTGTGGTTCCTAAATAGCTTTTATTATTGTCAGCTGTTGTGTGCGCTCCCGGCCTGGCATGCCTGCCTTGTCTCTCTTCTCCTCCAACTGTAACAGCTGTCGTGGCCACGTCGCCACTGCTCAACACTCTTTCACGTTCCTGAGATGCTATACTCCTGTTTTAACGGGGAGAGACACACACACACAAATTGCCAGAAAGTGAGGTTTGTGGTGGTGCGGTCATCGTTCCTTGTGATGGCTTAAGTGAGCAACGTTTTATTTGGCTCAGTACCGTTGTATTGTTTCGTAATTTTTTTTTAGAACTAAATGTGACTGTTTTTTGTGAGTTTGTTTTTCTTGATGTGGACTACATGTCCGTTAATGACACAGTATTTATGGAAATGATATCAGAAAATGCATGGCCCGTCACTGATTCATAGCTACTCGGACAGAAAATTTGTTTCAACAAGCTCATTCTTCGAACAAAAAAGATGTGACAGTGAAATTGTTTTTAATCATAACACCCAGCTATTAATCCTCAGTCTCCCTTGTAATTTGTCTTTCACAATTACCTCGTCTTACATTTTTCTTCTTGCCGTTTGCATTAATCCCATGTGTGTCAATAGCTTTTTGTTCTTCTTGTTTTTCTGTCTCAATCCTATCCCTGGTTTTTAGTCATATATTTTGTAATTATTACAAAATCAGTAAAAGTGATGGCTTGCAGTTATTTGAAAGAAAAACAATACAGGTTAAAGTTAAACCTTTAAAGAAAGAAGTAAACAATCACGTCAAACATGTTTTTCTGCTTTTTCTCTCTCAATTTTAGGATGTTGGCAGTTCAACAGCAGTGCTTTAATTGCACACTTCATTGTGCACCTAACAACACAACAGGGTGCTTAATAAGTGAAATCTGAAGAGGAATTAGTGCCCAGGCAGAACATTATGTTTATGTAGCTCTTTCTTTGTGGTTCCTTCCAAATCAGCTTAGTGCTGCTTTCTACACAAATACAATGCAAGAAGCTTTGGAAACTGAATTTAATGGATACATAACACAAACATATCTTTTCATAAAAGTAAAATTTGTATAATCTCCTTTGTGTCGGGTGCTGTCTTGATGTAATAAAATACAACTAAAAAATATTGTAAAGAAGGGAGAAAACATTTTTTTTCCATCATATATATTCGGGATATGTGAAGAGACATATTCACATACCTACCAGCAATTTACCCGGCTCACATGTTTTTTTTACTATTTAGGAGACCAGGGCCTCATACCTCGTACCCGGCTTACTGAGTTAGCCGGACAATTTTCAGGATAAGATGACACAGGTCAGGCTTTTCGGTTCCACGAAGCAAGTTTGGCAAAATCACCATAGGAACACATCCAAATCCCGGAGCGATATTAGTTAGATTAGTCTTTATAGGGAGAGAGTTCTTCCAGATCGGCGAGATCCGTTCTCACATCATCATGACTTCCTGTGCGAGCGCTATCGATTCCGTCGACAAGGAATACTTTATTTACGAGACATTCTCGAGCCCTACATTGAACACCACACGCCGCAGCCGAGCGTTGACCATCTTACATGCTGTATGCATAGACTGTATGCATAGACTGTATGCATAGACAGTATGCATAGACAGTATGCATAGATTGTATGCGTAGACTGTATACATAGACAGTCTCACATACTGTATGCAGCCTTGCACTTTTTTGCGAGTGGTACATGTTTGTACAGTGTCAGCGATGCGGGGAACATTGTAAAAGCCGTTGCATGCCGTGCTGTTCGGAATGTTTATTTAGTGCTTAGGCAACTTATGGATGTGTTGAAAGCACTCATAATTATATGACAGTGTTATTAGTACACCATACATAACATTATTGTAGAAAATTATTAAGGTGGACTTATAATAATCGAGAGAATTACCCACAATTTATTTTCACTGCTTCAATTGATTGAAGTCCTGATTATGAATAACACATACATACTAATCTGCCCATACACATATTTAACCTCCTAGTTATATGGTGATCTACACGTACATGTATATCCACATAATTAGTACATAATACATATGCACATACAGTACATATATCCTCATAAGTATATATTAATTTGTAAACTACTGCCAGCAGGCACATTTAAATAAATATTATTGGTAGCATTTCATAATAAGTGCACACTGATTAGCAGTAGTAAAGCACAAATTAAAAAAATGAATTAATATTTTATAAAGCATTATTCCAACAAAGTGCTAAAGTGCTACCATAAAATTTGATTGATTGGGCCGATGAAACACTTAAAATTAGCCGATACATTCCCACGACGGTGACACATTTAACTTCTAACTTGATTGAACTTAGATATTTTGCCATGCTTATGTCGGAAGCGGTGGTGGTGTTAAGATGCGTTCACAGCAAAAGTGTTGTGATGTGAACGCAGCTTTAGATTTTGCCATAATCATGCTCTTGAATTTCCCATATGCGTTTATGATGATGTCCTGCTCGTCAGCGGAGAAAAAAAGAGACTCTTCCTTTGAGTTTATTTGCCATGTTCTAACGTGAGAACATCATGGTTTCTGTGCTCGATGCTGATCCCTTTATAAGGGGCACGGGCACGTGCAATTGTCCTGATGACTGACGTCTGGTTTGAATTAATGAGACTATTTGAGTGCGGATCAGCATTTAAGAAGCCGAGATAGCCTGACGTCAATCATCGGAGTGATTTAAGCTGGATAATAGGACATTTAATCAACTTAGTTGTATCACACACAAGGAACGGCGGCCAGGAAGCTCACCCATTGTACAGCAACAGTTACAAATAAAAAAAGGCCAAAGATGGTTTACTATAACATGGTCAGTCTCAAAGTTAACATACCAATACTGTCAAGGACTGATGGACATTTTTACAGTTACCTAGAATATGATTTATTAAAGAGGAGAGAGTACTTATACTCAATCATATATAAATTACATAGGATAACCATTTTATACAAAGGGATGCAACCATTTACAAAGAGAATTTAAATAATTAAGTAACTGACAGTAATGTAATGTAATGTACGACTCAGGGCATTAAATGAAGAACAATGTCTGGTTACATACAGTCTAAAAAAAAGATAATCACTGTTAGCTATTTTGATGATACTCACAATCTGCTCATTCCTCAAAAGCACGGGCAGCATTGTATTTCTTGACAATTGTCTAGGTTATGCCAAAAAAGAAATAAACAGATCACAACCTATTTCTAATGTTCAGTGTCGAAGGCCAATTCAATTGTGGGCAGGCTTGTCCACTGGAGCCGAATGTAGCTCTCACCCCCTGTCTCAAGTTGAAGTCTATGGAGAGTTGAGCTCATTTTGGTGGGTATCCTCAAGAGAACAGGTATTGAACAACCTGGCCAGCACTGTCTTTTAAGAGAAGCCCAAAAGCTTCAGCAAATAAACAATTATCTTCCCTGTAGCACTATAGTTCATCCAAACTTTGATTTCTTCCAGAGGACATATGGCTTCCAATTAAATGATTTCAGAAGATACAACATAAGAATGGATTGCAGTTGTAGCCTAAATGGTGTGCTATATATCTATTTTTTGAACATATCAGATGAACTGGTGGGAGAGGATAACTTTGAAGGTCCCAAATTTAAAAATGATAGCTTATTAAATACCCAAGCATGATAAGTCCAAACCCTTTGCCCTTCTCATAATCATGTGCCCTGCAGACCACAATAACGTGGTCCTGAGAGGGCTTAGGCTGGGGAGAAGATAGAGAACATAAATGCTTTTGCATTTAATCTACAGTTTATCTCCCCTACCCTGGAAGAATGGTATACCAACATATCATATCATGTTCTCTCCAAAGCATACAATTCACCATTTGACCAACTCGTTTCATAAAAGGTGACGATGGTATAAGTATGTTGTTTTCACACAATTGAATACATATGTGTTCTTAAATATTCATATAAAGGCAGATTCAGAAGCACAAAAGTAGCACTTGGCTATTTTGATTGTTGAATAATTTACATCATCAATCGTTCATATTATCTCCACATTCGTATTCACCACTTTAAGATCGATTTCATATTTGACATTTAAGTTCCCAAAACTACAGCAGGTCTTCAAATAAGAACCAAACAAGAAAAACAGAAAGAAAACTGAGGAAGCTAAATGCTCTGCGCCCAACCAAGCTGATCTGTAGGGTTGCAATGATGCAGTGGCGCTGTAAATTTGCTGGTTGAATCTAAAGGAAGTGAAAGACTTAACTTCGCTGAAAACTCTTGCCAAATTATACCTTGTTAAGTTAACAGTGAATGAAACTTGCAAGACATTTCAAGCTGATAATCATCTGTTGGCCTTCAGTAACTTTGATCCTGACATTCAAACAGCTGTTTCTCCGCTGTGGAGCGGGACAAACGTTAAGAAGAGACCATATGTTTCTGTGCTTACACAACTATCTAGTGGTTGTTGGTTCACACTTTAACTAGTGCTTGAATTAATTGGATATATTAAAAGTACCTCCTCCCCCAATATCATCAAATGAAACTAGCAACATCTGCCAGTTGATCTCGTCTTCTGCTCAGGAGGTAAGAAGCACTCGGATATCCTTGTTTCCCCAATTTGCGGCCACTCTTCGTGGGGTTAGCTGCTAAATACTGTAATCTGCCGATGGTTGGGGTGTACAATTAATACATAATCAGTTGTCGAAAAAACATGCAAATTGAAAGAAATGGAGACTTTAAGTAGCATAGATTTTAAATATGAGTGTATATGTTTGTCTAGCCCTGCAATAGACTGCCAACCCATTCCTAAGGTTTCCCTGCCCCACTCAGTTGATGCTTGGATGGCCCCTAGTCCTCCATTGAACCGAAAAAGCAGTTCCCCAAGCAGTAATAAATGATGGAGGGATGGAGATTGGTATAAGAGTCTTATGGCTTCTAATGCTGAAATAATAAACACTGTTAATGCCATTCTTTCCTGGTCCAGATTTGTTCCCATAATAATCCTACAGTATGTGTGATGTTGCATCCCATTGTTTACAAACCAATGACCTCCAGCCTTTAATTACTTTCCAATCTATAAACAAATCTCTCATAGTTAATTGCAGCAATGGGACTTTGACATTTGCCTGTGTGACCTAATTGATCATAGGGTTGGAATGTTTTGCAAAAGCTTCAACAAACAATCACTAAAACATAGCTTTTATTGGAGAGATGTGACCTCTTAGCTTGATTAATGACTTCATTAGGATTCGGGGCTCTAGTGATGACAATCCCTTCTAATGTACATCATCATTTTTTATCATTGATTCAAGTGAGTGTGTTTGCCTTCAGAGGAAAGCATTTTTACAGGGTGTTTTTGGTTTGGTAGTGGTTTCCACCGACAAGATGCAACTAGATTAACTGCCTCTTTAGGTATACTTAACCGTTTAATTAAAACATGGCTTTTAATTTATTAAATTTACCGTGGTAGTGGTAGACCAACATTTCATATGTATTATTTCTGTCCATCTGTCCAGTCTGTTACTGTATCTCCTTAACCGTGGAAATTGTTACACTTGAACCCTACTACGGGTACACAGAGGTGACTTTGACAGAGCTATCTCAGAGGTTCTGGAAGAATTGAGGCTGCAGAGAATGAGATGTCAGCTACAGATTTACACGCCTCCACTGGCTCACTGCACATTATTAAAGCCAGCGGCCGCTTGCAGTGGCTCCATCTCTGTCCCAGCCCACACAGGCTTCATCGGGCCCCACACACTGATTTATCTAAGCTGTCTTTCCAAACGTCTTTTCCCGCCAAGAGAGGGCTAGGGGATGACGAGATTTACGCATGTATATGAGATGAAATTCATTTTTGGAAGAGCACATGCCTTTGACAGAAAATAACCCTTTTTCCTTCCATCTCCATTCTCTCCACCACAATGTCTCCCACCATTCCCAGAGTGAGAATCAGTGATGGATGTTCATGTGCACATTGTCTCTAAAAATACCTGTCACACTAACGTTAACTACCTGTCCTCTATTCCGCCATAATTTGTCTTCTGGTTCATAGCCTAACATGTTATGTGCTGTTCGAGTTCATACGCTTTTGTTTTTGTTACTCGCATGGCAACTTGCTCGTGAGTTGGCACGTCTCGTTTGTGTAACAGCAAATTAAATAGAAAGAAAAGTTCAACACTGCAACCCTAGTTCTATGAGCGACACAGTGTGAATCTTTGCACCGAGAATACACATTCAGACACACCTGGTGAGATTGCAGTTGTGGCCCAGTCTGTTGCTTCCACCCCAAGGCTTTCCTTCCAATATGAATCCCTACCATACAATGACTTCAACCTTCATAAGTCATTGGATTTTTTTTTTTAGAACTTTTACACTTGGTTTCGTTATTTCCTATTACATGCATGCCACAACCATCCATGTTTGTCCCAGACATCTCTACTTCTGTATCCACAGCTGCCTCTGCCTTACATAATACCCACAGTAAGAAGTTTAAAACAAAGACAAACATTAGTTTATAGCTCTAGTTATACCTATCTATTGCCTATTCTATGAATTATTACACTGACGTCACACTCTAGACTCTAGACAAATAATGAACATTTTAAAATGAATCTATACTTTTTAATTTCCAGTACTAATGCAAATAAAAAAAATATTCTCTGTTGTGTGTCTACAGTATTTCTACAAACAAGCTTCATATAACGACCACTCACATTTAGCCACACCAGAAATATAATTCGCTAAATGGACTAATTGTACCTCTAATTGCTGTTACTGAAATTCATCTCATTGCACTCATTTAGTATCTGGTATCAAATGACAGTTAAATGAACAGCCAGGTAAGCAGGCAGCGGCCAGCTGGCACTGATTTTATGGCAGTGGTTGTCGGGTCTAATGAAAGACAGTGAAATGAGTCAAATGCCAGCACTAAGACTTCTGACCTTAAGTTAACCTGCTGATATATTTACTTTCTGAACCTAAAAAGATACTTTCATCAGTCCTTTATGTTATATTTAATTGCTGATCCATCAGCATGCCATTATAGTTCCACATGTAACTTATCACTGGTGTGATAAACTCAAACTAGTCGACATTGAAGAGTTAATCAGAAACTAATCACAATGAAAGTTGTCATTTCCCAGATAAATTATTTAGTTATTCAGTTTTTTTTTTCACATATGTTTCCTAGTTACTTATCATGTCCTTCTATATTGTCTACAATGTTGACTTATACAGGAATTGCTGCATGCTTCCACATTCTATCAGTGTGAATCTTGGGATGTCCCTCTGCTAGTTGGTCCACCCATGAGGTAGAAACTGAAGTTGCTCTTATTGGATTGATTGGCATGACATTTGATATCATATAAATAAATCTTTTTTTCCAATACTTGGTGAAGAAATAACTAAAACACGTATAACGTTCCCATCAGCCTCGGCTGCCCTCATGCCTGTCCTTGTTCTAATTAGTATATGTTAACATGCTAACATGCTGAAATAAGATGGGGAATGTTAAACATTATTTGCCAAACATATTTACATGTTTTGTATTTTAGCATTTGATGTGCCTATTTCCTATTATTGACAGTATCTGCCATTTAATACCTCAAAAAACCTAAAGGTGTGATCAACTATCGGAGATGCAAATGTGTTTCTAATTTACACGCTTTAGGATTAGTGTTTTACTCCAATCACGAGCACACCCACTGGGGAAACGGGAGCCATGCACTCATCACATTTCTTGGAGCTGATGCTTTTATCCAAAGCAACTTACATTTTTGCTGTATACACACATAGCTACGAGGTTAAGTGTCTCGCTCACGGACACAACGACAAGGGGTAGCAGGGCTTGAACCATCGATCCTCTGATTTGAAATCAGGCATGCTAACCAGTGAGTCACATGTCAACACCCGATACACACCTAGTGAAAAGGGTGTGCGTGTGTTGGTGGTTGTGTTGATGACCTTCTGCCACCGCACTGAATACACTATTATGTCTCCATGGATCTTGATGATCCGAATAAGGTGCTGTGCATGGTGCTACTGCCTGCAAGTTGGATCGAAATGAATAATGTGTTAACCCTACTTCAATAGGTAAAGGTGGAGCCTTCTACCAACGGCTCACTTCTTAAGCAGCCCGCTGAAGTGGGTGTAGAATGATTTGTTCTGCTTGATATACTGTAGAGTTTTCTCGTATTCAGGTAGGCACATCTTGATTGGCCAGCTACACATAAGCAGTGGGAATGTGCTCATGGTTAGGAGGATATTGCCCATATAAGCTTTGTCTGTGCTTATTGAAATAGGGTTGCAAGATAGTAACCTTTGCTCCCTGAACTGCTTTGAAAGTTGAATCACCACAGACACTTCTTATCGTGTACTTGTTCAGCAAGGCTAATCACAATGCTGCTGTTTCTACATTAATTACTCACAGTCTTGATACAGCTGACAAATTACTTTTTCATGGTGACATTCTGCATTCATGGTTGGGTAATATTACTCTCTGCAAACTGTCGCATGCCGAGACAGTTTTTGTCATCCCTGAATTTCACTTTATCAACTCAAAGTACAAATTGGGGATTAGTGGCTTGATGGTAAATTGAAATTCATTGGAGCATTTACATGACATTTAGCAATGGTTGCATCATGCAGGACTAATAAAACATGTCAAACTGAACAGATTCGCTCTCTGCTTTGTGCTATCTCATCATTAAGCCCTATGCATGCACTAGTAAGAACACATTTCTACACACACTGTTTATGTGTTGTGATTCCTTGTGTGTCTCTGTTTTTGGATAGAGTTTGTGTGGGATCAGGGATGCAGGGATCTGATTGCCGCATGGTGACTATTGCCAGTTTATTTGTATTCTGAGGTCCCTGTAAAAACTAGACAGCCTTAATAATTACGGTAGATTGGCAACTGAGCTGGTAATTAAGTGAAACAAAATATAGGCTGTTCTCAAAGGCCTGGGGCGATGATAGTCTCCACTGCATGTCTTTAAACATAATTATTACTGCCAGACCAACGACAAAACTATCACTGCCTTGATTGCATCCATGCTTAATGTCGCCACAGTACGCCTAATGTCCATTAGATTTCAATTGTATAAAACCACTTTGGCTGTAAGAAGTGTCTTGTTGTGTTGTGACATCTTCGCTCTATAAATATGTTAGACATGGATTTGCTATGATGCTTTTTCAGCTTTTCTCCACACATGATGGTATGTTTAAGTGTAAACTTCATCCGTTCACAAAGGGAATAACAGTATAGTTATTGCATGGTCTACAGCTAAAATGTATCCTACCCTTCTAGAGTGGAGATGATGTACATATCTGAGTTACATATCTACTTGTCAATAACATATATTGCATATCTATAATATCATTCTATAAAATGTCCATTTATTTATATTTCAGTAGGTATAAGCCTTCTCTGTAAACATTACTGATTAAATTACATTCTGTGAAAAATGTTATGTTTGTAAGATGTAAGATTCTGGGGCATTATAACCAAGGACATATTGGATCCAACTAATTCACTCCTTCACAAATATGAGACTTGTATTTTTTCCTGTGTTTTTGTAGGTCCGTGAAGTGGAAGGATCAGATGATATATTTGGACTATCAATGACAACCATAACATCTAAAGTTTTGAACAGTGAGTTGATCATTTCTTTGCTAACCTGCTTTGGTTTCATATTTTGTTGACTGGATGCAAATATGCATGGATGTACAATAACCATTTCTTGACTGATATATATGTATGAAAGTGATTTGTCATGATTATTGCCAACCCCTAGTCTTACAGTGAACCATTACTATTATTATTATTTTTTTTTTATCCCAACCTGTTATCAAATGCACACTTTGTGTGTAGCTAGAAAACTACGAGACACATGTATGGCTGTATTTTTGCCTCTTTTAATTAATTTAGATTCCGAAATGTTCAATAATTAAATAGTTTGATTGTCGTTTATTGTAGTCTTGTCTTATGAAGCCCTTATTGTCATTCAGCAATCACTTTCCCTATGTATGGCTACAAAAATGACAAAATGTGCCAATACATCTTTTCCTTAGTTGAAATGTGCAATTACAAAATACTACAAAAGCATTGTATGTATGACATGTTCCATCAGTTCAAAAGACATGTACTACATTAATGGACATTGTAGTTTTGAAACAGTTTTGTATTCATCATTCATGAGCATTCAAGGCCTTCAGAGAATACTGAGAATTGACTATTTGCACCTCATGAATTGTGAATTTCTCTGTGGTGGTGGTTAACATTCAAAGTTAAACAGAATACAGTAATAGTAGTTTGTACCATTTAAGAAGTCAGCCATGTATGCACAAAAGCATTCATTCAAAGACTTGCGTAATAGAAAAATGAAAGGACAAAAGGACAAATTAAAAATTTACATGAAGTCAAAGCACTTGCTACAACATGTTTGCAAGGCTTTTCAAAGTCCTTTGTGAATTTACTGAAAATTACTACACATCAGTACCAGAAGAAAAAGACATACAGGATTTTGAAGGGCAGGTGAAAAACAGGGAGATTAAACCTCATATTTCAGCAAAGCAATCCAAAGGCAATATAAAGGGCTCTCCAAGCAGCACGCCTGCAGAGCAAGCAGGTGTTTGTGCTCTTATCAGGCTGAAGTCATGCCATATCAACCACAGCCTTTGAAATATGAGATAATATTGCACGATAAAAAACTTTTGATGTTGAATTAGACTGATAGATGCACACTGAGTGAAGCAAAGGAAGTGCATTCAAATGTGCATGTCACATCCTGGAGATTAGTCTTAAGGCCTTCAACCACCTGCAATAATTATTTGCTGAAGATGCTCAGGATTGTTATCTCTGAAAGCGGATGCTGCAAGTAGATTCCTTTATGAATTATTTGGATTGGTATACTTCAATTATACATTACAGTACGTCTGCTTGACAAATCTCTAGTGTGTCTGTTGCGGATTTTCCTGTTTCCTGAATTGTTTAGTTGTGACAGTAAAAATAACATAAATGAATGATTAGTTAGTTAGTTGTATGCTAGTTTGATGCATGTCTTCACATTCTTAAATTCTTTTTTTTCAATAATCATTTATTTTAAATTTAGGGTCACATGATATATAACTTGCTGTCACTCTCTTGAATATATATTAAAATATTATAATATAATATATTCAAATATATATTCAAATATTAATGTTCTTACCTTTTGGATGAGACACGCGTGTGACACAAAGTGTTCACTCTTGACCATATGAGACAGAAAAGTCAATAACGAGCTGCTGATTCAGACAGATGAGGTTCTCAGTTTAGCTCAGTTCCGCAACCGTCATTCCACATCTGTTATCCTATTTCCCTCAGAGTGCCTCCTCCACTCTGTGTCTGTCTCTCTGACTGAGTGCATGCTGTATGAGTGTGCATGAGTAAATTCAACACTCAAAAGCATTGTTTGAAATGAAATAATGGGAAAAATGGGAGAGAAAAAAAAACCATAAATAAGAAAATAAGAATAATCTCCTTTAATTTGTGGATCCAACTTTTAGATTTGTTTATATGTCTACAAAGTCAACGCATTTGGAACAGACTTTTGCATAAATTAAAGTATATTAATTGTTCATAAGTATCAGCGGCACAATAAAAAAAAAGCCTCATATTACGTGCAACATATGTGCATGTGAGAGGATCCAGGTGTTTGGTGTGTGTTTGTTCTGGATTGTGTGTGCATGTGTGTGTGAGTGTTAGCTCTGTTCGGTGCAGCTGGCTTGTTGCTGTATGCTCCTCGACACTGAGGCAGTCAGACAGACCCCTTCAGCATTAATTACTGCGGCCATTAATCAGACTAACACAAATAGCTGTGTAATCCCTCCACAATGCAGTTTTCTGGAGGGGACCACCAGTGTTAATTAGATTTGATTGGATACTGGTATGATGCTGCACACAGAACATCTTAAGGTAATACTTAGAAGATGGATGAATTGGTCCTGACATTGATCCTTTACTGCAGTTTCAATGGCTGTTTAAATTAAGGGTGTAATTTGGCTCTTTAAGAGCAGTACTGACTAAGATGTCATGTTGAATTAGTAGTATTAAAATGTAATATATTAATGCACAAAAGTCTGGATAGTATAGTTTACAAATATAATTTCTCAAGGTTTTGAAAGATTTATTAAAGTACATTTTTACTGGTGGGTCTACCATCATCTGTGTTAAACAAGATATTTAAGGTACTCTAAATAAGATATAGAAATATGGCAAATCATCAACATTTGTGTACATCTGTCATAACAAAATTATAGTGAACATCTTTTTGGTTGTTCCTCAGTATCCTATCCTTTTTACAGACCTGAATTTAGGGCAGACGTGAGAAGCATTTTACGCACAGTATGTTACCAGTGTCTGTGTTATTTGAGTCAGCCCAACCTAAAAATATTCATATCGTTGCTCTCTGCATAATTCATGCAGTGCACGTAGTTTGGGTTTTTATATTGCAACTGCAAAAATACAAATAAAAGATTACATTTTTGGAAACTATTCATTTATATATTAATACATGCCACAATTTAACATTTTTCACTCTTAAGGAATTATCCGGTCTTATTCTTTTATGTATTTTTTTTCTCACCTCTCTCTACACAAAACCTTTTTAATCAAGCATCAATCAGAAAGCCCAAGAAGTAAATTTCAAATAATTTTCAAAAAAAAGTGTCAGAGATAAACCCACTGAAAACGCCAAAGGACATGAATTGGAATGTGAACACCTTCAACTCCAGACACTCAACAACAGTTTTTCCGACCATTTTATGAGGATTTCTTTTAGAACAAACTTTCACATCTACATACACAATAATTTCTTGGACCTCTTTGTGAGTTGCTAGCTATTCTTAATAATCTGCCACTCAGGAAGCCACTCTTGTGCCACATGTATGTATGTATGTTGGGTTTGGCATTTCTTGGGCCAATCTCAATTGAGTTTGGTCCATCCACTTGATCTCTTGGCTGTCGAGTCGGAGCTCATATTCTCACCCCACATTTCTCTCTTCCTCTGAGTAAATAGATCATACCAAATAAATGGCTTTGCTTACTTCCAAGAAGCCACCGTCTAAACACAGCCTGTTTATTGCCTTGTGTTAACGTCCTTTCAGTCATTGCACTTTGCGTCTGAAGAAATAGTCAGAGATTTCCTAATTATTGCTTAAATTCATTATTTTTATGCTACACCTTTTTATGATTTTTATCTGAGTTGATAATAAACTGAGTCTTTCGACCTCGAGCAGCGCTATGAAACAGTTCTTCTCCAAGGGTTTCCATTTTGTTTATCTCGTGAATGCACAGAAGGAAGTATGTGGCTGACACAATGCTGACACAATGCAGTCCTGCCAATGGTTTAACACTATTCACTGATCTACAATATATGCAACACTACGCCAGCAAAGGCAGTAAAGAATAAGTCTGTTAGTTCGTAAACATGCATTTAAACATTGCAGGATTCACAACTTGCTTTGTAAATGATTTATGAGGAAGAAAATGCACGCAATGTATTTTCCTTGAGGTCAAGGATACACACAATAGGCTTTCGCTAGTAACACTGAATGAAAAACTTTTGTTCTTTACAAGAAAACTCTACAGGGCACCTTTAAGAGATGTACGTGATGATGACTTTGAGGTGCTGTTGGAAAATGGAAACATGGTTAAAAGGCCTCTCCAGTTCGTCTCTGACCTTACTTGGAAAGTCCGTGTCACTAATCTGTGAGGAGTGATGCTAGCGATTGAGAAACACACCTGAGTCTTTTTAATTTGAGTATTCATTCACCGTAGTTTGATTCCTGAATAAAGAATGATGCATTGCATCATTAAAAAAAACATACTTTAAAATAAATCCTCTGTGTTTCAAATGCATACAAAGGTGCTGCATAAATTATTGCATATAAAGCTGTTTATGTGTACAATTAAAGTGATAGAATGACTATGGGCAATAAGCACTTGAGAAATAAATATGCAACACCTTTATTATATTTCATACATAGAAGTACACAACTGCTTGTTTTATTTAACCTATTAAAACATTTCACAATAAAGTACAATGAATTACAACATCACCCTTTTGCATTGGTATCCCACTTTTTAAGAGAACACAATATGTTGCAAGAAAAGCCCATTTTTCATTGCTTTTCAGCAAAACCCGGCTGAACATATTCACTTAACCTCTCTTTCACAGAGATTATATACAACTTTTCAGATGTGACTGATTTGTTTTTGATTTATTTCAGCTGTCTATTTTCACAAGGGAATATATTGAATTATTTCAGAGAAAGTTGAGAACTAATCAAGTTACATCAGATGATATCAGATGTAATATACAGTACATGGCAGATCTAGAATAATACTCACAAGCTAAAATAATAATATTTC
This sequence comes from Clinocottus analis, assembly GCF_023055335.1. Lineage (NCBI taxonomy): Eukaryota > Metazoa > Chordata > Actinopteri > Perciformes > Cottidae > Clinocottus > Clinocottus analis. The sequence continues at coordinate 13,945,096 of NW_027176218.1, read as the reverse complement.
ACTGTGTCGAATCTTTTCAAAGGCTGTTATGTTGCATTGTTTTATGGATTTCATTATTGTACAACTCTGAAAAAGACAACAGTCATAATCAATGTTAGTAAAAAGAGAAATATTTAGACCAACAGCAGATTAAAACAAATCTATTTTGTATTTTTTTTTTTTAGATACGCTTGAAAATGCATCTCTGCAACCACATCTGTGTCTGGTGCTGTTTCAGTGCACAGTTTGCTCATTTGGGGTTATACGGACATCAATCAGAGTGTGTTTGTTGGAAAAAGAGTTCTACAATGATTGATTCTGCTGGGGACGTAATGGCACAGGAAAAGAGACAGCATATTGTGCCACTAGTAAAACCTATTCTGCTCCATAACAAAAATTATGAGCAAATGTATCGATAGAATTTTAGGTAAAAATCTACATTGCCTTGCAAACTATAGTTTGGGGGAAATTATAAATGATCTCACAAAGGTACATCTAGGAGACATTTTACAGTTCAAAACTAAATTACTCTGAGATTATAAAATCTTAAATTTGGGGGGAAAAAAAACTCTTATTTTATCATTTTAATCTCTCTCATCACACCACAGACACCGTCGTAAAACTGTGTTTTGAGCTGCTGAGTGCAAAACGATCTTATATTGGAACAGACTATATAATATATGGACATCCATCCATTCTGATCCGCTCATCCAGGGCCTGGTCGCAGGAGCAGAAGGCTAAGCGGCGTATTCCAGACGTCCGCCTACCCAGCAATCTATACGGACATAATTCACCATCTGCAGCTATGTTATGTGCCTGCTGTGTAGTTTTCCCTTGACTTTGACACAGTGACTGTTTGGCATGGTCTCTTAAACACATTAGTGTGTAACTATGGTAACTCAGTGTGTTCGGAATAACGGTTGGTTTTTAGTGTTGGTTTTGCTGAAATAAAAAAAATACGAGATTAAAAGATTCAAATTGTTCATCTCAATACTGTGACTTCAATTTGACTATTTATTGATGTTCATAAAAGAGCATAAAAGGAGATGTGTATATGTGTCTTTCAGGACCTTTGTCTTGCTCACTTTCAGAGAAGACATCTAAAACAGCAATCTTTAGGATTATCTGATAACCTTTTGTCATTAGCAAAATAAACATTTCTCACATGAGGACTAAGTACAATATCAGCTTTATGTTCCTAAAATAAAACAGAACATGAAAGAAAATGTGGATGTGTCTTTCAGAACCGTTCCATAACAATACTTATGAAATTCAGATAGTGGCCGTTTTAACGTTTTTTTGCACCTCGATATTTTTTTCTTGTCAATGTTTGCCGTTTTTAATTACATTTTTGTTTGAAACTTGCTGCTCTGATCCCTGAATATTGAACATAAACAATAGAATGGTAACACACAGCTAGAAAACTTTGTGAAATATTTCCCCACTACCATGCTGAGCAGTTGCACAGGCTTTAAAACAATACAGATTTAGTACAGTTGTCTGGTGAAGGTGACTGCTGGAGCCCCTCGGGTGCCGTCTGGTGATAATAACTTTAGATTTCTTGTGTTATTCTGGTGGTCTCTGGGGAGTGGATGATATTCATAAATGCTTCATGAAAGTTTAATTCAAACAGAACCTGAGAAGATATACGTTCCCTTGTACACACACACACACACAGACAGACACACACACACACACAGACACACACACACACACGTTCATGGCCTCTCTGTACAGTTAACCTGAGTTATATCTTATTTAAAGCATGTTCATACATACAAACATGAGTGGCAGCTTGACTGTGGGGCAGTGGGGGAACCGAAATGATCTTACTTCAGTGAATTCACAATTTACATACAATACATAACATACCTGACCTAAGTTATGTTATACACAAATATATAGACACACACACACACATATATATGTACATATACATACACACATACATACATACATACATCTATATGTATGTTCATGGCCTCTTCCAAAAGTGTTGAACTATTCCTTTATTCATTTTGACACTGAATGACTGTGTTTGGGAAATTCTCTGGGTGACACACACAGACACACACACAAAATTCAACTGCAGCTTAACAAGAGAATTAGAGCCTCCCAAAGCTCAGGTTTGTCATTGACTGTAAAAAAAAAAAAAAAAAGGGAGGACCTGAAAATGTGCAGATTGAACTAATAAATGCACTAGTATTTTATAGGTGCTTAAGGTGCATGTGTGTGAGTGGCACAGAGCAAGAGTAAATATACTGGTGCTTACACATCCAGTCTCGGCACCATCTTGCGTCTTATTGGGGCTAATCCTGTGTGTACACCCTGACAGGATTACCGATGCCTGATAGACTCCACGGGCACACAGAGCCTCGCAGAAGCTCCGTTCAGAACATGCACACAGAGAAAAAACGTGTTCCAGTGACCAACATGTAAAAGCTGGCGACCAGCAGCCCCACAAGTACTCATTATTATGGGCAAACACTGGAGCATATTAAATGACATGTTTGCACAGCTGTTGAATCACTTGTCGAACTACTGCAAAAAGTATTTTATTTTAAGTTACAGTTAGGCTAAAAAAATATTAATTTTTAAAAAATAAAAAAAAATTGAGTTATTAAACAAAATTAAAAACTTTAATTAAAAATGTATATATATATATTACGTTTTTAATAATTAAATAATTTAAAATTATTATCATCAAATAATTTGAGTTTTCAAAATTCATATTATTAAGTTTTCAAAAATAAAAAATTAGGATTTAAAAAATAATATAAGCAATATCTTGAGTTACTCACAAGATGATTACATAAATGAAAATGTATTTACTGGTATTTTTTGTAACAGAAGCAATATAAATTAAATTTAAGGGTGTGATTTTACACCGAAGTATGTATTTCTGCCTTATGCTAGTGATGTGAGCTGACATTTTTTTCACAGTAAAACAGTTTTGTTGTATAAAGAGAATGTCTTTGATATCTTATTGGATGTCTTGCTGACAGAGCAGGAACAAATTATCATGTTCACAATGAAAATGACTGGGACAATCCAATTGTCCATCCAATTTTTTACAAAAACAAGGATCAGGCCAAATTGTCTGGTTAATGCCACAACATAGTCAGATTACGCCAAGTGCAAAATGTGCATTGAAGAATGTTTTTGCAACCAGCTACATTATATCATAATGATGAGAATGAAATTAAAGACTGAGCAAAACATGTCGTCTCTACCTGATTCAATTTGCACTTTAATAGTTTTAGTTCAAATCTTTTGTCATGTTTCTTTTTAACAGTCAGACTAAAAACATGGTCTGCAACACTATGTGTTGCCTTTGTTAAGTAATACACATAGCTCTATCATGCAGCAAAGCTTGAGAAAAAAATGTTTTGCACAATTGTAATACCGCATTACTGAACAGTTTTGAGAGAAGTCCCATGGTTATGCATGAAATCCAGGAACAGTCTGATGTTAATCCAATTTGTTAATTGTGCTGTCTGTTTCATTGTCTAAAGACTGCAGCGTTAAACAATTTGCATATGAATATACTGAGCATCTTTACGCTGCTGCTCTATCTTAGGTTTGATTTACTCTCCCATGTAGGCAGTAGATCACCCAGGCTTTGGAGGGATCTGATTGATGTCTGATTGGTTCTTATCAGAGCATGAAAAGCTTCTTCTACAACCGTATCCTATCATACAGGCTACAACACATTGCATTATAACAGAGACATCAATGTCAAACATGATTTATAAGTATTGGTATATTTGTCATATTTGTTATCATCTCACAATTCTGCAAACATGCAACAAAAAAAACAATTTTAGACCTTATAACATGGTGTTTTTCCTAACATGTGATACCAGTGTTTCCCCTACCATTAGATTAGGGGGGCGGGGCACCCCCCTGAAGAAAACCCCTGCCCCCCTGCGGCAGATCACAATACGTCATTTAAGGTTCTCTTTCCTATAGAACAGGTCTACACCTTGTTCTGTTATTAAACAAACTAAATGGCCGTATTTTACGTATTTTATTGATCACCGGAGCAGCTCTCTGAACCCGGAGCAGCTCTCCTGCTCCAAGTGAAACAAGCCAAAGTGCTCGTGTCTTGTTCCAACAAGGAGCTGCTGGCTTCATACATTACAAAGTACACGGACATAACTATGTCATAACTGTGTCATTGTCCGTGTCTCCCCCACGCCCTGAAGCTGTAAACCTATAGGGGAAACACTGGATACCATTTCCTTAAATGTAAATATAAATGAGAGTAAAAAGTACATATTACAGCAGATGGCACACAGGAGTAGTGATGTTTATGATATCAAAGAAGAAATTGCTTTCTGGGACCCTTTCTGTACGTTAAAGGTCTTGCTCAGGGCTTATGTGATTTCTCTGGGATCTGGGAAAGACTTTTGGTTTTGTAAGATAGTTTTACCTAATGTAATCTATATATTAAATGCTAGTTGGCTTTACTGTTGCCTAATGTAGCTTCTAGATACATACTTCAATGATGCTTTAGTGTCTGAATGTAGTAATCATATTTGAATTTTCAAAGGTAATCTCATAAGATTCATTATTTTTTTGTGACACAACTGTGAAGGCGAGTCTTAATATAATTATTCCTTCTGCAGCAGATTTACATTTCTTTTATTAAGAACAAGGATATTTTGGGATAGCTTTTGTGTGTGTCTCTGATGTCTCCTTGACTGAGGATAGTACCAAATCGAAAAAATACAGCTTCCCTATTGTGACCCATGTGTTGGATAAATAGAGAACTTCACTGCTCACGTTGTCACCCGTTATCGCAATTCTGTTAAACAGTTAAACAATTATTTAAATTTGTTTTATTTTTGTCTGTCTCTCTCCCCGCTAGACTTTCCATATAAAGCACACTTAGCCATCCAAATGGCTTCTCCTGTTTATTTTGATGCTAATCCATAATTCTCCTGAAAAAGAAAGGCTCTCTGGAGCCCAGATCAAAGGCTCTGCTCTACTCAGCAGGACCCAGGTGTTTAGAAGGCTCTGCAAAGGCAGAAAGAACGCCCATCTCCCTTTTCCCCATTAAGAAGAGTAATTATGAAAGCCCCATCCTAATTTATCGTAGACGAAACAGTGATCCTTGTTGTGGTTGAACAAATGAGTAATGGATTGCTGATATTGAACACGAGAGACAGTTTATCTAAAGTTGTCTATAGGTGACTGTGGGCCTTGTTTTGTCAGTCGGGCTCATACTGTTGCTGTGCATTAGTTCCCCTTCGCATTTCAAGATGCTGTCAGAAGAGCTATTTCAGAGATGTACTCGCCCTTCAAGTATTACACTGTAATCCTCCTCACCTGCAAAAACAAATGCAGAAGAAAATTGCATCGTGACATAGTCTTCATGTACACTTATTTCCATTGCATGTTTGTGCCCAGGTTTTAATACCACAGGGGAGTATTTGTTGAGAATAGAGACAAAAAAAAGCATGCAGGAACCATACTCTTTCCCCCATTTCCACTGCTGTAATAGTCTTCAAAGTGTTTTGGGCCAACATATCCCCAGTCCTAAATACTTAAGCTAACTCTGAAACTCCTCTGAGTATAAGCTGTAAATCCCAGACAAGATTTGGTATTATAATGCTACAGATCTCTACAGAGTTATGGCTGGGTTGGATTTGTGCTGAGGACATTTGAGCTGTATTTAATTATTTGTGACCAAGGTTAATTGTATTTCAAAATCTGCAGATGAGGTATTGTTCTGATATTAGATTTTCTGAATGGAATATCTTCAGTATAACTGATCTCCTCTGTTAGATTAGAAGGCAAACTCTCAGTCCTACCACAGTAGACTCCCGTGTGGGAAATGTATTAATCTCTATTGTCATCAGTCACTGTCTGAAATATTCTTTTCCCATTGGATATGGATTACTATTCATACATTGGTTATCCAGCTTAATTTTCTCAGTAGGACCAGCAGGGTTTTACATTGTTTTAAATCCATCTAATATGTGTTTGATCTGAGCTCTTCTTTCCACTGTAGCGGTTATGACTACCTTAGAATTTAAATATTGTGCCACCTTCTTCTAGAGGAAAGTATATAAATGGAATTCTACAGTTTAATAACCAATTAATCAGTCTCATTATCTCAGTTGCATATACTGAGTTCAATGATCTTTAGTTCCCTCTTTGGCGATAATATAATAAAATCAAATGAAAGAATAAAGGGGTTAAACATTGAACAGGAATACCAATGAATAGATTTAATTAGTTTTCAAATTGCAAATGGGAATTATTTGGGATAGTGAATGTAGGATGTAACTTCCTATAGGATACTGACGCTACTCTAACCTATTCATGTAATAATTCAGAGCGCTTCCTACAGGTGACCTTGCATTGGGCTCACCCGGTTGTTTCTGCTCCAATTGGGGTCGACTCAAGGCTCTTCTGTGGATGATGATCTCATTAGAAAGTAATGGTTGCCGGTTGAAGGAGTCGGGAAAGGGTGGTCCTCAACTGGCCTCAATGTCCACCAAGTTGGGCTGGAAAATGTCTTTGAAGTTGATACACTGCTGTTATGGGTTATGGGTTATGAGGAGCAGGCTCACAGTTAAGCCTTGCACTTCAGGTCCTGATCTATAGTCGGTGATTCTTGGTCCATTGGAGAGCCTGAGTCAGATAATGCTCTGAATACTTGTTAACTAAGTCTCGGAATATGTATTTTATGTTTCTTGTTGTTGATAATATAAATATGCATTTATGCAGCAGCATTGTTATGAGTCCAATACACAATTTTATTGCTCTGGATCTGTACCACTTAACAACGGTGACGCTCTCAAAGGGTTGAATCCAGCCGGGTTGCAGTCGATCACAAAATCAATTCTGGGAATAAAAAGTATTTTACAAGAATTCATTTCATGAAGGAAAAATACATTTTAACATTATGATTCTTGATTTTCACGGATTGTTTTATTTGAGCTAAAAATGACATAGTAGAGATCCACAATCTAAACAGTTTCTCCAAGTTACCAACAACTTTGCTTTAGTTGCTTGTTTGCTGAATTTACTATGGTAGCTGCAGTCTCACAGAGGGTACTTATCTCTACTGTAACTGCATATCTGCACATGATTGCAGGTTTCAATCACAGTTTACAGGTTCACTACCAAATGTGGAAAAATGGAAGACATGAAAAGAAAAACAGACAGCCCATCGTAAAAATGTATTTGATGTTCATCCTTACTTGTGTTGATAATATAAATATGAAAACCCACTGTTCTTATATTAGCATGGTTAATAGTCCAATGCATCACAATACATTTATTCCAGGATATTTTTGTGGAATGTTGGACTGAACAGATCATATTTGAAAGGTTGTAATATATGTGCCATGCTTTCTCAAAAGCAGTCATCAATTATGAAAAGGTCCAGCGGTCTCAAACTTAAAACAGTATATGTATAGCACCAACACTAAATACTTGTGTATATTCAAAGGAGGAAAATTATGTACATCCCAAAAATATTCTGATTTATATAACTTTGCATACGCCTGTAGTGCGCGTGAAAAGCGGCTTGCGCCTCTCTCGGTGCCGTCTTGTCTATATGGGATGTTATAGATGAGAACTCAGAACAGTGGGCATTCATCTGATTTTACATAAACACAGTTTAATGCGTGCCTTCGTCCAATACCAGCATGAATCGGCTCCAGCAACCCCCAATAGCAGTAGCGGGCCGTCAGGGCCTTCTAAGCCTTCTCTGCTGGCCTAAACAGAATCACAAAGTTATAGCTATTTTATTATTTTATTTTAATTGAATTTTTTGATTTGTATTTTTTACAATTCAAAGTTATAGCTATTTCATATTGTAATTGTTTTTTCACAAATACACCATGTATTTTAATTATTTTTCCCTATTAGCTTATTTTCTCATTGCACAGCTCCTGCCTTCATCTGTTCCTCTGCTTCAGGCCTCCGGTACGGCTCGGCTTGGAAGCTGGTTAAGAGCATCTTATCCAATCACATTTCACCTCTCTTTCTCTGAGGAAGAGTAGCCTGGTGAAAACACATGGAACAGCCTTCTCGAGGGTCTGGACGTGCGATTCGTCACAGGGCCCGGTGTGACCATTAACATGTACTCTGATTGGTCAGTGTGTCAACAGGTCAGAGCTCACTGGGAGCTGGAGGGCTGAAGCGAGAAAAGTTTGGTGACGTGTTTACTCTTTTGCTTGTTTTAGCGCTTGGTGGCGGATTTAATGACAATGAATAATTGCGGCGATGAACCCGGTGTCGACTGCCGCTGTTGAGGTGATATTTTCTGCCCTAGAACGCGTGGAGGCTGTGTTTTCATCTGAGGCGACGTTGTGTTGATGTGTCTGTGGTGCTGTTTTTTTTTTATCATGGATTGTTTTGTCATGTTATAACTAAGTGTGGTTCTTGTTAAACACCTGATGCAGTGAAGCGGAGGTCGGAAATCCACGGCCCGCCACTGCCCAATAGAATACAGAGTTTGGATAAGGGATAATGGAATCAATTTTGCTAATCACGCCTGTCATGTAGGAGTCATGCTGGTTCATTTCCTTTTTTCGTAATTAGGCTTATCTAGCCCAGTATTTATAGTAGTCTGGGCTGTCGGTTCAATGAGGTAAAGTAATTTGGTAAAAGCAATGTGCAATGTGTGTACATCCTTATTATGTGTGCAAATCAATAGTGATTTAATAATGAAGGTTATGATATTGTAACCCTACCAAAAACGGAGGCCTCTTTTGGATTATAGGTAAAACTATCCTCCAATAACAAGCATACATTTACCCACTGACAATTTGCAGAAAAGAAAGTGGCACAGGCCAGCCAGGCCGTGCCTACTAGAATACTTTTAGACCCTATGGTATGTAAGGCAGCACACTCCGCTGTCTGCAGTCCTTCACCCTCTTCAGCAAATGGCATAGGAGGCACATAATCTGCTTTGTGGAAGGCTCTGTTTGTGCTCTTAGAATTAAGGTTACAATATGGTAATATAGCTGAGCATGCCCACCACCACACCTGGCCACACAATGTCAACTGCCTGCTGCTGTCTGTCTGTGTTCAGACAGAGTAGCCCACAGCCTGCATGCTTCTAGCACAACCCGCATATACACATCATGTTGTTGTGGTGGGGGAGCTCCTCTTTTAGATTCCCACAAACCCAACTTGAATACGTAGAATACCAATTAAGTGTTGTGGCACATAGACAATTATCTGAATGTGGCTATAATTACGAGGTCATTAAAGTCAAAGTCAAATCACAGGATAATCCATCTTTTTAGGCTTCAAATAATGAGCCAATCAGCATCCTGTGATGGTACTGGAGGCCAGGGAGCATCTCCTTGTAATGTAGCAACTACGTGAGAAGCTTCCTCCTCTTTGACGAGACAGCCTTTTCATTGGCTCATCGAAGGCTAACGTATCGTTTTTTTCCGAGAAGAGATATTATAACCATCAGTGTCTGCAGACGATGGGGTGTCTCAGCAGGGATGAAAAGAAGCAGCGGCGGAGCGTTGGAGGCTGGGGCGGGGGCCTGGACCTCTGGGTGATTTAGATTGCAGTACGCTAGAATAGGATTTAGTCTTCGAACAAGCTCGTAATGCAGGGGTCGGCAACCTTTCCTCTCCAAAGAGACATTTTGCCCTATTTTCCTTAAAATATATTTTTTTGTCACAGCTTATAAAGTTGTATATTTTGTCAAAAATATACTTGACAATACATATTGTCAAGTACATACAACAACTATAGTTTGTTCTATTTGGTAAATCATAGAACAAGAATAAAGACACTTCCTGACATTGTATCACACTCGACATGTCCACGCAGAATTAAACTCCCTATTTTTCTCCACGAGTTTGATTTTTTCTGATTTATCCATTGATAGTTTATCAAACTATAAACTGAAAGGTAGTGAACGGTGCTTGACAGCAATGTAATAGGATGTGACGCACATTTTAGTTTAAAAAATATTCCCTTTCAAAGATTGTCTGCAAAAAATATGGTATTACTTTTTGCCAAAACCTCAGTGAGAAACAGAGGGGCTGAGGAGCCGTGGGTCGCCGACCCCTGTCTTAAAGCATTGGAAGAAAAAAAATCACTATTGCAATATTATTGATACTTATTTTATTCTTTTTGCAAATAAAAAGTGTGAGAACCTATAATGTCAGTGTGTGTATTGCTGTAGTCCAATGTGTTGTTTGAATTAGCATATTTATATTTACTCTTACTGCACGGTGGTGTAGTGGCCTCACAGCAAGAGGGGCCGGGGTTCGGATCCCAGTCTGGCAGGGCCTTCTGTGTTTGCATGTTCTGCCCGTGTCAGCGTGAGTTCCCTCCGGCTTCCTCCCACAGTTAGGTTAATTGGACTCTAAATTGCCCGTAGGTGTGAATGTGAGCGTGAATAGCTGTCTGTCTGTCTGTATGTCTGCTCTGCGATAGGCTGGCATTATCTGAAGCACTGGGTGCTTCAGATAATGGATTGATGGATATTTACTGTTACGCACTGGAAGTTGCGCACAAAAGCCACAGATTATCATTGAGTACATTTTTTGGGACGTGTCCACTTTATTGAATAGTTTCAGGAACAATAAAATTGCAAATATCAATATTGAGTCCAATTCAATTGAACCCAATCTCCATCATCTTTCCTAAATTATTACCGTCTGTTAAGTTTATTGCACTAGAGGTCTGAACATAGACTACTCAGGAGCTGAAATGCCTTTTTCATCCCTCTGAGAAGAAGTGATGTGATGTAACATTTACTTTACTTTTCCCTTCACTTACCAGTCTCTTGTGCCCTCATCTGTAATGCCATTATTTATCACTCTCCTCATCTGTAATTCAAAGATTTTAAATATATCACATTGTGCGTATTAGAACAGGACATCACTTTTCTACTTCCCCACATTGGTTGTGATGACGAATCCCAATGCAATGAAAAAAGTAATATGTCTGTTACAGCAGCTTAAATTATGTCAAGCTTTCATTACTTTCAGTTTTGGGGTTCCCTGGCTTTCTTATTAGAAAATCCCCTTTTAAAGACATCGTTTTGTTAAGTTTTGTATCAAAAGCAGTGCAAGGGTAAATATTGTAATGAACCAAGAGAAAATGCCTCAGGAGAGCTTCTGTTGGAGAGCTATTGAGCTACTGTTAATCAAATTAATTTGATAATGATTCAATTTATAGTGTGCATGATTATCTAATAATAATTATAATAAGTAATTCAGTTGACTGATTACAGCTCTGTCATTAAAAACTAAACATTTTCCAAAACAGATGTCCAAAGGAAAATGTATTTGGTTCAATAGTAATGAATATATTTAATAGTTATCCCGCATTTGTTAGTTTGACAAGCTTCTTTTAAAAAATGAATGTATTATATTAAAAGTTATTTTATGCCTATAAAGTAACTTCTGCTTACACAATCCAAATCTAGACAGACAGAAGTTGAAATCAACATTCAGTCCACCAATCACACAACTAAATCAAAATGTTTTGTTGGCATTTGTTTTCTTCTCTGAAGTCATCTTTCCTCTGCGAACCTGTGTTGTTTCATAGCAAAGCCTGAGGGCTGATGAATATGTAAGCCCCAAGGTAGCTCAAATGTATAGATATGAAAAGACAGCAATATTTATTCTGGAAGCATTGGAACCAAGACTCTGTATGCTGGTCCACAACACACCTACAACTGTTAAGTTTACTCAATATATGTTTAAATACGTTAATAAATACTTTAAATGTTTTACGGAGAGTCAAGCATTACATGTAATGCACTTATTCTGAACTTGATAATATATGGTGCTGGAAATACTGTATGTAAAGTACTATCTAAAAGTAACTTTAAACCGGTGGTGATAACAAGGCCCTTTTTTAATGTGTAATATCTGTTGAGTGTATGTTTATATAAATGCCATGTCAAAATGATGAAGTATTAAAAATAAATTAAAGACCCCTGCAAGATGTTTACTAATATGAAAGCTGGTATTTTTCTATTTTCTCTTTCATATGAAGGTATTTGCAATGTGGTGGGACATTCCTATAAGTTTGCGTTATCTGCACTGGATTCTTCTGAAATGTTTAAGTTGTTGCACTGTTTTAGCCAAACTGTCTGTTTGTTACCATCTTTAGGAAAAAACAGAAAGACCAGAAGCACAATATTAAAATGTGTTTGAATGGATACTGCACAATGTGACGGCAAAGTGCTCAGTGGGGACAATGAAGAATGCTGCAGACATGGCTCTGCTAGCGCTCACACAGGGAGTAATTATCCATGAAATTCTTCTGGTTGCATTATTCCTGGAATAGGTTCACATACATCCTCCAGGTGTCCAGAACAAAACAATGCGAGTGTTGCCTTGCTCCTCAGCCAAAAAAGCATATATTGTTTTCTAAAAGCTGTGCATATTGCTCTTTGTTCGAGTAGATGTGAACTATCCATAAGCACTGTAACACTTTGCAGGGAAAAAACAAACTATTATCACTATTACTTTAGCACAAACAATAACTTCTTATCAGAAAGAAAGTAAAAAGTGCAGCATTAACATATTTGTATATGACGCTGACACCATTGGATTACATCTGTGCAGTCAGTGAAATTTGTCAACTGTTTGCATTTCTGTACCATATCTATTTAAATTAAACTTGGCATGCTACAAATAAGGTTGTCAAAACAGGTGATGACTTGACAAGGAAATACATAAATAATAGCAACTAGGTAGTGGTCAGCAAAAGCACCTGCTACTTAATCCTCAAGCCTCCCAAAACAAGTTAATGCTTATATAGACTCAGCAGTGCCAGGCTTAAATTTTAGGATTATGTGGTCAGAGACATTTTTCAGAGATATTCATGCATATCACGATATTCACGCAAGAAGGTAACCCATGGAGCCGGCATGGAGCTTTATGCAGGTATGACTAACTTATGTGATTAGTGCTGTTATGAGCCACTGGTGAACATCCTTTGGCCCTTGACAGTGGGAAGATTATAAAGTTTGGAAATATGGAAAAAAACAAGTACAGCAAGCACAGGAGACATCAAAGGGTGTTTTTCCCTGACTCTTTCTTTCTTCCGTGAAGTCATTACAATATAATCTGTTAGTTCTTTTGTCAATTTGTTTCAAATATATAATCTGATCTGCCCAAAAAAGAAGTTTTGGTTCATGATTTGTAATACTTTAGGTAATTTTGAGGAAAAGGCTTTTTTTTCAATGCCACATTTACATTATTTTTTTTCCAGCTTTCACCCTGGCCTCCACAACTCTGTTCTCATTATGCCCGGGCTGCACAATACAGACGTGTAATGCAGCTTCATAATTCATGGGCTTTCTTCTGTCATCCACCATAACATGCACTGATTAACTCATCTTTTGGAGGGAAAAGCAAAACGTGTTTCATAAAAAAACAACTCAAGGATAAAATCTTCCCATTAAAACAAATGTATGTCAGAGAATTCTATCTCTTGTCGAGGTTAGAGATATAAAAGTCATGAACGCAAAAAATATAAACCTGAAGAAGTGTAGATCAGAACCATAATAATTATGCAATTAGGGTGTAAGCAACATTTCTCAGCTTCCTTTGACATTTATATGATCAAACAAGCAAAAAAGCTGGAGATTTTCAGACTTTCATGAAAAGGCAGATTAGTTATAATACAAATACATGCTATGAATTCATATGTATGTATATATTGTAAAAGTACTATTATTATGATTATTAGTATTATTAATCATAGTATTAAGAGTAGTGTTATATGGAAAACATTTGAGGTACACAGTGATTTCCAATTGTGTAAAAAATTTCCCCAGCTTTCTTGCTTTTTTTGTGAGACTCAAACAATATCCCAGTTTCAGATTAAAGGGTCTATTATAGCCTGCAGCCAGATACAGTTGTGCCTTAAAAATAATCTCCAGAATATGTAAAATCACTTTCTGAGTTTCAAAACCAATGCAGAGGGGAAGTTGAGAATAAAAGGAAGTTATGTAATCACATCTCCAAGTTCTGGAAGAAGTATTTGCAGCAGAAAATAGAAAACATACCAAGGAGAGCAATCTCTTCAAAGAAAACTAAATAAAAGTATATTGTAAATGGATTAGGTCCCCCATTTTCACTTGTCAGTATAAAACAGCTTCAAGAGCAATAACTAGCTTAAAAAAGCATCAGAGAAAGAATGATGACTTGCTAACTTATTTGCTTACATAGGTGATTATTTATATATAAAACAGTTATTTTAATCGCAGATGCTTCACGATCTCCATGTCTTTTGATCAGAGACATGTAGGTTTGCATTGTGTTTCAACAATAGATTACTTTAAATGCCAATGCAGTGCACTGCAAGGGATTAGATCACAATGGAGACTTTCTCAGTGTAATTTAGAAAGCTCCGCTGGTGAATTGGCACATAAACAATCAAAATACTCTTTCGGTCTCATCCTCCCATGTTTTGAGGCAAAATAGCAAGGTTTATTGTATTGATTGCCACACAGGTTTGAACTGATTCAATTATTGTTCGACAGTTACTTCGCTTTGAAGAAGACACTGGCATCAGGGCTGGCTGCAGGACTGTCTTTGAAACTGTATATTTTCTCAAAATATTGTGGTGGGTCATCACGCTTTTTTAGATTTTAAAAATGTGATAGCTGATGGGAACAGGAGGTGGGCTGGTAGCTACTCATTGAGATCCACAGACAAATACTACAGATCCAGCAAGTTTCCAAAAAAAGCTAATAATGCTAAGAGCAAAGTAATGTAAGACTTGTTTTGAATGGCAATCAACATACTCTAGATCCCCAAGTGTTCCTATTTGTCATTTTTGATAAGAACTATTCATAGATGGTTGGAAAAAAATGTAAGATCTTTCCGTTTACCCTGGTAGTAGTAAATATGTAGAGCTGAAGAGTTTTGCTCTAAATTAAAGCCGAAATGAATCAAATCTTGAGGAGGCAGTGAAACTAGACAGATTGCATTAATTACATTCTTTTAAAGTATTTGTAGTCGACACTATCAGTGCTATGCTATGAGTTTCTGGATTGGTGAGAATCATGGATATGTATCTCTACCAATAATAATTGCTAGTTTTATACTAAATTGCTCATGTCTTTAGTTGTATTAAGTTCAGCTCACTGATGGCTGCAATAGAGGAATAAAAAAGCCTCCCTTTACAGTGAAAGGGGTCAGAGATTGTTATGTGGTCGGCTTTTTCCCCTACAGTCAACACTGGTGTATTCTCTGGCCCGCTGGCATCAAAGCTTCTAAATATCCAACTTTTACCTGAGAGAACCTGTGGTTTGTGGCTTCTGTTGTGGCTTATGTGTGAGACACAAATGATTCAGACTAAACTAAACGGGCTTTGCAAGGCCACTTTCCCACTGGCAGGTCCCCAGGCATAAAGCCACATCACTTCTCTCCTGAGGCTGTGGGGTCTAGAAAAGAAACAAACACAGGGAACAGGGTTTTTTAGATCGTTGGTGGGCGATATGGTCAGGGTCTTTCTCTTATTTTGAAATGCTGCTTCAGTGCTACCTAAACCCTGATCGCTTTACCATTTCAGCATAGGGATCATTGTACAGCTGTGGTCTGTGGCTGCAGGAGGCATTCATCTTCATAGACTTCAAACCTTGGCCTGAGGGAATTCCCTCAAAGAGTGTTGAGAAGTGTAGACCTGATCATCTCTGTATATTTCATGAATAGATGTGAAGAAAAGGCTGCACCCAATAACTTCCTCTTCAGACCAGGTGATCGTATGCAGTCCATATTCCAACAGAAGGACTGAATAATTTTTAGTTCCTGATTAATGCTCGACATATAACCCATCAAAGTCACAAAGAGAAGAGCACAACCTTGGCAGAGTCAAACTCCCACTGAGAGCAGGCATGACCTATATGCCAGTGATGCAGTCACAGCAAACATTCAACTATTGTAGCGACTTGTCACTGCAAGAGACACCAACTTAACCTGCTGTAAGCTATGCAAGGAATTTGAAATCAGAGACAGTGATTGCAGCAGACAGCTGTCTCCTCATTTTGACACATAAGTCAAGGTACATGCCATACTGTTTAGCTGGCAGGTATTGTTAGGTAGACAAAAGGGCACCACTTCCCTCTGGAAAATATACAGCACACTCAAACCCATATGCAAGAACACAAAGGTATGTCAAACTGAGTTAAAGAGAGAGAATGTATTTAAATTGTGTCTCTGTTTAAAATTTCAGTGAAACTGTGTTTCAATTTGTTGGATGCAAGATGTGGGTTTTTTTTGGTTTGTTTTTTATGAAAATGAACATACTGATGATAGTTTCATAGATTTGTCTTGAATTACTGAGTGTTATTATACAGGCGTAGTGCTTTCTTTCACACACCCTCTTACAGTGAAACGCACACACGCACACGCTCTAGTGGTATAGCCATCGTGATTATTATGAGTTTTGTTAGTAGAGACCCAACCTTTACATTTGTATGGAGAATATTGCTGCTTATTGATTTGCTTTTGTAACAAAAGCCCTTTAAAAGGTGAAAGCAACATATCAGTGATTACTGATTAGGCCGACTCAGATCTGGAGCTCTCTGCTACTGAGAGGCTGTCAGTTTTCCATCCCTGCTCCATCTTTTCATTTCTGGCCGTCGGACAGCAGACTGGACAGAAGGTCAAAGAGTTGATGTGTGCCAAAACTCTGAGGATTTTACCCCCCTCCCCTCACTCCCTCCACTTTCTCTCGTTTTCCCTCTCAGATGTGCAGATTCGAGACCACCTAATGAGAATATGTTACTCCCAGATACCATCTGTTCTGCTCGCACTCTATATGAGAATATAAAGAACATGTGATATCATTTCGTTGGGACTGATTAATCAAAGTTGTGTGTTAGTTGCCCTTTGGAGAAGTGTTTCACAGTCTGTCTTCGATACGTTTCCTGTGTTTAACCATAACACATGAATATGAATCCTGAATATGGAAAATGTAATACCTTAAATTAATTTGCGGGTAATGATAAAGAAGTTTGACATTATCGGGCTTGAGATGGTTGCTTATAGCTCGTCTTGTAAGCCTCATTGTTCCTTGATCCTCAGTCATTGAGATACATCGAGAAAATGGCATGTCCTCAAGATGGGGTGCTGAGATCAAACTCTGGGTCACGAGCCAAACAATCTCCAAACCTGTCGCCTATTGGTTGGATGACGAATAAGCCTCTTGGGGCAAGGGTCTATACGTCTGGAGTTGCAATGTAGTCAGTAGATATCAGGGGCCATGATTCCCTTTTCTTTCTCGATGTTTACAGTCCAATAAGAAATTTGAGATGCAAAACTATGAAGGCAATATCAAAATCTGCACACATCCATTACTTTTGTGAGCACTTATATGTCACTCCACAAAGAATATCTCTGCTCGCGCAAGTAAAATTGCATTGCTGCCTGCGAGGAGAAATCCATGCCTTGAGCGCGATGGCCGTCTGCTAGTGTTCGACTTTGAGCACTGCTCTTCTGCTCGCAAAACAGTTTTTCCTTTTTGACAATAAGTGGGCGGACCCAGCCACCATTGTATCGCTAAATTTTATTGGTTACAATACTTGTCTGTGAATTGGCCGGATATTATTCTTGACTGCTAGGTGGCAGTATAAAGGTGGTTTTCAATCTGCCACTAAACACTACTCCTTTACATCTCAGAGATACAAATTGTGCTTTTCACTCCACTGCATCTCAGTGTCACGGTTCTCGGGCAGAGCAAAGAATCAGATGCAGAAGAAGACACTGGAGATGAGTTGAGACAAAAGGCTAGGTCTTTTTACGAGGCACAAAAGGTCATACACAGGTCCGTAAAGGCAACAAGTCCGACAGGGAGCAGGCAAAAATAAAATAAATTATATTAATGTAAAGTCAAAAACCATAGAAGAAAACAAGGGAAAATACTGCGAACGAATAACACTTTAGGTATGACAAAGACAATCTGGCACCGTAACAGGGAAAGCAGTATATGTGTGCGGGGTTGGCAGCGGGAAAAACCCAGGTGATTGAACACAGGTGTCGGGAACAGAATATCAGGAGACACTCACATGGGACACTCTGAGGTAAATGATGGAGGCAATATTCTACAATCGTCTGACAACTTTTGTTAACTTTTCAACCTGGAGAGGCTGACGTTAATGTGATGTGAAGTATGCTAATAGTGTTTTGAAATACAATTATTCAAAAGAATTTGGACCCAGTCAAAGATCCGGAACCGAGGTTAGGAACCACTGTTTGTGTATTAACTGTTTGTCAAGTGAGTTCCCAAACTTAAATCACTGAGAAGTAATTTGTGGGTGAAAATTATTCAGATCCTTCACTGCAGTAAAAGTACTCAAACCATACTGATGAAATAATCTACTACGAGTTAATGTTTTGCATTGAAAACCTGAGTCAAGTCAGCAAAATGTAATTTAAGTGACACAGCTATTAGTACTGCCTTGTAAAAATATTCCTTGTTAACACGTATGCTACTTGTTTTTAACTCCTTCACATACTGTTGGTTCGTTTATCTACAGCAATGCATCATATTATATAAGATCATTGTATGTTTGTAGTGTCAGTACAGTAGATTAATGTTCTGAGATGAAGTGGAGGGAAAAGCCCAATATTTACCTAATAAATAGTATAATCTGAAAATCTCCTTCATACTCCCGCCTATTATTTAGCAATCCAAAGACAATGATTGTAACCAATGGAATTTAGTCACCGCCCACTTATTGTCCAAAAGAAAAACCAGCGAGCGGGCAAGTGAAAGAAGAGCAGTGATAGAAGTTGCACGCTAGGAGATGCCCCTCACACCACTCGTGGTTTTCTCCTTGCAGGCTGCAATTTTGCTTGAGATATTATGTGCGATGTGATGGAGAAAAGATTTCAACATTGATTTGGCTCCATACTTAAAAATTGGAGTTTGTGCAACCGGTTTGTTTCACAAGTAACCAGTTAACATGCACATTTTAAACCAATAATAGGCGGAATTAACTGCAAGATGATAGTCGGTGGGTTTCATGATTACATATTAGCCAATGCGTCCGACTTCTTTTTACTTGCATTGAACCAAAGCCTACTTGAACAGTCAACGCTTCGATTAGTAATTGCTATTCGGAGTAGAAACAGAAAGCCTCCAATGCCAAAATCGTGTCCCATTCTCACATACTAATGCAGAAAATAAGCAAAAAGACAAAGAGGGGCACACAATCTCAAGTGCCTAAAGCGCTACACAAGTCAAATGTATTATTCAAATTAAGAAATGAGAATGGCCCAGCCTCTTACTTTACAGTATATGATTCATATTGGTATTTATGACTACATTCAAACAGTAGATGCTGATTTCTCCATGTGGCTGGCTTCTATTCCAGCTGCATCTCAGGCAAGCATCCTGCAGTCACTTTCTGGATGGACATTTGGGTCTACTCGAAGCACATTAGGGTTGTTCAAATTAAATACTGTCCTGTCTATGGCCATGAGCATCCTCCCTTTCCGAAATAAGAAATGACAACCGAGAGCGCTGCTCTGGTAAGCCAATCAAAGAACAGCTCCATGTCGTTTTTACAGTGATTACCAGGACAGCATATGCTGGACTAGAAACAGGCCAGGAGCATCAGCAAGAGAAAGGTAACTTAATAACACAGTAACAGCCAGCTGCAGTCATACCTTCGTGTGCACAGCGGACACAATTGGGAAACAAATTACAGAGTTGGGTAACTGAGAAACCTGTTGAAAAAAATGGTACAAGCAAAAGGCATGATTAAAACTGTTTTATAGAAGCGTTAATACATTACTGCTATTGCTTGGTCGTAGAGTTATATTTCTCTATTGCTCTCAGACAACAACTTCTGCCACTTGCCTATATACAAACAGATATGAAGAAAGATTATATATACGTGTGTGCCATTATTCCTATTTGTAGGATCATTTCTCTCCTGCTCTCTCTGGGTGGTAACAAGCTTTTCCGCTCAGCTGGCTGGTCAGAGCAGCGTTAAACACTATTGCACTGTGATGTGGTACTTTTTTCTGCCTTTCGTCCGCCTCTCAAGTTTCTTGAAATTAGTTTTTAGCACTGAACCCTGAAGTAATCTCTCAAGATATTGAATTGAAAACTGATCAAATCAAGGGAGACAGATTTTAACAGAGTAATTGTGTTACTTTGCTGTTAGTGACCAACTTTTAACACTGGCTGAACAATAATATCATACAATTTGTCATGTGTAGGTGTGTACTGCACAGTGTGCATAGTTGGCCAGCTTTTCCATCACCATGATCCTGGCCTGCCCTTTTTGGTTAGCTGCAACTTCGTATAACTACCCTGACACTTGCTCAAGTCCAATTTGTTACTCTCTATGGTTCCCAGGATTTTCTTTTGCACAGACAGTCTGATGTGTCCACTGTGTTCTTGAAAATCCAAGAACGCCTCATTCACCAGATATTCTTACCTTTGGATGGTAACATGCTCAGCGTGGTGTTGTACTTGGGCTCGGTTGAGCACAGTTACATTAATTTACTGGCCAAACCTTACAATTTTCCAGAGACACTCACGTTTGTCATTTCACTGATTTTGTCCCGGGGTCACAATTATCCCACATTGCTCTCAAATTATATGACCTTTTCATTTTAACAACCTTTTTCTGGCTCTGTACAGTGTGTGTAAGTCCTACAATAGCAGCTACTCAAAAGAGAGCTGCTCACACCTCAACCTTCCCAGTGAGTGAAAGACAGAGAGAAATAATGAATAAGAGAAAGAAATACACGTATATAAAAATGTATATAGAAAAAGGCTGAATGTGCCTCTGAATTGAGTTGATGTATGACTCATTTAGTTAATTTCATCTATTAATCAGTTGCTTGATTTACAATGTGGAAATGAAAACATCCTCAAAGCAGAGGGGTGCTAATGCAACAGTCTATTTAATGAGTACAATTGTAACACAGAAATGTAGCTCAGTCTTTAATCTCAGCTAGATCATCTGGTGAGATGAAAATCACATGATGAGAATAACATGCATACACTTATAGTATTTTTTTCTATACTACAGAAGTTATATTGAAGTTTCAATTTGTGAAGAGTTGCGTCATCTGTTGAGAGACTCAGACACGGTTCTCTGTAAAATATTCATCTTGTACCAATATCTTCTTCTGTTGTCACCATTGAAGAATGCACTCCTTCAGTCAGCGAGATGATGTAATCCACAAGCAAGTTTAAAAGTCAAAATAAAAGCGATACGTTGGCTGCTTATTTCATGTTTAGTGACACTGATGCACTAATCAGTCCATTCATAGTCTGCTACGTAATAGAAAAATAGTAAAGTCGTTGCATTTGAATTGCTGTCTTCACATCAACTGTTATAATACAGCTCGAACCAGCATCAAGCATGGTTTTAGGAATTAGCAGTATTATTCCGTTTGCTAATTCGACATCATACTCATATGAAAATGTAACGTAAAGTTGTTATGGTTGAATAGATATGAATGGCTTGGAATGAAGTGCTTCACATTTGAACTGTGCTTTGTGCATTCTCTATTTATTTTGTATTGTGTGAGTATGAACGTGTTGTCGCAACAGCAGAGTGAAGACAAACAATTTACCTTTTACAACATCGTCCTATGAGTCTGCCTGGTACAGCTATTGTTAGAAGATAGACACAAAGGCAGAAATCAAATAGAGTGGAGGAAGAAGATGTTTTCAATGGATTGTATGTGTGTCTGGTGAGAAAACTAAAGCCACAACAGGCTCACTTACTATGACCTTTGATAAGCCAATATGGTGAGCACAGCCGTCCTCATGACCTCCTGAGCCACAGAGCGGCTGCGTTAAAACAGGTCATCTTTTTGGTAGTTGTATCGCTGGCTCCTCCTGTCCGCATGTCAAAGCGTCCTTGATAAAGGCAACACACCCATGTTCCGAACCTTTGCAAGGCAGCTCCAACGTCAGTGTATGATTGCTTGTATGAAATGCACCATATCAATGCAGTCTATTTACCATTTATGTAATTATACTTTAAGAAATCCAATAAGAATCAAGCCACAAAAAATTAAGAGCTCTATGATCTATTCATGATAATAGTGCAAAGGAAATGGACTCAAAATACCAAATTAGGTTATTTTTGTTGAGTCTATAGTATTCAGGGGTACATGCTGCAGCGCTTCCAGGAACATATAGTACATTACATGTAGTGTTAGATGCCATGTTAAGAAGCCTTTAACCTATATGTTAACAAACCAACACTCATGAAATTCAAACTATGGAAATACTGTCCTTACAGTCAATGCAGTACAATTAGTTATAAATTATTGTTTGTGAACTCTGATGTTGTGTTGTGTCCAAAATCTCTGCATTGACTTCCACTGTCAACCATGGCAGCGACTTGGTTTACAGTTATATTATCCCAACACACATTCAAACACAAGTTCACCTCACACATAACCTGACATTCTTAGTATATATTTATAATATTTAAGTAATCATTGAAAGAGATGCAAGTACTTGAATTTAAGGAGAATACCAACAAATTGTTTGAACACACCAAGTTTACCAGTCATCTTACACAGTCACGATCCATACGTCACTTCAGATAAAACCTGGCAATAACACGTTTCCAACCTGTTGTCCTCATATCTCAAGCTGCTCTTCCTACTCTGCTTATTCGAAAATATTTTTGTATTTTAATTTTTTTTAAATGCTGTATTAACTTTCTATAATTTATTCAGTGTTATTGTGTTTTATGATGTGTTAATGTATTAATTCATAAAAATGAACAAGTTTCACATTAAATGCAAATTAGTAATCCGGACATTTCTTTGCATAATTTGAATTGTGATTGCACCGTGACTACATACTGTATGACACGATAAAGGGACTTTTTTTTTGGAACACAGAGAGCAAACTGTTCTCCTTGTGTGTGCTTTTGCTGGATGTTGAGAGAGCAAGAGAACTGTTGCTGTCGACAGAAAGCAAGCACTGTCCTCTGTGAATGAGAATGGAGGTTATAATGAAAGAGAGAATAATCCATGCATTAGCTGCAAACCTGCTTGTCACATTTGAAACATGGAGGTCATTTTCTCAAAAGGGCAATATTATAATAGAAGATGAAAATGTTATGAATGCAAGTCCAGCTTGCTTCTCTTATATAGCTTGAGCAAAAAAAGATGTATATCCTTTTACTGAAGCTTCCAAGAGAATCATATTTGTCTGATTTTTTATATACAATATTTACCTGTGAACCTATGGACAGTTTCAAGACATGATTTATTACGGCCTAACAAATCAATTTTTCCAGCTTGTACACAGCACATCATCTAATTTTGGAAAGCTCAATGGCAAGATGAGATATGGTGAGAGCCATATGCACTTATGTAGCCATCATGAGCAAGACAAACCCCTGACATGGCACTCTTATGCAGAGCTGATTAATAGACTGAATCATGCAAACTGTTTTCCAGATCACAAACCAAATCTGCAGCTACTCAGACAATCTCGAAAAAATAGATATTCTTTATGAATGTCTTGCAAGTGCAAAGGGCTATTTTCGTTTCGCTTTATTTAGCCTGGACATTTCCAATTGCATGAAACACTTGTTTGTGGACAATCACAATTGCAATGTCGTAGACAGTAAAAACCTTGAGAAATTAAACCTGAATGCAAAGCCCCAAAGGCTGTGGAGTTTAGGTCTCCATCACCTATCTAAGGTAAATCAGAAATTGTGTATTTACATCAACTGCGCAAAAAAGTAGTTTGTCTTTTCATAATTCATTTGAGTCAGAGCTGTTTAATTATGTTTCCATGTTTGTCTTGCAATGTGAGAATATCATACATGACTAGCTTTGATCTGAAGGTGGCAGGAGAATGTGAAAAATGTACATATTCTTACCAGATCATGAATCTGAATATATGGTTTGAAATAATGGTGTGTTTGATATTATGCAAGTAACAACCCCAAACTGAGGGAAAGCGTAAGAAGAAAGCAGAACACACACACGCACGCACACACACACACACACACACACACACACACACACACACGCGCGCGCGAGTGCACGCACACACACACAGCCAGAAAATAGCCAGAGCACCAGGTATACCATTGTGTTGTCATGTCAATATTTGAACAGGAAGGGCCTCCCTGTAGTTTCAAAGGCCACATGCTGACACACATGGTGATGTTGGATGGATTATCACGTAACAACAATGTACAAGAGGGACATGTAATCACACAGCAGCTCTCCATCCTTTCTTCCTTCATAGTTTGATTCATCCATCTCTCATTGCACTGGAAAAATAAGCATCTAAACACATAATTCTGTGTGACTGTTGGGTCCCAACAGATTATTTTGTTCAAACAAGCAAAGATAACTGCTTCCAAAACAAATCAACTTGTTTCAAGGATTTTCCTTGTCATGTCTTTGATACCTGTGAGGCAATCTACATTGTGCTCACTTCTTATGAAAAAAAAGATTACAGTAATTTCTACATGCAAGCTAAGGAAATAACAATGGGACATTGTATCTTCTGTCTACACTGCCAAAATGGGTTTCTTTGCTTTAAAACAAAACATTTGCATCTTGATCCCGAGATTGGACACACAGTGGTTTTTGAAGACAGGCATTTTGGGCAATTTGCTTATTTTACTGTGTATGAATGGTCTACTCTTGCTTTACCAGGAGATGACAACCACATTTATTTTCAGATCTGAACAGCAGTGAATGGGAATGGAAGTGGTGGAAAAAGTAAAAATGTGAGTAAGAGCGATAATGAAGCAACGTAACATAGATATACGTTACTCATGGCCGTGACTTCCCTCTTGATTTCCTGTTTGGGTCTTTCTTCTCTGACTCCCCATTTTAGGAGGGAAGCTGGACGTGTGCCATTAATATCATCCTGTCGGTGCTCTCTCTCTCTCTCTCTCTCTCTCTCTCTCTCTATATATATATATATATATATATATGGTTTGTTTTTACATTTAGTGTTCTTCTTGGCTTCATTTGCTTGTGTTAAATACACTGGACTGCACAGCCACTAATATATTCAAAATACTACTTATGTTCCAGATGTACACACTCTATAATGCCATTAATCTTGTCATGCGTTGTCCTCTCCTCTTTGTCCTTCCCTTGAGCCGGGCTGTGAAGTATGCTTATAGAGGAAACTCTTCAGTGTAACCTTCCATTATAGATCATTAAAGTAGAAGTAGTATGCCAGCAGCTAAGCAGGTAAGCAATGGAGTGAAATAAGTAATACATTTCACTCCATAATAAATCCAAGCAAAACAATCTAAAAAGCGGATTTCATAACAGTGCTCAATATTTTTCCCCATCTTGAGTCTGGTATACTTACTTCCCAACTACAACCATGCTTACACCACCATAATACTTAAAACCAGACAGAGAACAAAGAGGGTGTTTTATTCATTCATCAACAGGAACTTGTTTCGCCTCCAAAAACTGTTCATGCACTTGTATCATATATTTTTTGTGTCATTTTCATGTGACAATATCCACTGGTTAGTGACAGGAGTAGCGGGAAAAAAATAACAGGCGTTGACATGCAGTTGTCTGAGCTTTCAGTGTTCTTAGAAGATTAATTGTCCTAAAATCAGAGAGTGAAATAGATCATGACGTTCATTAGCATCACGATCTACACCTACTGTTTGCTGTCTTTTAGCTGCTTTGCTTAGGTATACCTTGGATATCTTCCAATCAACACTTTACGGGAGAGTAGCTTTGCCAGTCGATAGGAAGGCAATGAATGGTGAAACATGGTAAGAGGCACTAGTTTAATGTTCCCCTGTCTGTGCGAGTGGAGCTCTCTCCTTTTCCCTGTGTCTCTGTCTAATTATGTGGGATTTGCTAGCTGCCATTTGGTGGTATCGATTTGCAGTACCTGTTACACACAAGGCTCTGGCCCCTCAGGAGGATGTCTGTGGAGTGTTTGCGAACACCGTGTAGTGATTATCGGCCGGCCGACTTTGTTGTTTAGGATATGAATAAGTGTCCATCGAGGAAATTAATTATCATCCATGATGTGTCTCTCTTGAGCATTCATTCTGCATCAGGTTATTTTAAAATGGTTTATGAATTAGGTAGAAACATGAGGAGGAAAAGGAGCATGTAATGCAGCCATAGGTTGATGCTTACCTCGGGGTAGAAGCAATATCAGAGGGATGTGAGTATTTAGATTCTAAAACTGGACGAGGTGTCTCAAAGGACAGTCATAAGTGTCTTCTTACTGTGTGTGCTCCTCAGATATAATGTAACAATAAAATACAACTATGCTGACATAATCATAACATCATCCTAATCAAGTTTAATACCATGTTTGTTGTATGATCCATGAGCTCTTGATGTTTCAGTGAGCTTTAAGCATTTAAGTCTCCTTGTGCCAGTAATGGAAATTAAAATATATGTCCTTAGACAAAAAAAAAGAAACAATACAATGAAAGAAATATGCGTATATGTTCTACTTTCCGTCACATAAGTTGGACTTGTCTTTACATCTTTTTTTTGGCTTCTCCTCTTAATAAAATGACAATTTATTTATGTTTTCATTTTACTGGTGGAATTGGGTTTCCATATTAATGCTAATGTTTTAAAAGCATATTCCCAATTCCCCTCAGCTCCACAAATACATTTAGTGTGTAACCTGCACGTTTAGTCATTACGGATAGGTTGCCAAAAAAAACGTTGATGCCAGTTTAAGATGATTATGTATTTTACTCTAACGTGTCGGTCATACAGGGGTGTTTGGTGAGTTGACTACTTTACTTGTAGAAGTTCAGAAAGTAATTTACGTACCTGTGCAAATGAAAGTGCTACACTAAGCCATTAAAATTCATGCCGCTTTGACCAAGAAGCATGAGAGCACATTGCTGCATCACCAACTGTGCACTCGGTATTGAGCCATGACAACACACAGACACACTTACACACAAATTGAGTTTGTCTGAGTAGTGAAGTTTCAGTGTGAAATTAAAGTGTTATTCATGATTAAATACAAATCATTTGAATTGAATAACACACATTTTTTTATTTCAAAATGCGCTTCATTTGGACTCAGTTTGAAACTACACATGGGGCTTAGGACCTTATGCAAGGTCACTTCATGGCCTCTAGTTAGACTAACACATTTACATGTGTTTGATGTTCCTTTTTTTATTAGCTTTACATATAATGGTAGTCTACATGGAGCTCCCACCAGGCATAGAATAAAAACTAGGCCACAAATTGCAGTTTTACAGCTTACTTACAGGGTGGACCACATGAGTGAAGATTATAAAGCAGAATGCACTGTATGCATTTCTAATTGTGAAAACAAATTGACCTGATGATTAAGTGTTCAACTGTAATGTAAGTCTCTATGTTTTATACATCAGCTAGACCACACTCACTTAACTAAAAGAAGAATATTATCAATGCACATTGCAGATTACTGAGGCTGCGTCGGTTTGTTGGCTGCTGGATTCTGGTGGGGTCACAACGCTTCGGTTGGAAAGTAATTCAGCTTGTGACTTGGCAAATCTGAGTTCATTGCTTCACTTTATATAAAAGCCCTGCAGCAGGGCTGCAGTTGTGGGACAACAGCTCATATTAAACAAATCTGCTTTTCTTAAGTATACAACAATTATTGAAGCGTGTGTGTGTGTGTGTGTGTGTGTGTGTGTGTGTGTGTGTGTGTGTGTGTGTGTGCGTGTGCGTGTGTGTGTCAGTAAGAAAGAGGGGCAGAGGGAGAAAGAGGTTTGACTCACCTGCTGTCAGCCTGCTAGACTGTCTATGTTTGATAATGTTCCCCGTACATGCATGTGGTTGCATTTTTTAGCTTTAAGCCCTGGAATGATGGTAAAAAATGACTTTGCTGTTGGAGATTTTTGGCTGGATTGTTTGACTATAGAGCTACAATAATATTTCACCCTTGCAAATACCCTCAGAATATTAAGACCATTGTTCTATATACTACAGGATGTAATAGAACAATTAACTATGTTGTTTTCCTTAATTAGTGCAAAGCACTCATTAATGTAGTTTCAGCTGTTATGCTTCTAAGTGTTATGACGATAGATGGTTTTGTCAGCAGGGTCAAACACAGAAGATCAGCAGTAAATAATATCCTCTCATTCTGATTCCTGCCGGTCTTGTCCAATCACATTGAGGTAAACATTATACACTATGGAAAAAGAGAATGCATTGTCCAGACAATACAACACAATAATTGCAGGAGAGATATGCAGTAAGTAGATCCATTATTATTATTTTTAGCAATGTATGCCTTTGAATTGGAAAACGTATTGGGTGTAGAACAGCATTAGTACTCAGTGCAATTACTTTCAGCGTGAACCAAACCAACAAACAGCAATAATTTACATCACAATGTTGTTTTCTCTCATCAACGTTGCCCATGGTGCGGATCCTACAGCCTGTCCCATGGTAAACACAGGCACTTAATTAGGATTATGTCTGTATTGTCATCAGTATTCCCACCGACGGGTAATCAGGCATCAACCAAACCAAAATCCCCGGGCTAACTCAAGCTATGAGCAGTATTCTGCTCACCTGTGTGTACACTTTGTAACCTCTATGTTCTTTTACAAAATACTTTGTCTCAAAATACCTCTCAAGAGACTTAGAAATCAAAGGAATATTTCTGGGATCTGAAGTATTTCTTTAAGTCTCGAGTTACTGTTTACTGTGTTATTCCCTCATGTTTAATCATATTTACAATCCGGTGTTGAACGTGATTGCATGTTTGTAGACTCTTGCATCTACAATTAGGAAATCACTGAAAGAATTAAATGATATAATGAAAGATCATTGTAAACTGGGTGTGTCTGCAATGTTTTGCTCGGTCTCACATGCCACAGAGTGCCGGGCCACTCATCTGGCCACTGCAAACATCAGAGATTAATACAGAATAACAGTAATTTATCTTCTGTTATGTTTTTTTTATGTATCCAGGGCTTTCCCTTAGATTAATATAACAAAATATCTGAACATTTTAATGTTAATTTGTCTTTCTTCTGTGTTTTTGGCTGGAGTGAATGATGTGTTGAGTACATGAAAGTGTTAAGTCCTTGACAAAGACGCTGCCGTTGACTAGGTGAGGTGAACGAGCCTGGAGGGCTTTTGCTTCACAAGTAAACAGCTCTAGCCGCTCTGAAATAGAACGTGTGATAATGTTTCTAGAGATGCTACACGGCTGGGCTCGAGACATAGTGATGGATTTTTTTATGATTCATTTTACACTTTACTAAATGGAGTCACCAGACCATCTATCTGCAGAGGGTGACAAAGAAAGAGATATCCAGAAAGATGCCTTGTGACACATAGTCCAAAGGGCTTTTTCGTAAGAATGTTGAGGACTCAGCTATAGATTTTGTGATGCACAAGTTTTGCTGAAAATATACCTCACCAAGAGCTTCTTTGTTTGAGCCCTTTAGTGTTGGACTCCTGGAGCCTTTGGTTCAGAGCATAGACACATTCATAGACACAGAAAAGAACATACTGATCATAAAAAAGAAAAAAAATGTTTTGATCTGTTGTGTTTGGTAAAAGAAAATCGTGTTGGATTGTGCTTGACATGTTTCTGTGAGCAAGACCTTGTTTGCTGATACTTATATTGAATGAGAGAGATCTGCTCCCATTACTACTCACAGTAGTGAAAATATTATAAGATTAAAACCAGAGAAACAAAAACAACTGTGCTGAATTAATCCCCAGTGTGTCAGGTATACTGTGGGATGTGTAAAGCTTGTTCTTAAAAAGTGATTATTTTGTTTCCAGTCTGAGCACAAATCCCTTCTCTGTCTTCTCTTCACTCTGTGGGTTGGTAAATGGTGAAGAGGTGATTTTGTAATCTAACAAATCTACCTGCCTTTACTTGGAGTTGAAGAAAAGTAAAGCCTATAAAAACAAACAGTAATACCCTTTAATCTCCCTTATTGTATTTTGTGGCTTCAATAAGGTGTTGCTGCTGTTGGCTAATAAATGTTATTCTGGTAGTTGAATCAATCACAAACCAAGCCATTCAATCTCAGATCAATTGGAAATTGGGATACTATAAACTATGAAAACACTTCAAACTATTCAAATAATAACATTTTGTTTTAGAGTAAGACATATGTTGTCTGTGTTGTTATAGTTGAGGTGTGATACTAAATCTAAGGACCAACATGTTCCACTGAAATACTATCTTGAAACAAAGAATATAGTGCATGGGTGCAGAAATACAGTGTTTAAGTATGTCTTTAATCATCATTGAAAAGGCATACAAATCAGAAACAGTGTATCTATAATAAAACAATGTCTTTGTATTTGTTCCTCCTGTTGATAATGGCCACTGTCGGAGCCATTAGTCACGGGTGTGTATTTTATTGTGGTAATGTGTGTTTTACTGTGATAGTTTAAATACGGGGCACCGGTACGAGCAAGAGGGATTGACGATGCGTGGGTGACGGGGAGATCAGACGTTTTTCACCGCTAAACTAAAGTGCTTCGTAAAGAGATCAAGAAGACAAAATAACAACATGTAAACTGCCGTCCGTTTATAATTAAACGGGAAATAACACCCAAAGATATAACAACGGCTGGACTCTTTTACTGAATCAGCGTGTGAAAAACAGGATCCTATCCCGCACCCAGCAGAGTGGCAGACACGTAGATCGGCCACTGCAGCCACACAAAATTCCTTTCCTTAAGATATTTTAATGCAAGTGAAGCAAAATTCACTGTACTTATTCTGTTTAAATTTAGGGTTCTGTTAAAGCGAATATAAAGCATTTTGGACTTTTTGTACTGTTCCGTTACATTTAAATAATTTCCACGATGTGTAAAGTGTCAGATATTCAATTAAAGCAGATTATGGAACAGTAAGATCACAAGGGTTACACTTCATTCACTGGTAGATCTGTTGGCATTTGACTTCCAGAACATTATCAGCAGGCCACAGTTTGGGAACTTGAGTTTAGGATAGATACTCTTCTGCATGTCAGTCAGTAGTGAGTCTGGAAGGGATTATCGCAAAGGGCATGGCTTAAATTGCTGGCAGAGAGTTTGGAGAAAAAGCTTATCAGTGGTGCCTGTTGGCTTTGCACTGGGTCAGTCTGAGCTCCTCCACTTAGATTAAGTAGTAGAGCAGAAACTTGCCTCCAATATGGGGTGTTGTTTGTTGAAGAATGCAGAGCCTTTTTAATTAAGTAGCACTCAAACCATAGAGAACCTGCTTATTTGTTTCACCGTGATTTGCAGTCTGTGTGATTTTGTCTATATCTCCCTTTTCCTTTGTTGCTTTGTTGTGTCTTTTTTCTTTTCTCTGCAGCCACATATCATGCAGTCCAATACACCA
This sequence comes from Clinocottus analis, assembly GCF_023055335.1. Taxonomy (NCBI): domain Eukaryota; kingdom Metazoa; phylum Chordata; class Actinopteri; order Perciformes; family Cottidae; genus Clinocottus; species Clinocottus analis. Next base: position 13,913,809 of record NW_027176218.1, on the reverse strand, counting down.
CACTCCAATACATCCAATAGTAATGACACTTTAAATGTTCAGTTTTATTTTGACTGTGTCAGATACTGTTTGACGGCAAGAGTTCATTTTATTTATATCTTTAATGCATGTGTTAGTTCTTTTTTTAAAATGTTCTTCACTCTGAGCGTCAGCGGTGCAGAAGCTGTCGAACAGAAGACACTGCAAATTAGACTGATAGACAGTTGCAGGTCATCCAAATCCGCTCAAAGTTTTGCTTTGCCCGCTGAGTTTGTGTGGTCTGAGCTGACTTCTCACTTGTGAATATATTTTTGGCACGATAATCTGTTCACTCGCCACACGTTTTTCCTGATCCAAACAGAGTTATAGTATTTTAATGCTGTTTTGTATTATTATTTGTACTGTAAGTGGCAGAGATCGTGTGTGTGTGTGTGTGTGTGTGTGTGTGTGTGTGTGTGTGTGTGTGTGTGTGTGTGTGTGTGTGTCTTTTCTTTCCCTGGTGTGGTGGAGCAGCTTGTGAGCTGAAACTAACAGAGAAATGCCTGAAAGCATTTCATAGGAAACATTATACAAACTGCCCACCACATTTTTTGGCTGAAGCCGTTAAGTATTGAGTCCAGTTCATCATATTGATTGTCCATTTGCAGAAGTAATGTATACCCACAATGAAAGGCACACTCATCTGAAATACTGGATCGCATGTGTGTTTTTATTAAGTGTGGACGTGTAATGCAAGATGCTGTAAATATATTGGACAACAGAAAGATATCACTCATTTACATTTTTCTCAAAGTTGAACAATTCATAATGCAGCAAAACACAAGGGTTTCATTAATAAAAGGACCATATTTTTCATATATTTCAATCCATAACATATTAAGAGTTACAAGCTTTTTACAAAATGCTATATCTAAACCAAATATATGTTTGATGCAGATTGAGTGGGATTACGAGCTATAGGTACCCTTCGATTTGATTGATTTATTTGAATAATTCAAAAGGTTAAAAAGTAATCACAAAGTGGCCATTTTGTAACGACATCAAGAGCAGAGGTGTTGAATTACTGTTGAATTATCACAACTGTTTTTAATGGTCACATTTTCTGACGCCGTGTCACGTCTGGGTCCATATTCTATTCTTCATCCTGCTAATCTTTTTAAAATAGTGTTAGTTTGCACATTAGACATTAACACAAGCAGCTTGTATGAATGTCATCATTTACCAGTCATTGATTCTTATTGTCCGTAGTTAACCACACTGCAAAATGACCTTTCATACGAGAAAGATGATTAAGGCAATCAGGAGTAAACCTAATGGTGTTCCATTATTTCCAACCTTTCAAGGTGATACCTTGCAGTGACCAAATAAAGCTCCGACTGGACTCTTTATCCCCTCTTAAAGTTGCATATTACTTCTCCAAGAAATGTTAGGTATCTGGCATTTATAGGTCTTCCTTGACTTTTGGTCCCCACTGCTTAGTATTTATTTATAATGAATGTCCATAAAATACATTGACAAACACTTAAATATGTGCTATATGGGTATATTGTGTTATTGACCGTGTATTGAACTTTTATGTACTGCTTATAAATGCTACATGAGAGGACTTAATTGTGTTTGAAAGTGTTTTTGACCGGGTGTCATTTAAGGACATAGCGCATGATATGGGGTGTTTGAGTATCTCATAGAGTGCATGTATGGATCGCATCACAAAGCTAAAGTTAAGCCGCTCTAAAAATCACATGTTCCTTTCTATCCACAACTCATCATGAACTCTAATGCTCACATGCATTTTACCATTTCTGTGACACACGCCTGAAGATACACTTACTTTGAGAGCTATTCAACCTCCATCTCAGCCGAATGGGAGCCGTGTTTTTTTTTGCCAACTGACAAAATGCAGACATAGCAAATGAAATGCATGTTTCTTATTGATTATGTGGCCACTCTGTTTTCCTCTGTTTATCTGCCCCATGGCAGGCAGGATGTGAACGGATGGCCCACTCAATCCCCTATGTGTCTGAACAGAAAGGCAACCACACGGAGGATTAGAGAGAGAGGATCGGCCGTCACATCCAGATGCTCCAAATCTGCTCCCTGTCTCACATGTGAATAGGTACGCCATTGTCTGGAGTACTGCTTGTTTTGCATTAACAGAGACACGGCCAGGGAGATAAACAAGCTGAAGCTGAGGTTATACCAAGTCTGAATCTGCTATGATACAGGATTACAAGGTTTATGTCGTGCTTAAATCTTCATCCTCTGATTGTCAGTCAAGATTTTCTCAGTAGCAAACTTAGTAAGCCTTTAAAGGTTGTACATCAATAGACAATTCTAGCAGGAATATGGGAGTTGTCAAAAATATCTACAGCATATGGATGCTATACTACCAGCAGGAAGAGACGCATACTCAGATGTATGTGTGCATGGCTGCAGCTCAGAATGGGCTCTTTAAGGGGAATTTCCTGCTGCAGAGCATGTATTTAATTTATATCAATATTAAACCATAACTACATTAAATAAATACAAGTTATGTCCTTATGTACATTACTCTTTGTTGGTTTGTATCCATAGTCTGTGTGTTTCCTGAAAGAAATCCCACAGTCGTGCTTGACTTGAAACATCTTACTTTATTGTGGCGGTACATTTCTACAGAGACTAAATTACTGAGGTTAAATTACTTCAAAAATATTTATTTCGCGATAATAAAAGAGTGATATTCACTTGTAAACTTCTTGTGTTTAAGACACCATTATTCTTGTCAGTTTGCCTCTTTTACAACTATTTTGATGTGATATTTCACACTGTAATAGATGGGTGAACAGCAGATAAAAACAATATAATGTGGAGGGAACAGTCTACATTTTGAGAGAGGACATTAAAAATATTCATTGGGGGATATAAAAAGTGTGATGAAAGATTGAGGAAACCGCAAATGACTAATAAATTCAAGCTTAATTTTTTTTTAAATAAAAGTGTTGGGGATGGCTCCGGCTCGGCTTCAGCATGAACATCTCTCAAGTGCTTAATACTTACTTCCTTTACGATGAGTAACATGGGAGGATATGTCTATACAACATGCATTTTATTATTGTGAGGAATGTGTTTTTTCTGATGTGTTTTTTTCTGGCACATTTCACATCTCTAATCTTCATCTTTGTGGCCAAAGGGACACGTTGATCATCCTCTACCCGAAAAATCCGAAAAATATCACATTCGGTAAATAGGTCTACATGTCTCCTTGATCGTATACGCAGCCAACAAAAACAAATACATCAATTTGTTCAATTATTTGTTTAAATCAAAGAGTGCTAAGAAATGAAGCCAACACGAACGTGACAAAAACTTCAGTTCTTCAAATGGTCATAAAGATGGCTCCAAAACAGAACCAATCCTCGCAGGATTAAAGAAAATTGGGGATTTGGCTACAGAGACCAACAACAGTAACGTTAACAACAATAATAATAATATCAATAATAATACATTTTATTCATATAGCGCTTTTCAAAGTACTCAAAGTCGCTTCACATGGTTGAAATCAACATAAAACAAGAACATTACAAGAACGTTTCCTCCGTTGTAAAGTTGAGAACAGTTGGTCTCCACAGCCAATTTCTACATTCAGGACAAAGTTAGTCAGGCCCGGCCGTTTGAGTGGCAGGTGGGTGCCGTACCAGGTCACTAGTCTCCTCTGCTGCATCGCCCTGGCCCGCTTAAGTTCCATCCATTATCCACTTCTTTGCCCAATTTTGAATTTGACAAGACTTAAGATGTGTCATCGATGGCGGAGGCTGAAGCCACCTACTCGAAGCATCGCAGCACCTCCTCAGAAAACCTAGTTTTTACAAAATCATGAATCAAAATTTATTTTCATTGTCAAATTGCTTTTGCTTCATGTCTTTTTTTTTTACTTTTTGAGGAAAATCAAAACTGCGCGTTTTACTATGGACATCATCAATAGAAATTATTCAGCACATTCGCCAGGTAGTGTTGTCATTGCACCTTCCTGCAAACCAGGGTTGAATGTGGACTTTTTTTTTTGCATTCATTCAGAGCAAGCGACGCGGTGTCTTCCATAACGCCGTCTGAAATGTATGTGTGGTACGATAACAAGTAAGAGAGTCCATCAAGACTGAGTGGAAAGTTGAAGAAACAACAAAACTCTGACCCGGCAGACCGCTGTTAATGTCCTGTGTGAAACCAAGAGCACATGTTGACTTATTATGGAAAGTTACATCAGAGTGTCTGCTACGGGAGGTAGTTGTTAATGATCAGTTCTTCGGTGGTATATTTGAAAGGATTCTTTAATTTAGCATTTTTCTCAGTTTTAGCTATGGTGCTCATTCTAAAAACAAGCTTACATGAGCTATTCATGACATTGCGATCCTATCTGTTGTATTCCACCGAGCAGCATTGCACATTTAAATATACCACTCAAGGACACTGGCGCAGTGGGAGAGGGCACTCTCTGCAAATGTGTACCTTACTCATTGGAAGTATGCTTGAATGAATAAGCAAGATTACCTTTGCAGGGTGGTGCTCAGGGTCTTGCACCATACATGAGCCACCAGAAATACTGGTAATGCTGTAAAATATGATACATAGAAATGTGAGGAATTAATGAGTAAGGAACAACTCAGGATGCACCAAATAAATATATGACATGACAAACAAGATATTTTTTAAAGTAATCTTCGGGTAATGATCAGTTTATATGTATCCATATTTACTCTGAACCAGCCACTAAATGTTACATACTGTCACCAGTCATTCATTACTTATAATTACTTAATCAGGAGTTGCTATTTTTGTGCGGACCTACACACACACACACACAGACACTGATGTAAAAGGGTATTAGTGGCCATGCTTTTTGTTGTGCTTCACCCCTCATAGTACTGAACATGCACACATCTGGTAGTAACATTACTACCACTTATGTTTCTACTACTAGTAACATTTACTATCTTGTATGTCTGCGATGGCAAAATGCATTTTCAAGATGATAGAGCATAAACTACTTGATTTTATTATTATCTAATGAAATCTGAAATCTTGATCCATTCTAAGTAGATGCTGATTTATTTTTAATGGAGAAAAAAATCATAGGCAGACTAATCACGAAGTGTAAATGTTTTGTTTCTTCTTTTTATCTGAAATAGGCTTAACAGGACATAAAAAAATCTGTGAATCGCAGATCAGATTTAGTTGGAGGGGATACCATGTTTAAATGCTTAATTTTTCATGTGTTACTTATGCTATGTTGAGATTACATGTCCAGGGAAAACTCTGGCAGATGATGATGCTCCTCGATAAGATAAGTAATATACTGATTATAATATAATAATCAACGGATTTTACCTTCAGTGTGTGTGGGCCTTCTCATCTCTTGATACTGCTTTGAGCTGCAGCCAAAATCCAATATTTAAGCCGGTCATCCAGTCTCCTTCACCATTATATATGTGCAGTTGAAGCAGCTTAGAGAGTGTTATTACATTGAAGCATGCTTTGAATTATTTTAATTTACCCCAGATACAGTGGTGAATCGAGAACCCAAGCCAAAAGTGGTCTTGAATGAAAAATAAGAATTCATTCTTAAATCACGGGCCTTTGGACCAATGGAAGCCCTGGATAAGAAGTACAATTATGGAGTTTAGCGTTGATCAAAGTGGAGATTAAATAGGATGGAAAACACATTGATGCACCTAATTATCATGTCCGTGAAATTTGATGAATGGCTCTGAAACTCAGAGACGCCGCTGAGGTGATTGTGCAATTTTTCTCATTGACTCGCAACTAATTCAGTGGTTGATATATGATTCACAGTGAGTACCTGGAAACTAGGAAAAGCAAAGAAGGATATCAAACAGTGGACTGGGAGCTTCCTACAGTACAATACACAACCCAAGGTGGCAGTATGACTGATGGAGCAGAGTGGAAACGAGCAACGTGTGACACATTCACAGGCCCACACACTCGCTTCTCCATCTTACTCCTCACTACACACCTGACTACATTATTGTATTGCCACTGAGTCCGGCACGATATCACTAGTGATGTCTCATACCCTCCAAAACAACATTATGAATAATAAATGCCCAATCTCAAAATAAATAACACACATTATTAATGTATTCAGAGCCTCCTTTAAAAGGAGCAGCTGTAGGTGGCACAGAAGCCCCTTCTCGCGCTGAAGATCAGTCCGAAGGTGAGGTATTGTATTACAGATTTCATTTTGTAAATGGGAAGTGTGGGAAGGATTTCTCAGCAATTCAATTCCATATTTGTTGATCGGAGAAAGAAGCAGAGCTTGTACGCAGATCCCATGTAACATTGCATCCCCGTCATCAGCACTCTAATGAAACGTATATTACATAAAGCTGTGCACTTATGTCCTTTACCCCTTATGTTTGGATAAACCATTACACTGTGTGTATGTTTTTTATCTGTCAAACTGAATCTTGGCAGAGCAAACAGCGACGCTGAGTAGTCTTGACTTAAGTGTGGTGTCTATTCCTTTTGATCACTGGATGAGACCTACATGGCATACCCAACATGATTATTACATTATCTAATTGCATCCCAACACATGTATTATTCAGGCTCTGACAACATAATACTCTCGAGGAAAGGAAGAGATCTGTGTGCCTTAAGACGTCTCTGAATGCCACTTTTCTGCTTTTTCCTCGCTTCTGTCAAAACAGCAGCTTTTTTCAAGATGGTTTCCATAAAGTGATGATAAGGAGCATGGTGCGGTAGAACATGTTTATTTAAAAGCCTACACCACCACTGCGTCTGTAATTCACATTGTTAATGTCAAGCAATCTTTATTTTTACGGGTATCCTGAAAGCATAACCAATAATCTCTACTTAAGAATTCCCTATAGTAAGATTTCTTTACCCTGCCCTTGCCACTCTAGGAATAACTGGCCCCGTGAGTCTTGTATTGGTCTTCCCTTCCAGGGAACAAGGTCACGTTGTTTATAATGGCAGCACAACACCTCTCTAGCTTTCTCCAAGGACAGAGTGATCTTTACTGTGATTTAAAAATATATGTATATATTTGTACAATTTAAACAAACAATAAAATCAAAATCAAAACAGAGATCAATAAATATTACAGTACAGGAAGAGACAAAACGCCAACTGGGCTTCTTTAAAGCCTCCACCAATATCATATTTAACATTTTACAAAATTACCAACATAAAATAAAAAAATCAATAAGATAGACAAGAAAAGAAAAAAGAAAGAAAGAAAAGAAAGAAAAATAATGTAATTATATCGAGTCTGTGTGAGCATATGTAGGCATGTGTGTGCATGTGAAAGTAAGCATGGCTTGCGTTTGTTCAGGGATATTGGATCATTATACCCATGTGGCATTTCCTAAGCAATGGTACTGCTACAGCTAAACATGTGTATACAACAGCTAAAACAAGAAAGACATGAACAATAATCCATAAAAAAAACTCTTAAAAATAGCAATTAGACTTTCTTTTAGGCAACTTTTAAAACATTTTATAGAAGGACATTTCTTTGTTGGGTGGGAAAAGTCATTCCATAATTTGGTTCCCCGAAATCTAATAGAAAATTGACCTCTGCTAGTAAGTAATTTAGGAGGATAAAGCTGTGAAGATTGACGAGTTGAGTAAGAATGAATCTGTGAATTGACTTTGAAGAAGGTCTTGAAATGATAAGGAATATCTCCTTCATCTAAAAGTATCTTATACATGAAAATGCAAGCTAAAGAAATGTTAAAGTCATAAATGGTAAGAATCAGTTTGTGAAATATAGGAGCAGCTGAGATGTGAGACTGTGATTGTGTTGCAATCCTAACAAAAGCTTCAATAGTACTCAAAACATAACATTTACCTTTCATGTCTGCAAAAGGGATGTATGAAATACATTTTTCTAACATATGAATGTGGTGTTTAAAGTGATGGATGTTGATGGACAACAATATCGCTGATTTGCGCCAAGGCTTTACTTTGAAAAATAAACCGTATCTCCAGCAAAGATTATGTGGTCTCAAAAGCTACATCAAGATAAAGAGTATGGCCACCAGTGATGGTTCCCAAACAGCAAATAATACCTAAAGTGAGAAGTGTCCGCCAGAGATCCATAGCCTAGAAAAACTATCAATCAAAATCATTAGGCAAGACATGCAACATCACACACATTAAGAAAGCGAGCACTCAAAAGTGGTCCATGTGATTGACGTGTAAATGCTGTAGATTCAAAAGGTTTGAAACAAAAACCCTGCTCGGCTATCTTGAAGAGCAAAGTGGGTTTACGCGTTAATAGGTTTCACTCCCTCGCTCGGCCGGAGCTAAAGAAAATGTGTGGCGAGAAGAATGAAGTGAAAAAATGGAGTTGTTTAAGTATGTCTCCCTCGACTGGAAAGCAAGAGGGCGGTGCTCTTTACTACCATATGGCATAGACACAGACAGGCAGGTCGACAGTTATGAAGACAGATGAATGATGCAACGCCTTCAGCACGAAGGGAAATGAGATCAGATGTTGACAGCGCGATGGACAGATCCCTGGCGTTTCCTCACATATCACATGGTCTGCGAACGGCTCCTCTTCCAAGATAGAATTGTGTTCACTCTCCCATCTGCATTTTATTAAGCTCCACTATACATGTTGTATAATATGACTGAGTTTAGCAGAATATGTGCCTTACAGCAGGTTGCCGGAGATAAACGTTTCACAAGCAATAATCTTTCTGAAGACCTGAAGTCTCCTGTGTCAGCCGCCATGCAGGAAAAAAAATCTGCAACGTGCATTTCATAATTCATAACACAGAGCCAGCATTTATAAATGGGGTCTAAAGTGCTGAAGCCTGAGAAATATTCTAACACATATTAAACTGTCTTCTGAATAGTCTGACTTGACAGTACTCCCCTCATGTGCTTCACATTTATTTCATTCTGTGACTAGTGGTTACTAGAATATTCACCGTAAACCATCATGGGAGCCTATTTCTTCTATTGCACCCCGTGGCGTTTTAAAATACAAATAGATGTAGGATATATAATCCTATATAAACAAAACGCAGTCTGTCATGGGATAGGAATCTTATGCGACAATCAGCCTGAGGCCACTATCACACAGCTATCAAGCGAGGGGAGTCGGTAGGTGGCAGTCGTGTCCCATTTGCAAGAAACACATGGGAGCACTCTCTCTCTCTCTTTATCCTACTCCCCTGTCTATCTAAACCTCTCTCTCCCTTCCTCTCTCGCTCTCTCTCTCTCTCTCTCTCTCTCTCTCTCTCTCTCTCTCTCTCTCTCTCTCTCTCTCTCTCACACACACACACACACACACACACGTACACACACGCGCAAATCGGTGCGCGCGTGAACCATCATTTGCATTTGGTTTCCCCTATTGAGACAATGAAAGAGAAGGACAAAGGTCAAGAAGCAACTAATTAATGTCAGTCCTCCGAGTGAGATTCGGCGGCCGGGCCGCCTGCATGCAGTGTGAACGTTATGGGAGCTTTAGAAGTTCAAGCAGAGCGATATGGAGACTGAAAAAGAGGGGAAACAATATGTGCCTGCCCTCGCAGCTCCAGTCCTGCAGCTGACAGCAGCGCCGAGCAGTCTCCCTTGAACAGCTCAGTGGGAGGTAACCTACATGATGCCCCCCTCGCGCATTCATCCATCCAGCGTCCGCCAGTGCTGCGCCGCGCGTTTTATTTGGATACGTAAATGCCGGGCGCGTTGAGGTACTGTAAAGCGCACAGATGGATGCAGCTTGCGTGCGCGTGTTGCAACGAGGTGATTTGTGTGAGCACATCTGAAGCGGCTTAAAACACACCGCAGCTGAGAGAGAGAGAGAGAGAGAGAAAAAAGAAGAAGACGGGACTTGGACGAGGAGCACTCTGTGGATGATAACCCCCCGTTCGTAATTTCTGCTCCCTCTCGTGTGTGAGTCACATCGGTGGGAATGCGAGGCTTGATTTGATGAAACGCACAGACAGATGGAACGAGCGCGCAGAAGTGATTATTGCCTTTGGTGAACTATAACTCCCGTCCAAGACAGAATCTGCGCGGAAACCATGTAAGAATTGAGCCCGCGGTGCACAACGAAGGTTATTCCCACTTGAAGCCGTTTCTGATGACGGTTTAAAGGCTTCTTGAGGATACCTGCTGGAATTCTTTTTATTTTTTTAATTATTTTTTTTTATGTTGCACCCCAGATTAACGCGTTCTTTCTCTCGGAAATGGAGAACGGAGCAGCCTGAAGAGAAGAGAGAAATATTGTGTATTCTCGACAACTTTATCAAGTCACCAATGCATGTAGGGTATCTATTCACTCACTAAACCGCGGGACTCCGTTCATCGATATTATCAGGAGGGTAGACATATTTGAATAGAATCCTGAATTCCGCACTGGGTTGTGAGGTGAAATCTAATCAGACTCAGCAGGGTTGATGACTAAGAAGTAATAAGGACTTGAAAAAAAAAAGTTGCGTTTGAAAACGACAGCGAGCGGGACGTTAAAATAACCCCACCTCTGCATGTGTGGATGATAATCTGTCATACTGTCAAATGACGTGCTTTTCAGGATGGATCTACCTGGAAATTGACCACACGATGTTCTCCGCGTTCTACGTGATGGAGAGAGGTTACTTTGTAAACATTTAATTTAGATCTGAGAGGAAATAACATTGGTAATTCATCTAACTCATCCTCAACTCGTCATTTGGAGAAAATTAACCTGGGACCACATGGTGGTTTCAACAATGGCACTTGTGGGTGCCTCCGTGTTATGTGCGTCCTGAAAAAAAAAAGAAGGAAATATCGGATGAATTTTCTCTGTGAGAGATAATCGCATTTCCATCCAGGCTGATGTGTGGATTACATGCCACGTCGTTTTGAGAGAGGGAACGCAATGTGTCTGACAAGAAAATATCACCACGGATCCGGCGTCTGAGAATTGCGGATGTTTTTTCGATGCAGTTTTTGGGGAGGGAGCGGGAGAGGGACCGGTCTCCTAAATCAGAGATCCTGCACACCTCGGCGTCTTTGTAAACAAGTAAGTAAGTGTTTGTGGTGTTTCCTTAAACATAACTGCCCGTCCGCCTACTCTTCCTGTTGGATGTCCAAATGTGCTCGTTGTCCACATTCGTTTGATGACTGCAGTGGTGAAAACTAATTCGGTGCACAACATTGCCCTCACTGATGCTGCGGCCTCTAACTAAAAGATCTCTAATCGTGCGCTGATTTTAAAGATATAGGAGAAGATGCGCGCGCTCGTGTGGGTCTGCTTGCGTTTCGGTGCGCGCCCTTGGAGTTGAGAGCGCCAGCATTAAATCGCAGATGTTATGAACAGTAAAAAAGGAAAGAGTTGAGCTTTCCGACGAAACAGAGCAAATACTTGTCAAGGGTTGTAAAGAAAATGCGTAAAATGTGAACATGATGAATGCGCTCAAGGCAAACCCCCCACACCCACCCACCATCCGTCCAATCTATACACATGCTCTCAGCTTGCACTCAGTATATGAAAAGATGCCATATTTAAGCACGGTATTTCAATGCTCTTTGACCTTTGAGAAGCATACATACACTTACTAGTAATAGAAGTTACGATTCAATGGTTAAATCTTTGGAATCGCTCATTCCTAAATGGTCAATCTGGTCCTTGTATCCGTCTCTTGCTTCATCGTTTACACAGAAGGCTCTTGTTCCCTCCTCAGTGGAAGCCTGGGAAGGAGCTGTCCTTCTTACATGGTGCTGAAATTAAAATCTGCGGTCTTCGCTCTGCCTCTGCTAAGCTGCAGAAGACATGGCTGTTGTAGTTCATGGCCCGAAAAACTGAGCCCTTGGTCTAATGTTATCCTTTCCCAGTATGCAAGGAAGCAACAGATGACACATTTGACGTTCATGCCTGTGGTGTGCAATAAGTTAAAACGTGAGTTACAGTTGTACCACATTATTGCAAATCATAATTTTATAAGTTGGATAAAGAGAGCCTGTATCGATTGTCTGTCGGCTCATTCATCTGTGTATCTTTCTACCTACCACCGGCCTACTTAGTATTGTAGGATGAGCCTACAAAGGTTAGTGATAACACATCCTTATTACTTTTCCATATCAGTGCTTTTCAACCCAGTAGCAGGCGAGCTTAAAAAAATAGATGGCTGTCATGTTGGTTATAAACTGTTGGTGGTGGTAAAAGCATAAATAGAGGTGGCTGTCACTCCTCAGACAAAGAATGAATTGCATCTCTCACCTGTGAAAGTGAGAAACATGGCGGACATTATTCACCCGCTGAAAGAAAAGCCCTCCATATGATGGAGTGACATCACCTTGGGGAGACAAATTAGACTGCTGATTTTATGTTTTTGCTCTGGCACAGGGTTTAAGATGATAAATACCACCCTATATATTCCTAAAAGTGCAGTTGTTTGTTGGCAACTGGTGTGGAATGATTCATAGTAATACAGTTTTTCCTATCCGCTTTGGCTCGAGTCTTGATGAAAACATTTCAACAATCTTTGAATCTGTAAACATTTAGTTCATTAAACAGATTTTAATTACACATTCATTCAAACTAATTGCTCTCGCTCTTGGCTTACGTGGGCAAAAGAGTGCAATTGTCAACATATTGCACAATAACCACTTACACATGGCTTGCTCAAAGCCGATGGGTTAATTCTCAGTGAAAACGTTGTGTTTTTCACAACGTCTAAACATTGTTTCATCTTTCAAGCCATTATGCACAATTAGCCACTTCATCATCAAAATATGGCAGACATACATGTACTTCATGAATATCTTTGAAATGGAGGTAGGGTTTGTGTTTTTTTAATGAACTATCGCAGTTGTTTTCATTGTTGCCGTTTTTTGCGTCATTGTCATTTTGTCATATTTTCTTTTCACTCTCGTTGAGTTTACGTTAAAGATCAAATGTGGATTTTCGGTTTGATGTTGATGTAAAACATTGACACACAAAAACATTCACTGTATACATACACGTGTGCATATGCCTTTTGGAGTACTACAGTACTCAACAGTCTTGACTTTTCTCAGTTAACCTTCATCAAACTGGCATCATTGTGTCGTATTGTAAGCAGTCAGTGTTAACAAAATGTAGAACAACCTTTTGTATGTAAGAAATATGAATTGTGTGGGTCTTTGTGTAGCTTCATGCAGCTCACTGACATTATTGACGGTGGGCGTGTCTCTCTGCTTCAATCCCTTTTTTTTCCTGACAGGCACGTGTTCGGGTGATTTTCACACGACGTTAGAGTGAAAACATTTCGGATGGGTTTTACCATTGAAGGGAAACTTTTCCTTGACATTACAAAGCTCACATGTCTCAGGAACATGTGGACCAAACAACAAGTTGACAGCTCCATTATTAATATTTTTAATCATAATCTATTGCCCTTTCATTCATTTTTCACTCGATTTCCCCCGAGATACCTGTTTATCGTTTTATTAGAAGTTCTATTGGTAAAATAAAAGAAGAGTACTTCAATGTACCTTGTATTGTTGTATTTTAATATACTTTGATGAGAAGTATATTTTATCAGGTACATCATATCGGGTGAAATATCCCCGACGTTAGTGATAGTGTGATTGTTTTTAACATGTTTCTTGGGTTAAAGATGAATGTGGACTGTATATTTGAGATGTCATAGGCAACATAAAGACCAAGCCAACATAGGGAGATAATGACTATAAAACAGACTCATTCATAGGAAACTATCATGATCAGTGTTTGTTTATCTCACTTTGCTAGAGTGACAACAACTGTGTCCCCAGTGTGTCCCTCCAGTCATTCAAAGCCGTGAAAGGGAAATAGCCTCAGAGCAGGTGCACCAGAGGGACCAAGGGGACTTGCTGCTGCTCACACAAAGCCCGTCCCCAGCTGATAATGTTGCTAACATGGATATCTGTTTTATGTCCAATTTCTCAGGCCATTGTTGTCTGACTTATCTATTGAAAATCATTCCAAGCAGCCATGTCAGTAAATTAATGAACTTGTCAGCTGGAAAAGGGCACTGCTGCAAAAAGGTGCCAGGTCTTGCGAAGCGACAGACTGTACACCGATGTTCCCGTCCCACACTCCCTTTGTCATTTTTTTCCCCTCCTCAGCCTGTGACTCAGTTCAGATCAGGGCCAGCACTTTGTGCCATAATAAAACGTTCATTTTTCAAATCGGATTAATCTCTGTAAAGCCCAGCTTAGGACACCATTAGCATTCTTTTATTTCACTGCCGGGGACTTGTATCAATAATAGAGCTACCCCTACATTTTTCATCTTCTCTGGGTTTAAAATCTCTCAGGGGGTTTCATTCAATGAGAAAGGGAACAGTGACAGTGATCCGTTATCTACTCCTGTGCTTCTTGTATTTGAGACCAGCAGTGCGATGCAGGAGGTCTGAAGCAGTGGGCCAGATAGAGCCGAACACTGGAGGTAAAGAGGACTTTTTATGAAGCCCAAGCTAACAGTATCCACATGATGGATTATAATTACCAAATTGACAGCACTAACAATTCATATTGGGATTGAATATGATAAGTGTATTGCGTTTGTTTGTGAACCCACATTCAAATTGCAGTGAAGTTCCTTTAAAAGCCTGCAGAGCATATTTCTATTGTAATTAGCAAACGTTGATGTGCGCATGTGAATGTGTCCTTATTTCCAGTGATAATTCAAATCCCTGAAACAAGTGTTTAAGCACTGTGAAAGATGCTTCTTATCTAGCTTGTGGGAATGTTCATATACATTTTGCAAAACAAAAATGTCCTGTAATGTGTTCACAACAACCCACATAATTATCGCAATTTCGTCTTTGTCAGCTCTCAGTGGGGGGAATTTGAATGGATTTTGAGGTCAGGGCAGACGCTCTAGTGATTTGAAGCTTTTTCAAAGTGCATCCCTGCTGATGATTGCTGCGTTTAAGCAGAAGCTCCAGCTCATGGGGAATAATTATGCATATTTTCCGAGGTAGACAGAAAGAGAGTTGAAAGTACAGTCTGGACAGTCTTTTTCTCTCAACGCCTTAATAGGTAGATCTTGCCTGTCACTGAGGCAGAGATCAGGGATCTTGGGCTTAAAAAGGTTGGTGACCACTGCCTTAAAGGAATTGACATTTGGTCGACACAAACCCGGCAGTGAGGTCACTGACACATTGTTGCAAGTCTGCATCACATTGAATGTGATAAAAAACAAAAAAAAACTCATCTTAGTTGTGTTTAAAACATGCTGCTGTTCGGTGATGCACTGCTTTGAAAAGAGTGCTGTGTTCTGATTGGTTGGTTGTTAAACATGTGGCAGTTTGTCACTGTTCTCTCACTGCAACATCACCATCAACATCTCCATACAAGCAAGAGTTGTTGTCAACCCGCTGTATCCCTGTGAATGATCATCTGAATCTGGTACAGTATGTTGTTCATGCTTGTATAATACAATATACTGTAACCTGACACGAGCGAGCATCTTGAGCGCGGCACACGTTCGCAGACAGACATGAAGAGTGTGTGCAGTAGTCCCACTCATTATTTATCCTCTCCAACATGTCTGGCTGAATGTTCTGTCCAGGGAAAGAACAGCTGAGCGGGGAGACGGCCGCGGCACATTCCGCCAGTCGATGGATTAATCAATTGGTGTTCCAGCTCAGCCCATCCATCTCTGAGAATAATCTGGGGGACATCATAAAAGTGCCATTCTGTCATTCTAGAGGCCAGAGAGCATTGCTCCTTTTTTTCTGTCACTCTCTACTTCCACTCTTACAGTGGGAACAGGAGAGGATTAAATTGAATAGAGATGTGTTCAGCGTGGAAACATTTCTAGTTGTTTGCTTGTGTTTTTGCCGTTTTGAACCATTACAGCTTGAAATATTTGTTGCTGCTCTGGCTCAGGGCTAAAAAAAGGAATTATTCCAACTCTTCCATCACTATCTCCCTGTTTCCTCGCTTCCTTCGTAAAATTCAGCTAAGAGCACTGACCTGAATTCAGGGTGCATCATTACTCACCCCTCGCCTTACATCACCCACCTTGCCAGTCGTGATGATGGTGTCCTTTCACTTTAGTAATCCTCACCTTCCTCTCTGCTGCCAGTCTCTCTTTTCTTGACCTCACTGGAATGTCACATGGTGCTAAAATGAGAGCGACAGCACCCAAAGTAGGACTGATGTGAATGCTCTGTTAATAACAGCTTGCATGAGAAGAGCATAAATACTCAAAAGCACACTCTCTCTCTGTCTCTCTCTCTCTCTCTCTCTCTCTCTCTCTCTCTCTCTCTCACACACACACACAAATACACACAAACACACACACGCGCACACACACAAACAGAACTGCATACTGTATGCACCACAGAGGAGTCATTCTCCCTGCCTCCGGGGCACCTGGGTAGCATCTTTTTAAAGTGGTGCTGGCCCGAGCCACCACATAAATTCCTGCTGCTAAATTAAAAGGTTAAATGTGCTTGGAAAGGGTTGCGGGTTATCTCTCACTGCCCTTATTTTTTTTCCAGATTGGGCCTTGTGGAGGTAAGATATTTAAGTCCTCCTAAGAAAAACAGAAAGACAATAAAAAAAAGTCAGGGTAGGAAAGTAGGCCTTCCTCTCAGGCGCTGTCTTCTCATGTCGAGTGAACTAAGTGTGCCTGGTGCTCTAAACACTTAAAACATTGAAAAGGCAGTACAGTCAGAACCTGTCAGAGCTGAGGAAATAAGTAGAGGAAGCACTTATTTCATGCAGATTTCTTTGTCCATTACAAATTGACAGCATTATCTGCAGGGAGAATTGCAAAGATTTTGTTATTGGGTCTCCAACAAAGCAGAAAAAAGCATTTGAGTAGTACTTACTTTTCAGTAGACTTTCCTCAGGTGAAATCATTAAAACACACAACACCGGGAAGAAAGCAAAAAATCAACAGCAACCTTGCAGCTCTTGCAATGTGTGTAAATCAAATTGAGCATTGAACATGAAATGAAATGAAAAATGAAGCTGCCCTTTGAGAACATTTCACAAAAGCTGTAATATCAACAGCCAATGCATTTCAGTAGCCGTCATCAAGGTTTGACCCTGAGCGAGGCGGCACTGAAGAGTAGCATAGTCTGATCATGCTGTGACTACTGAACAGGCGGCTGCTCTTTCCTTTTGGTTGAGAGAGAAAAAGAAAAGAAATGTCCCCACGGATGTATATTTATTTTGAATAAAAAAGTTCTGCTTTGATGAAGAAACAAAGTGAAATGTTCATAGATTTAATGAAAGCACCTTCACATCCTGTACAACATGGGATGTGCGCATGCGCACGCGTATGTGTGTCAAATACGAGAGCCCTCCTGAACCGATGCCTTCTGCCAACCCAGGGGTGCAGAATGAGTGTCTGCGATCTGGACATCTGGGTCGAGCTTGACCGTCTGTCTCCCAGATCTGCGTTTTAACTCAGAAACCCAATCAGGCTGGCAATCAGATGGTAGCTCAGCATCACGGCAGGAATCTGGTCATCAGTCAAAGCGTCACAGAACAACACAGCGTTGTCACAACCCAGCGAGCAATCACACATTCTTGAGACTGTGCAGATGAACAGGCGTTATATTTATTTGATAAAAAAAAAAACACCTTTTCTCCAAGACCACAGATTCTCACACCTATAAAGACACACCAGTGCACAAAAACACAAGGATACCAACCTCCTGTTTAATATTTCACAGACCTACGGTAACACAGCAGAATACAATTTGGGGACGGACGTCACACCGTGTTCACCATTTGTTCTTCTGTTTCCAATCATGAGTGCTTGTGCATGCATGTGTACACGGCGTGTGTATCTGGGTGTGTATTGGTGTGAGTGTCGGTATCTATTTTTTTCTCCCGCTCCCCCTTTTAGTCTCTGACCTTAATGTGCCACTCATCGTGGCACCTGCATGTAGGCAAGCCGGCCCTACTATGATAGTTTTGATTTGACAAGGATAGACTTACACTTGATTTAATCCAAGTTGTCTCCATGGAGTCTGCCGAGGTACCAGTCTGTTTCACTGCTCAGGTCAAGGCCTTGTGACAGGGGCTGTCAGGCCGCTCCGCTGCTGCATGTGTGACAGAGAAAAGACATTCTTTGAGCTTTGAAATGCAAGCTGCAGAAAGGCCTGGGTGAATTCAGGGAGCTCATGCTTGTCTGGTTAATTGGTGATCTCCTTCATAGACAACACAAATGAATCCTGAGCAGATGCCACCTCACATAATAAAACCGTGTTTTTCAAACAGGCAGCTTGTCAGGAATCAAAACTTTTTAAAAACATACTGTACATGAAAACTTCCTTTTTTTGATAGGACGTGTGTGTGTGTGTGTGTGTGTGTGTGTGTGTGTGTGTGTGTGTGTGTGTGTGTGTGTGTGTGTGTGTGTGTGTGTGTGTGTGTGTGTGTGTGTGTGTGTGTGTGTGTGTGTGTGTGCGTGTGCCTGCAGCCCAATGGCTAGCCTCCTGCATCCCATGCCAGACTCCTCAGCATTTGGCTTCAGCCCGTCTGTCACTGAGGAGAGGGAATAGTCAAATAACACTCAAGGCCTTGTCATATTTCATTTCCTTTTAGTGAAAACAATAACACAGTTTCAAGTTTGGCTGATGTGTTTCAATGGAAACAAACGTAGATGCATTGTTCGAATGTATGTACAAAATTGATTTCAGCAAGTATCATTTTACACTATATTAAGGTTTCAAATCCAGTTGTTTTGGATAAAAGAATTATGATGACGATGCAAAACTGAAATCAAATACATACATGTGAAATGTAAATCCTAGTCTTGACTACAGTCTTTCTTTGAGTTGGATTTAAGAGGATGTGTTTGATTAAAAACCACTGATAAGCTGTCACAGCAAAAATATAAGTCAGTTTGTCTTTTATTAAGCTCCAATAGATAATATGAATCTATCAGTGAGGTACGATTAGTCCTTTGATTAGGGTGACAGCACGTATGAGTGTAAGATATGTCTGGGTTACTGTGGAGAAATTCATCTATTACTTTGAACAGATTCTCCCTTGAACGTCAAACTAATAACTCTTAAAAGAGTTAATCAAATCTCAAGTTGCTTGTGTTGTATTTTTTACTTATTCCAAGCTAAAAACGCCTGCTTTATTTTTAGTTCTATATTTATGTTTTATATTTCTCGATATCAAAGGATATGTGTGCAGTCGTTTTACTCCATTGGGAGGTTGTTTGCTTGATGGCTTTCTGGCTTTGAGGGCATTGAACAAATGAGGCAAACTTCACACAATTACATAATAATTAGTTTGTTTGTAGTATAGGATTTCATGCAGTGTGGACGTCAGTTGATCAGGTGTACTGTTTCTAAATGTTGATGAATGAACACTCTCAAGCAGCTGTGACCTCCTCATCTCATCGAGCTATCTGTAGAGTCCTTGATATTTCTTGAATATAATTGTGTGGTTTGATCCTTTGCTGTGGAGTCTGTCGTGGTGATATTGTGATTATCTAAAGTAACAGGGGAACATTCTAGGCTCTATGTTGACTGCTAATTGGGCTCCAGTGTAACGACTCATGTTAATGACCCAGATCCAGCTCATTGTAATATTTATAAGTTGCAAGGACTGCCTTTTCTCTGTGGGATGAGATGATGCAGTGAGGTTTGAGTGTGTGTGCGTGTGTGTGTGTGTGTGTGTGTATTTTTGGTGTATTTGAGGGAGAGAGAGAGACAACAATATAATTTGTAAGTCGATGTAGATGCGTGCATGAGTGTAGGGAACAGAGGCTGATCACGGTGTACAGCTCTTCTTCAATTTATTGTTTTGTGTTCCTGAAAAGCAGTTACAGCTTTTATGGCCTCGTTTCTGTGATGTGGGTTTCCCCTGTTCCCAGTGCCATTGATATGAAAACGTGTGTGTTGATGTAAATCAGCATCTGATGTGCAGACAAGCATTGCAGGGAATTGTTTCTTAGGTCTACATTGCGTTGAAAAAGATGAAAAAACAGGCTCAAAATCTGGTGGTTCGTGTTAAATCATCTGTTTCAAAAGCAAATCCTGAATAAGCTGTTTTCACAGTGGATGACAAAGCAATTTAGGAGTATTTTTTTTAGGGCAGCGTGGACAGGTTAAAAGTGCCTGATGAAACAGGTGGGACCCCGACAGTCATTGGCACACAATCCTTCCTCTTTCTCCCCCACCAATGTGCTCGGCATTTGCATAACACTAATCGGAGCATAAAAGAGAGTCAGATTCTCTTTGTATTCATTAGCTTCGTCTCTGTTTTTTTTATTCTGTAAAGGCCCTATCATCTCCTGGCCATCATATTGCCTATTTCTCTGCTTTAAGGCACAATTCTGCTGTGCTATTTCTTTTTGCGATGCTTGAATTAGAATGTTTTGTAGTTAAAAGAGGTCAAGTGAATGTGAGGTGTCCCTTACGGCTAAGAAGGCTAAACCACCTCAGTATGGAGGCCGAACAGAAACAAGTTATTTCTGTTGTTGCCGGGACAAGATCAAAATGGACATGAGTGGCTGACTGATAAGAAAGGACAAGGTCTTCTGAAGGATAACTGAGTGGCATGTCTTGATTGTGGGATGTATACATTAGGAACGTCTGCTTCACCATCTCTGTATCGCTGTGTGAAGTTTCACCCTGTTCCTGGCTCTCTCTGGGACTCTTCTCTATTTGGGAATTTATATTTTTGTTTCATTTTATCATCATTTTGAACAATTAATGGCAAGTTGTGTCTCCTTGTACAGAGTAAAATATTTATTATAGCCAGTTAAGAATGGCAGCTATCAATCTGTACATGTGCTGGATAAGTCATATAAATTAAACTGAAAATGTAGGGAGCACACCCATAAATGTCAAAGATGCAAATATACTTCAATGGATGGTTAAGCAAACAGGAAAAGTGTTTTTCTTTTCCTCTGTCGTCTTATTTGACGTGACAATGGACAATTTCATCATTGTGAGGGAAAATAAATTCACTGACTTTGGGGAGATCAGTGTTCTCTGTGGTGAAATAGGGGAACTAATCTCCATAAGACTGTTCTGCCATTTTTGTTCTCATTTGTTTCAACATCAAAGCCTCGTGATTATAGCCTCTGTGAACTGGACCCTATTCGCATTAATTGATGGCGTAATGTTGGAACATGCTAACAAGAACTGGATTGTTTTGTCTGCTCCAATGAGAAAGTTTGTTTTATTTTTTGTTTTATTTTTTAAAATAATGGAACACTTTGTTGGGAGATATAACCTTGTGCCCCTTGGCTCAAGGCCACGTACATTTCTGTAAAGTCTCACATTGGCAAATAGATCTATTGGAAATATCAACATGCATTTTGAATTAAATAGGAGTTGTGTTGTGCATCAGTAGCACAAAGGTTACTACACCTCTGCAATCCTCAAGAATGATAAAAAAAAAAACAGCACATACAAGCGTTTACTGTCTAAGAACGCTTATTTATAGGTGGGTGGACAGTTTTCTCCATAAGGGGCCAATATATGGGTTTATACATATTTAGAGAAGGAAGAGCGGGTTGTCTACTGATCACAAGGTTTGCGGTTTTATCCCCGCCTCGTCCAGTCCACATCTCAATGTGTCCTTGTAAAAGAGACACTTGGAGAGAGAGTGTGTGTGTGTGTGTGCGCGCGCGCGCGCGCGTGTGTGTGTCTGGGAATGGGTGAATGAATGACGAATACCTTGTGAAGTGCAAAGGACAATGGTGCTTTATAAATGTACATTTATTTTAGAAACAAGTTTGGTATTGCAATCTCAATTGAATTCAAATGATAGTGAACATAAAAACCTCTGCTGAGTTGTGGCCACAAATGACAGTTACGAAACAATGAATCTTAAACATACTTTTCATAGCTGTAAGTTTGCAAACATTAGCTGTCTCAGCAATATCAGCTAATACAATTCAGTGGAGTATTGAATTGAGCGATGCTATGTTTGATGCTCATTGTTGAATGTTATTTTAGTTTATTTTGAAATTGAAAGAATGTGTTATTTCTTCTTTGAAAGTCAAGACATGGAACATTACTGGTGTGTTTGTGCAGTATCAAATGATACAAACTTGGACTCAGTGCTCAGGCAACGAGAAGCAAAAACAGATTAAAGAATGTGTGGGTGTATCACAATTCACTTTTGAGGAACCAGGTCAGCATATTGTATTTTGGCTCTAAAAAGTATGGCAAGAATTCACTACAAGCACATAATTAACGACTCCATTTGATTGTGAAATGTATCAGCAATTCAGTTTGATGCCTCCCTCACCTTGAAAATGGGAAAAGGGCCATGAAGAGAGCTGTGTGCTCCAAACGTCCCGTGAACGCACCATGGTTGCTGTGGCTTTTGGTGTGTTAGACCTGTTCATGAACTCAGACAGCGAGTTCATGTCCACTTGCCAGACACCTACCAGCCTGCTGTCATGTGTGACATTGCAGGCCCACTCTTTCTAACTGTGTCTTTGGCTGTCATTTAGCTTAGCGGGTTTTGGGGATTCTTCTCTCTTTCTCTCTTCCCAATCAAGGAAGTGGCTGGCACAATGCTGCTTCTGCTCGCAAAAAACAAACATGTTGTGTGGTTGCAGTTTCTAGAATGCTGGAAGAAATTTGCAGAAGAGACATTTCACATTCCCAGTTATGTCTTTGCAAAAACTGAAGGTGCAGACAAATAAAAATTCAGAGAACACACAAGAAAGGCTTGAGGGAGTGTGTTAAAATAGAGGATTACACTTTGACATAATGTGGGGGTAGGGGTGGGGGTGTGCTCCCGTTTTCTGTGCAGCTGAGGTTCAATGTAATTTACCATGTTTTAAGCTCAATGCCCAAGGGCTGTGACAGGAATTAAAGACCTGAAGAAATGTGCTAGACCACATATGCTTTTAAATATGAAAGTAAACACAGGATGACAGAAAATAGAACTGAGAAAAAGATCATATCGTGGCTAGCATACACAAACATTGTAGTAGCACTATATGCACATGTATTATTCCATTATTGAAGGTAAATGAGGGTGTCTATTGGAAAAGCATTAAGCTGCAGAGTAATAAGTGGGGAAACAATGTGTCTCTAACAACTGTTATCAATTAAAGCTTCAATGTACGTTTAATAAAGTACCAGTGCATTTCTTTCTGAGTACTGAGATACTGTGCATAATATATTTTGCAGATAACCAATCAAATAGGTTATTATGGAGATTATACTTTCTGTAAACTTTTGAGATGAGTTTCTTCTGGTAGCAGCGTGTTGATGTAGCAGGAACAAAAAAACGGTCTAAGGAATTGAGACAAATGAGCTTCTATTATGGAAAAGTGGTCATTTTTTATTGGGGAAAATCTGTAAAAACTGAAAACAACGAGCTGTACCTATCATTCAATAGCTATTAAAAAGGCAATATAAGGCAGTATTCCCCCCATGGTGGAGCAGCTCAGGAGCAAATAAAAGGCTATATGGTGCTGGGCAAATACAAGTAGAACTACTCATTATGAAGCAGACATTGACGCATGCATGCCCAACTGTCTTTCCCTGGAACTTCATGCTTAAGAAATATTTCTCTCCATATGTATCACTATCACAATTATTGGGCTGACCTGCATTATTTTAAAGTTTGTTCCTGTTATTTTCTCTCTCTCTAACTGTCTCTCTCTTTCTCTTTCTCTCTCTCTCTCTCTCTCACTCTCTCTCTCCCATCTCCACAATCCTGCAGATTTTTCCTTTTTCGCTAATGATTTGGAGAACTGTTTATCCACATCCTCCACATTTCCAAGCTCATGTGATGCCGAATCTGGTAACCTGTCTGCCTTCAATCAATCAGCCATTCCGTGGGAGCGACAATACCTCGGCTGATTTCAGCTTTACTGTTCCCTCGGTAATGGAAAAGCTAAAGACGGCTGGCTGCTGGGGCATGGCACAAACAAGGCAGGCTTGGGGGGAGCAAAGCTTCTCTAGAAAGCAAGCACATCAGCGCTATTGTTAGCACATAGCGGGAGATTAGTGCTGATGGCTGTATGTGAGCTAGCAGGCTTGGCTGGTGTTCTGTATTGGATGCTAACCCGGCCCACCCCTGCTGCCACTGCCACCGTGTCACAATTAGCCAGAATAGCTGCACACATGATTGCTCGCCCCGGTGGCAATACAGTCAATCCATCCACAATCCTTGTGGTGTCACCACTCAGGAGATCGATATCATCATCTGCATCATAACTACTGCACCCGTTTTCACCTCCTTTGCTACACTCAGAACATTCACTATCTATTGTCCAATGCTCTAATTTCGGAGGTGAACAATAATACCACAGAATAAAGTGAGCTCTCCAGCGCACACATTTGAACCTAAGTGCACGTGAATCTGATTGCATGGACATTGCAGCCATAGACAGGAACAGCAACTAATGACGAGCAGTTTGCCTCTATTCATTATCCTAAGTATGTACTTATTTGCCCATACACATGTTGTACCCACATCCTCACACTCAACATATTTCAGTGCTTCTGACTGATCATTAATTTGCAGACAGATTGCTAAATGGTGGTGAATGTGATTTTATGTATTGAGGTAAAGAGCAGAATCTCAATGGAATACAATAATGTCCTCTCTGCCCTCATCTCTCCCTCTCTTTTCCTGCCATCCCTCTCTACCATCTATTTCTTCCTCTCTTTCTATATTAAGCTCTTCTGGGTTAATCATTCCTAGAGGACGGCAGCGCAGAGTTACGCAAAAAGCGACACACAGCTGTGTGCGGTCGGGTTCTTATGCACCCACTTCCAGTGATTACAGACCCTTTGAAGGATAACCACTGCACTGTCTTCAGCACCATACACTTCAAATGAGGTGAAGAGTTTTAACTCTCTGTCTTGGCCTCCTCTCATTTACACAGAGCCGATTCACTCACTCATTTATCCTTATATTTACCTGTCCTTTCGCTATGGCGCCACAAGAGGGTTTTCTAATCTCCAGTTGTTTTTTTTATGGCATCCCTTCACCTCTCCTAACACAACACCTTATTTTTGCTCTGCTGTGTTGAGGACCCGGTGGGAGGCGAGTGCTCTAATTCATTTGTTTGCATATGGGGGATATGTCCAACTCTGATAGATGGCTTTGGCTCTCGCAGTCCCTCAGTAGCTCTGGGTGTACAATAGAATTT
>NW_027176218.1:13723728-13883728 GCF_023055335.1 Clinocottus analis | reverse complement strand
CCAAGCAGAGCTCTGCAGACCACCAGAGTGTGGGATGAATAGAGTTTGACTGTGAGGCAGGCAAAGATGGCATCGAGGATGAGCAGCTCCTCTTTTTCTTCTCCTCTTCCCACATCTCCCAGATAGACAGTGGCAGCTCTCTGGTGAAGATCAGAAAGGTGGGAGATAGAAAGTGAGCAGGAGTGGGAGAAAGAGGGAAAAGAGAGAGACAGTAGCCCCAGGAGGGAACATCTCCAGTCAGTAATTCCGCTGGGGCTCTCCCCACTGCTCTTCAGTTTCCATCTCCAGATGAAAAATAAATAACCTCTTCAGACGGCCTCCCTCTCCTCAGAGAGAGAAAAAGAGGTTTCCCAAGAGCAATCTTCACTTCCCATGTAGTTATCTCTCTTCCCTCTTTAACGCACACACTGTCCCATGTTTACTCTGCCCTTAAATGTATATGGTACATGACCACAGTGTGTTCATGTTGCTTAGGAAAACAACTTGAATGTCACAGCTAAAATGTCACAATACACTTTTCGACATGTACCCAATGCTAACTACAGTGAAGTGAGCTTGTTTGATTCACTATATACATATTTGAAATCATTTCCAGTTACAGACCAGTGTGGTATTATTTTGTATCTCCTTATTTGACGTATCATCCAACCTTTTTGCATACTGTCTTCGTCAAGACTGTGTTATCAGCCTGTGTCAAGGTACAATACGGTATAAGTAACATTTACTTATTTCTTTTGTAATGGAGCATATTCTCCACGTGCAAGCACGACTGGCAGGACCAGCAGCCAGGCTCTGAAGCTAAAAGCTAGTCTGGCGCGAGATTGTTCTGGAAAGCGCTGTCAGGCTGATGGCCTCGTCAAGAGAGAGACTCATGGCCGATTGTGCATAACGAGGGCTCCGTGCTATCGGATGCTTCTCCCTGAGCTTTCATGCGTAAAGATAAGTCGAGAAAAGGATGTCTCCCATGTGTCTGCTGGGTTTTGATTGTCTGCTTTCTACTTGTAAACACAAATAATTGTAGATCCTGCATTATTATTAATCCAGCAATACCGTTGCTTTACTTGTTGGCACATGTCATGTCAGTTTGCATGTTAACTTTGTGAACATCTCACACAAACGTTTTGCTCATCTGCACTTTGCATGGCCTGCAGAGTCATCGCATTAGTTTCATAACTTGGCTCTATAGGACACCCAGCATTAACACACTAATATACAGATGTGCACTTTCTGTCTTCCTCACTCCTTCTATTTATCCATTTCACTGCCTCCCTTCAGGGTGATAATGCTCAGCTTTATCTGCGTTCATATTACATCCTTTCTCTGGTATCATGTCAGCATTTCCTTTCTTAACTCGACTATCAATTGCAACTCCTGATACCTGCAATGAACGTTCTGCTTAGTGCTGATATCGCAATGTAAATCCGCTTAGGATCCCAAGCGCCAAATCCAACTGGGAATCGGGTAGCTGCTCTCCGGTATGCTTGCGCTCTTGCATGGTCATAGCTGAAGTCTTTTGTGGGATTTTGCACATCACAATGAAATGTGTCCACATGGATTTGAAGAAAGCCGGTTGAAGAATCGTTCAGTATGTGGAAACAAAACAAGGGTGTTGCTGGCTTGCTTGTGAACTAGGATCCCACATTAAGGAAAAGGTAAGATAGTTCAAAGCTAAATTGTGGCCTTTATTGCAAAAATATTTGCTCATGCTTGCATACCGTATAGACAATGGTGTGGACAAAGGGGACTAAACCCTAAGTGCACACATAGAACAAACACTAGAGTCTGAAGCCCTACAGCGGTAGAATATGTAATGATGATTACACCATGCTATTGAAAGTATTTGATGAAGAAAGAAAATGAGCTGCTCTACAATTTTACCAAAGGGTAACTTGAGAGAAAGGGTCATGAAAATATAATAATTGTATCTCCTTGGAACCAAGAATATGTTGAGCATTCAAATGTAAGACATGTGCAGAGTGACACAAGAAGAAACGTCAGGAGGTCACGAAAATCAAAACAAATCATCCTTATGGGAGCACAGATGCAAAGTAAATGTTGCAATCTGCCTATTAGGGTTTAATAGTATTGTGTACATTTTGGGGATATTTACTTTGTAGCAGCAGGAGACAACAGTCAGTTAAGTTTTAAATATTTAGGAAGTCATGTTGTGGAGATCACAATTACTCAAAATAGATTGCATCATCATAATCGATTTGTTTTAAAGATCTAAAGTGTGAAGCTGTAAGTCTAATAGGATCGTAAAAGGGGGCAAAAACTGAATCGGTTCATATTCATGTGCGTAATGATGCAATGTGTGAATTATATTCTGGCATTTGTTGTGAATTACACGTGTTATTTGGACTCCATGAGTATCCCGAGTAAATGTTACAGCAATCAAGCCAGTGGTTATCAGGATATTGGTCTTGATCAACAAACCAACTTTAACATTGTTGATATCATAGCAAAAACTATGCTTGTGCTAACACAACAAACTATTATATGTTTTATGCAGTTTAGTCTGCATAGTCTTACTGCCTAAACACAGCAAAAGCGGCTTTGTGTTGTTGCATTGTGGGTGGTACGTGCAAATCCAGGTTACCCGCTCAGGCACTGGCAAAAGGCCTCAGGATGGAGCGGATTTTACACACTTTGCGTCATCCGGCAGACTCACGCCGGTGAATGGGCAGCGAGCTCTGGATGCCGTTAACACAGATGGAAGCAAACATCATTAATTTACAAATACCATCCACAACAATAACTGAGATGAGTGAAATCTGAAGAAAATGAGAAATAAAAACTTTTTTTTTTTCTTTCAGTTTGCTATGTTCCTTTTATGGTTCAATATGCAAGCCGCACTTTTGCTATTGCTTTCATCTCTTCCTGGAGAAAGACACACCCAGTGACACACCATGATGTCCTCACACCAGAAAATTATAATTATAGGACCAAAAAAATACGACCTCCACACTCTTTTTTTTTCTCTCTTCGTATGTACCTGACTTTCCTTGCTCACATATTCACCTCACCGTACAATGTATTCTTTACCCGCGCATCTTACCTCACTACATGTTTCTGATTCATATTTTGTTAAGAGTGATCTTGTCTCTTATCTGATCAATTTTAGTCTTAAACCACACATGCAGTTAGCTTCCTATTGTACACTCCCAGCTTTCATTCACATTAATCAGCATTACATATGCTTATTGGCTTTGTGTGATATGCCTCCTGTATCGCTCTATGGTTGCATGGCATTCGTTCACATGCATTTTTCTTCAGAGGCTTCTGCCAGCCTTTCATATGAGAGTTAGACATTTCGAGGGAGAGATTTCATATTGGTAATTTACTCCCCTCTCTCTGGGGCTAACCATGCAGTCTGTGTCTTTCATCTTCCCTGCTTCATCTTCCCTGCTTCACCTCAAACTACCTTTTGCCTGACTTTTCCCTCTGCCTTTTGAGTGTTAGTATTGTGTCCCTATTTGTCTCCCTCTGAATATGTCCCTCTATAACATTTTCTTCTCCATGTAAGCATCTTTGTGTAGTTCTCTCATCCTTCATGACAGCGTCTTCATGAAAACAGATCACAATGCCTTCTAAGTCTAACAATGTTGATGGGGCCAAACCAATTACTTCTCCCGTCAGGAGCAACTGACATCTGGTGAAAACCTAAGACACCGAGGTGACTATGGATCCATTTCACTGGCAGATGAAGAGAAGGAATAGTTCGCCTCCTCAAAAAGAATTAATCAAAGACACTAGACTGGTCCGAGTGAATCCAAGCGCCAAAGGAACGCTCTATGTGCAGTTAACCGCTCCATATCAGTCATTCAACCTGCTCTCCTCCACTTGTCTTTGTTGCTCCATTTTCCTTCCTTTCGCCCTGTCAGCCTTTCTGCCTCCCTCTAGAATATATCTCATCCATCCTCTCCTGCTTGAACTCTCTTTGGACTCAAAATGCTAATTCAGGCAGTTAATCAGACCTATTAGTTCCATACCTCCCCTGATTGCATTAATTCAACTCTTCAATGAGTTTCTTTGCAGCAGATTTATTTTTTTACTGCGGTGCCAACTGTGGTCAGTAAAAGTATTTCTTTAAATAAACGTTGTGTGTTGACAACAAATGTAAGTCATGCGCAATGTGTTAGTCACAGGGCTACAACTGGCAGTTCATGTTGTATCATGTTTTGCTGTTAGTTTTCAGCCCGAGAGCCATTTCAATTTCGATTGGACTTGTAGATAGCCATGTTTTGTGTCATCCTGGAAAGAAGTACATGAAGCTATCCTATTAAAGTAAATAGACCTCGTCTTGCACTAGTTTGCCAATTACAAATCTGAAAATTGCAACATGTCCCAGTTTCTAAATCACTTTGGCTAAACAGATTATTATGGCAGCATATGTTTGTGCAATTTAAGAAAGTTTTGCCGTCGGTGGTAGTGGTTATTGACTGAGTGAATTCATAATACTGGCAGACAGCAGCATCTCTGTACAAACACACACACACACACACACACACACACACACACACACACACACACACACACACACACGTATGAGCGCACAGATAAAACAAAATATGCTTGAAAAGCCTGTAAGCTCTCATATTGTCTAGTGGCAAATGGTGTACATAGCTGAGACGTGTATTAATTAAAATCATATTAAAGTCCTGATTTAGCTACATTCTAATTTAATTAAGTCACAGATCATGTAATTGAGAGAATTATAAAATTACATTCTTTGTTCCGGATAATTTTATTCCATCTTAATGCCTGCTTTAAAGTCCTTTAATTTGTTTTATCTTGTCACTACCATCTTCCTTAGACTTTTTAAAGGAAAATATGGCTTGGAATCTCTGTGGGCATTTTCGTCATGTCAAAGCAACCCTTAGAGATTTCATGGATCTTTATTAAAAATATTGATTTAATCTCTCTGCCTTTACCAGCAAAGCCATGATGCAGTCAGTAGTATATATTTCAGCACTTGACCCATTTGGATGTATGTATCTATCTATCCTTCTTTTTCTCTTACTGTCTGACCACTCACTAATCTGGCCTGGCGAGGGTCCTCCAGACAGAGATGGATTTACCATTAGATATTGACAAATGGCAGGCACAGCTGAGCCGTTTTCAGCACTTACGGCTCCTTTGGGAGTCTGTACTCACCACACTGACCACCCCAACCAAGATCTTAATTGAACGAGTGGCTGTGCAGCCAATTGATTCAGCCTGACATGCATTGCTGGTCATTTCCAGTGGATGATCTAGTGTGACCTGGGGGTCAAAATATGCTGTGATCTGGAGCATAAGGCACAGACATTAGTCTAGATTTGTTGGAGTATACTACTCTTCCAGAGAGGCTCTTTAGCTCCGTTAGTAGATAAAGAGTGAAGAATGGCTGAACTGATCTTTGATGTGCTGCAGACCTCTTAAGGTACAGTGTATTGGACCGACTGATGTTGTAGATGTGACCAGATGATGAATAATGCTCTGATGTCCATGCACAATATGAGCTGGTAATGAACGTTTCGCGAAATGCATTCGCTGCAATGTAGGAGCGATGAGAGTGTCGAAAGGCTCTGAGTCCACCGGGATCTGCTCCACCCAGCAGGGATCAATCTGCTGCATCGGGTGTGACTATGACAAAGCAGTGGCTTGACAGTCATATGTTTTGAAATTGTTGACAGTCATGTGTTTTGAATATGGTTGAAATGGTGTAATTTGATGATATTTGCAATAACAACAGCTTTAAATTGATGTCATTTTATCTAAGTGACATGACCGCTATTCAATCTTGTGGCGCCGCACATCATATTTTGTGTGAATACGCTTTTTAAGATAACCCTGGATAGAACCATACTTTTAAGAATAAGTCATATTTTTATGTGTAAATCTTCCTGGATAAGTGTAATTCTGACGTTTTGTTTCCTAAAGTATTTTACATAACATTGTGTTCTGCTCTCTGCACCCTGTAGAACCAAAGACTATAAAGAAGCATGTCACAATTTGCTTCATCTTACATTTCTTTATTCTCACTTAGAAGGAACATGCCTCATACATTCAGAAACACTGGCTTAAGACAGGCATAGACAAATGTAACGATGCAGTGCTTTGTCAAAGAAGGAGGAAAGCCAGGGGGTGTTTTGTGTGTGTGTGTGTGTGTGTGTGTGTGTGTATATGTGTGTGCGTGTGTGTGTCTGTGTGTGTGTGAGCACAATATTGATGTTGTTGATAACAACAATGATAATGATTACAACAGCAAAGCCCATATCCATCATTGCTATCTGTGGGCATAATTTGTCATTCTTAGGGAATTTTTTAGCCAGAACAAATTAGAGAGTTATTCCTCAACTTACTGTGCTGCACTTCATAGGGTTTTACAATGTGTACCATTATCTCACAGAGGCCAGGGTAACACTAATCTTTTCAATGTGTGAATCCCCCGGTGCCAGATTGGAACTGAGCTGTGCCTGCATATGTGTGTACTCACTTGACACTCCAAGGAGACCTGTCTGATTGCATAGTAATAGCATATATTTCATCGTCAAAGGAGCAGCTGTAAAACGGTGGATAGCACACCCATTTCATTTGCTAAAAAATATTTACAATAAAAAATTTCCCCTTTGTTTTTTAAAATGTTTTATTTTTGAAAAGCTAAATCAGAACATTTTGGTTTTTCATCAGCAGTAACATAGCAGGACCCAGACGGCGTATCGCAGCTGTGCTCCAGTCCCAGTTTTCCTCCTCTTTGCCCTTTGCTCTCACTCCGCCCCACTATGCCTCTGATTGGTTAGCAATGATACTCTTAACCGAACCCATCTCAATCCTCATGTTTTAATCCAAACCAAACCAACCAACAGAGGCAAAAGGGTCAATATAGACAATCCGAGACTGAGCAGGGCTGTTCATGCATTTGCCTTAGCAGGGTTTGTAAGTCTCCAATTCTCAAATAAAATCTTGGAGCTTCATGGTCTTGCGATTATGATGTGTGATGTATGTATTACAGTTGGGTTATATTTTCACGTACCATAGTAGCAAAGCATAGAGCAGTAAATTGGAGACTTGAGACTGGCAAGACGTATGAGTCTGGCGATATTCTTCAGTTTTATATTTACAAATCTCATGAAAAGACAAAAAAAAAAGAATGGATCCTCTTCAGTTCTGTCTGAGTAGTGAAAGACAGATTTTCTCACTTTTTTCCCCTGTGCCATAAACCTCCATTGTTAAAAAATACAAAAAAAACATGCCAGTGAGCCACACAGTGAGTCTTCTTTGAAACATGCTCTCTTGTTTAGATTGAAAGTATCACTTCACTTTATTTTAAATCCTTACCATATGCTGTCCTGCCGCCGTAAACCTCTGTCTGAAAATAGTCTTGATCAGATGCATCGATCACTTTAACATGTGTGAAAAAAAACTGCTGTTTTAGACCATTATTTAAAGGAACAAAGGTGGTGGAGGTTCGCTGCCATAAACAGGCTGGAGATGTTGAGAGACAGAAACCTTTAGGGGGGTTTTAGTGTTTGAATTTTCAAGTATTGGGCAAAAAGAATAAGACAGCTCTTTCAAAGCTGTACCCTCCCACTCCAAGAGGCTAACTCATAAGCACCTAAATTAAAGCATATTATCTTTAATTGTTTAATACTCTGCTTTGTCACCAAAAGCAGAGTATGAAGATACTTGCTGTGTTTTATTGGCTGCTGTTCATCTGGATTCTTGCAACTGATGTGAAAACAGAACTCAGTGGCAATGCTGCACAAATGAGACCGAGATAGCAAACCGTTTTTCTGAAAACAAAGGTTAGGTCATGATAGGCTCACACAATAACGTTCCAGTGGCTCAAAGGCACTTATTTGTACTCATAGTTCCTGCTCTGCACTAATGGATGGCAGACGAGATGGAGAGCTTTATCTCCTTTTGCTTTTGTACCCCGTCATTTATTTAGGCTCTGTCCTCTGTGTTGTGTGTTTTTGTGTGCAGGCGCGTGTACATGTGTGTTTGTGAGGCATTATGGCTTTGACTGTCCCCTCGTCCCTGGGGAATGAGCTCTTCCGACTTACAGTAGCGTAGTGTAAAGCTCCTCTTGTTAGATAGAGGTTCTCAAAGGCACTAAAATACCAGCATCAGCAGAGAGGGCTGAGGAAGCGGTGGAAAGGAAAACTAACAAGATGACTCAATGATTATTTAGAGACAGTAAAGAGAATTTTGAATTAGATGTACTTTAACCTAGGGGTTTATAATTAGCATATTTTGATAGTTGAGTAGATACATCTTAATCTTTCCAAAACAGTGCATTATTCATGGCTGTATTCCATAGAGCATGTGAAACAGATTAACCACAGACTGTAAATCTCGTATATGTTTTTAAAGCATTCTTACAGTTTGCTTTTTGTATTTTCAGGGACGGCTTTACAGTGGATTTGAAGTTAACAAAAGGATGACCAGAACGCCTTGGAACTTTGATTAAACTGGCAGGTAAAAACTGAATTAGCAATACCTGGATCAGCAGGACACCTTTGTGCTTGTTTGTGATGTCATATATATATATATATATATATATATATATATATATATATATATATATATATATATATATATATATATATATATATACATACATATACATATACATATATATATATATATATATATGTATATACATATATATATATATATATATATATATATATATATATATATATACATACATACATACATACATACATACATACATACATACATACATACATATATATATATATATTGATGAATCTTAACTGTTATTATAAGGCAAAAAAACATGCGTATATTATACCACTCATCAAATAATTTCTGCCATTTTAAAAAAGAGCTGCAGAGGGCGAAAGAGACTTTGGTCCAGATCCATCTGTTTTTTTTATTCATTCACCCTAAGAAACCCTTTTTCAGCTAAATAAATCACTCTTATTTCCTCGGCAAACTACACTTCTTAAGGTGTGGGAACACAGCACAGTCCAAAGGTGTCTAATTCTCGGTGGATTGGAAACTATAAATCACCAGCATGCTTCTGTCTTCTGCCCCATGTATGCTGGGATTAGCCTCCAGCCCCCTGTGATCAGGAAAATGACTTAGTGGGGAAAGTAAATGAATGAGCTGCACACCATTTCTATTTTTCCCCGCAGTTTATTTGAGCTATTTCATGACTGAGCCATTGAATGTTTTCCAAGTTACGTAATATTCCTTTTACATCATCATATGTTTGCTGAATGATATTCAGGGATCAGACAAAATAGCAGCATCATGCAAGCCCCTGCCACCTAAATATTGGAAAGTCTTTAATTGTCAGCTAGGAAGTTTTAGGATAATGTTAATTCTTAGTGATTGGGCTTCTTGGAGAGATATGGAGTGTTTGGCTGGTTGTATAATTGTTTTGAATCTGTGTCATGACTGTGTTGATTAATTAGTGAGGCAATAGCATTTTTTTCTTCATAATTTTAAGTCTGTGGTGCAGCCCATGAACATCCAGCTGTAGTTTTGGCAATGCTCCGTGCAATGGACAAAATATAACTTAAAAAGAAAATGTACTGTTAATTGTGCTTGTGAAATATGAAATGGCAAATTAATGAGCCATGTTACTGAAGGACTTAATGATTGATGTATAAACAAGGACATCGAGTGACTCTTAGGTTTTATATATATATATATATATATATATATATATATATGTATATATATATATGTATATATATATATATATATATATATATATATATATATATATATATATATATATATATATATATATATACACACACATATGAAGCAATAATCAAAGCACTGCACTGAATGAGAAATAGCACATGGCTGCTTTGACGCATGAGTAAGTCAGTATGATATATCGTTACCGAAGTGGAAAAATCAGAAGAACGTTATGACTCTCAGCAGCGTTTCTGCTGGTACCTCAGCTCACACTGTAAGCATTCTATTTTCACAAGACATTTCACCTTTGGGTCAGGCGTTTTTTATTTATTTTGTATTGTTGTTTTGTTCACAAAGAGGTGCTTTTGGACAGCGAATAGAAAAACGCCCCCGGTGTGAACAACCCTGCTGCAACTCATGCATGTTACTTCCACTACATGTCTGTTCTGCTTTCAGAGTGAGCTACTGTCACAGTGTCTGGGAGCTTTTTCTTGCAACCACTGTTCCTCTAGGCTGATTATGCTGTTTGTCTGTGTTAGCCATATGTTGTCATCATTTTTGCGTCTATTATCTCTGTCACAGTAAATCATTTTTTACAGCCAATGCAGAAGCGAATCAGGGACCGACTATTTGGCATGATTTATAGTCTGTTAGTTTAGTCATGTTGCTTTGAAAATGTAAGAGTGCTATGCAATTATATGAATTTAATTAATTAAAGGCATAATTTCATTCATCTTATTGGAAATGACTCACATGAGTAGTGGCTTTTGTGAGTCACTTACTTTAAAACCCCTTTTTTTTTTTACTGTTTATTTTATTTTGTACACCATTTGAATTATCCCAGTGGGGCTGGACATTGTGCTTCTTCATGGAAATATTGAATTGGTAAAATCAAATCAATTAATGTTTGGTATGTCCTACATCATGTCATACACGTTGCCAAACGTGTGCATGCAGATGGTGATGTGGTGTTGAATAAAACATCGTAATCACAGAACTTGTCACATTCTGTAATATGACTCCCTACAGAATCCCTTTGTTTTCTGAGTCTGAGCTTCAACGTTCTTCACTGTAATATTGTCATATTTCAATTAGAAAATAACTTCATCATTTTTCTTACATACATATATAATATATATTTTTATCATTGTCACTCTACTTTCCCTCCCCCATTCAGTCTGTGTGTGTGTGTGTGTGTGTGTGTGTGTGTGTGTGTGTGTGTGTGTGTGTACACTTTTATTAATATACTGTTAAGTATCATCATGTATATTATATAAAAATATAAAGTTTCTTTATCACAAGTAGTTTGACTGGTGAGATTTCGAGACATTTTCTTTGCCTCTTTTATCGTGTTATTAAGTCCAAGTTTGATGTTTTATGTTGAAACATTTTAAAAGCAATGTCGTCCTCTGTAACAACTGAGATCCATCATTAAGATGAGAAGCTGCGAGGTGTCTGCTTTTTCTTGCGTGTATCTAAAAAAAAAGAAAAGTGGTGTGGTGATCCAAAGAAGAGCTCTGGATCTTTCACTGTTAAATAACTCAAATCCCACAATTCCACAATCTTCGAGCATGACAAATTCCTTGTACGAAGTAAAACTTTCTAAACCCTTATTAGGCACACAATCTTTTAATTGGCTATTTCAGTTACACATGCACAACCACAAATAAGCACACAAATCTCAAAGCTAAATCTATTTTTTGTACTCTTACTTAACTCATAAAATAATAATTCAATACATATGCATCCATTTATAGAGATACATTAAGACAAAGTATATATGTATATATGCAAATAATTCCTTATTTTAATGACGTGTTTCCAAACCACAAGAGGTCCCCGCACTCTCACTGTCACAATTACAACAATTGCTTTTGTACCCACACTCTATTGTAACTTTCTTCCTGTCAAAAGAAAAACATAAGCTGATCTGCAGATGTTAAAGTCATATGTTTACCGGAGAACAAGAGTTGGAGTGGTCCAAAAGGATCTTAAGTGTGCTATAAATAAACTTCAGTAATGAATTAATGAATTCATACATTTAATCTGAACAGATCATTTATGTTATTATAATTTCTGACACTGTAGCCTCCGGTTTTGCCTCTAGTTTGTAGATATCATCAGTGTGCTCCTAACCTCCCTCTTATCTCACATGTCCTCTCAAGCCCGAAACTCAATCTCAGGGAGACTGCGCTGCCTGGATGTCCTGGTTCACAGCCTCAGAGTGACCTCTGCTCGGCTCGGTCAGACTCAAAGTGATTCCTGCTAACCCTGACCTCATCCGGACACCTAAGCGACAGCAGTATTACAGACAGACTGCTCCATCCCACGTCCTTGAAGCGTAACAGCCATTTTCTGCCCACATCCTCTCTGAAATACGCACAAGGTGAAGAATGATTTCATCAATACCTCTTGTCACCCACAAACCCCCACGGCCAACAGACTGCTCACTGTGAAACAAAAAGGCTCTCATGTACACAGCTTGTTGAGATTTTCACATGCTAAAAGCATAGAGCACAGACGCACGCAGATAAACACCTTCTGTTGAAAATCTGTGCAGCTGGTATGATTTCTTTTTTACTTCAGGAATAACAAGTAGCAAAATACTGTGCCGAAAGCACTAAATTTGCTTAAAATAGTTGTATTGGATATCATAATAATCACCATGACTGTTTCTATTGACTCCAATTACAGAAGACATTGGCTATACTAGATGTGTGTGAACATTTGCATTTCCATATTTTAACTGAGCCTATCCATACTTGGGTGTGTGTGTGTGTGTGGGTGTGTGTGTGTGTGTGTGTGTGTGGGTGTGTGTGTGTGCGTGTGTCTGTTCTTACATGCTGAACAAGCTCCTGGTCGGGCACTTTGTTCCGAAGAAGCCAATTGATATTACTACAGCTCATTTGTCAGAAAAATGTGTCCCTCGGGGGTGGAGGTGAGAGGGGGAGCGGGTGGGGGCGGGAGGCGGGGGGGGGGCATCCTCTGACTTAGGGGGAGGCCAATTGTTCTGTATAGAAGTGGCCCGTACCTGAATAACAAGTGGGATGCGATGCAGTAATGATACAGCAGCCACATCACGCTCTGGTGACACACCACTCTCTATAGCAGATACTGAAACATTGACTCACAAGTAAAGCATCATCAGAACAATGGCCTCATTTAAAAATAGAGAAAGATGCATCGTTGTAAACAGCATGACACTATATGTTTGCATAAATAAGCACAAGTAAAACTTGAATAGCAATGGAAACTGATAGGTAACACTTTTCTTGCCAGATGACAAAACCTCAATGACAACTCTAAAGCAAACTGTGGTCCAAAATGAAACTTACACTAGTGCAATGTGGAAACTTGAGTAAACCTGAAGTTGATAAACAGTGGAAATAAACAATACTTATGTATTCATAGATACTAGAACGTCCATTGAGGGAGAAGATATTCTATTGTGGCTCTATCGTGGAGTAAAGAAGGCATCAAACACAAGTTATTATTAACTATAATTAATTGAATAGTTTCCTTCCAGCTGCCTGCAACTGTAGCTTTTCTATCCTGACTGTGAAAACTTGCAAGAGAGGTTGTTTTTTTTTGTTATGAGGAAAATGACAAACACACAAATACAATTCTATTAAGGGGATATTCATATTCCTTGGGGAAGCAAACTCATTCTACCCGTCCTACTATATTTTACCCTGGTCTCTGTTTGTAATGATGCTCAGTATTTCTGACGTTTGCACAGTATCGCAGAAATGTTTTCAACTTCAGAACTACTGTACTATTGTTTTTTATTGAGTGATGGCCAAATGGATCCCTCCAACAGATGGTCTCCAAATGATTTATGGATTTGTGTTTTTATCCCTCGAGAACCCACAAAGTTAATTTAAGGTTTTTAAATTATCACAGTCCAATAAACAGTTGGCTAAACACAGCAGTGTGTAGGAAAGTAGCTTATTGTCTAAGAACAGAACAGTGCTAATTAAAAGTAAGACTGCTTAAAGGCCTCCAGTTGCCATCGTGTTAAAACACATGCTACTTTACCACAACCTTCCCAGTTAAATTATGACTGAAGACCTTAAATGCAAGGTGTTTACCCCTCTTCTCCATGGAAACAAAGGTCAGGAAACAAAGATCAAACATAGGCCTTCTTCTTGTGATTCCTGCTGTCACATCCTGATCTAGAGCACTTTCTAAATCCCAGTTCAAATATTTTTTACAATAGGAAGGATAGTGTCAGTTGCTAGCAGTAGCTTGCCACACATACAATAATTTACAAAATTATTACTTATAGCTGAAGTTCCAGTCGCTCATTAGGTGAGCTTTAGTCTTTCTCTTCTAATTGCCCCTCATTGTATATGTGCTGATGCTGAGTTAATAGTCACACTTAACTCAAACTGTGAACTGAGATTAAGCAAATTACAGGAAGCAAATCACCTGGAGCACAGAACCCCAAAGGTACATTACAATATACACAATGCGTGGACTGGATTTATGTTATTGGAGGACCAAGGAATACTTCAAGAAATAGGAGAAAATGCACACACGTATGGGATTAGAAATTTTAATTAGTGTGAGTATAATTGAAGTCCCTCCACAAGGGTAGACTTCTAAATGGGGGCTGCTTCATCTGTACAGTAACTTCCTAATAGATTTCCATGCATGGATTGATGATTAAATCGGTGTTTGTTAGATGAATCAAATTCATTTCACCATCTTGTTATAGATGAGGAAGACAAGCTGTGAGTGGAAGCATGTCAGGCTGTGGGCAGGGGAGCAGCTGTCAGTTTGTCTCACTTGGCTAGTTAGCGCCAATTCAAAGTACACGGCTTGTCTGTTTCACTTGGCTGGTTAAAACAAAAGAAACTGAGAAAGAGCTACAGTATGACTATGTTCTTTTTTTATTTTACTCTTAATCCTTAGCAGTTCATTTGTGGTGCCTCAGAAACAGTGGATTGATCTATATTGAAGTGTGGAAAAGAAAAGTACAGTTGTACACAATGTTTACACTCATTACAGGATTACAAAGTGTCCATACATAATGAATGAAGTACAAATATACAAAATAGATTCACATGTAATATAACTATGAGATGAACTACCACAATGATGATTGAATTTTAAAGTGAAGTCAATAATGGCAATGAAACAATGCTACAGTTGTTTCTTAAAACGCTGTTGAACTGGACGTGTCTGAACTCTCTTAATAGTCATTATACTAGTTGGATGCAAACTTGACAGTGCAAAAATAGAAAGAAAATTTGCCAGATGATACAGCTTGTGTATGCAGAAGACACTAATGACTCTGAAAGATTAAAATATTGGTATTGAAGTTTAAATTCAATTGTTTTTCATATTTGTTTGGTATGAAAAATGTTGCTTTATAAACAAACATATGGATCTAAATTACCTATACCAGTGGTTCTCACATGGGTATGTTTAACCCTGGGGGTACATGAAGGCACTCCAGAAGGTATGTGAGATTTAAAAAAAAGATATATATAACATATGTATCCATTTAAAGATACTTTTAAAATAGTTATTCCATAAATATACAATAAAATATAAGTGTAAGTGCGTGAAGATAAATGTATACATTGTATACATTCTATATTAAATCAGACACTGATGTTACAGCGCAGTGTATTTTCATGTGTTTTCAACCAAAATTGCTTCGCGCTGGTCAGGGGGTACTCGTCTGAAAAAAATATTTCACAGGTGGTACATCACTGAAAAAAGGTTGAGAACCACTGCTATACCGTATACTAGCATACAATAAAGAGACATAGAAAAGAAAAGACAAGTGTGTCTCTTAAATGACCTTTTCCCACTTTATCATTAGCAAATCATAACGGTCTAATGCAGCTTTATACAGTGATTTGTTGGAAATCATACTCAGAGCTGACTAAAATAACTGCTGTTAATTATTGGAAATTCAGTTCCATCTTCAGATAAAATATTGATGTTGATGTTTGTATGTATGTGGGTGGTCGGTGCTCTGTGAATGAGCTCGAAAGGTTATCTGGTGTGTTATCTGTGTGACATATGCTTTTTGTCAGAATGACTTGTGTTAACCCATTCTTGTTGCTTTCCGCTCCGTATAAATCACTAAAATCCACCGAAACAAATTACTCGGTGTGGTGGTGCACAGCAAGCACTTGCAGCAGCAAGCCACACTGCATCTACTCCTGCGGGACTATTAATTCAGTGTGGCGATGCCCTGCTGGCAAGGACACTTGCATGTACTCCTGCAGGCCTAATCATAGTCCTGCGCCGTTGCCAGCACATGCGTCAAAATACATCAAAACGTGTGGCTTACTTCGGGAAGCGTGTGCTGGGACTTTTCTAAAAGATACGACCAGGTGTTTCCCCCTGAAAAAATGTTGCGGAATTGCCCCATTCACTTGAATGGGATTTTGGCGTGAAGAGAATAAAAAAACCTTATCTTTGTGGCCATAGTGACTTGCCATAATTTAACATAGAGAAATGATTTGAAGTTTAAAACCTTAGCAAATGTCTGGAGTTTATTTGCCCAATTGGGCATTTTTTTGATCACTAGCACAGTTTACATTTAATCATTGTTCAAGTTAAGGAAAAGTTTCAGACCACAATTTTCTCCCATAAAGCAAACGTGGGCACTTGAACTGCCTTGACGCTCTCATTTCTAAACCCCACAAACATTTAAGTACACGGAAATGTTCACAGAAGTCTCGTGCTTCTACTAAACCCGTTATTTTTCACAATGGAAGTCAATGTATTCTGTCAAATACAATAGTTTGAAAGGTTGTGTTCAATAAATCCAAAGTCCTGTCTCCCTCCAAGACCCAGTTTACACGGGGGAGAAACGCATATATCGAAACGCATATATATTCATGCGGTTTGGCCTTTCATTTACACGAAAACGGAGGTTTTATCACGGAAAATGATCATTTCTAAGAACTCCGGCCAAAGTGAAGATCTAGGAAAACTCTGTTTTTGTGTTTGCGTGTGCACTCGGTCAAACAGAGTTTTAGGTTCCTTAAACATCACCGTATGCGACTAGAAATGCATCACGTCATATATGAGCGTCCTCTGTACAGGTTTGGCATAGATATGACGGCGCTCGGTGGCGTAGTCATGCGGGTTAACGGAAACAGAAACTTTTTGTTAAACAATCTTGTGTATACAGCGTTATTTTTTAAAACAGAGGTTGCAGAAATATTTGTCTCTGTAAATAAAAAACAGAGCTATGTGTAAATGTGGCCTATTAATCAGTCTGCCACCCAGTGACACAGGTGCTTCAAATTAGCTAATCAGGGCAGTTTCACACGCACACATTCTGATATACAGGCATAGAGAGACATACATATATGCTTTGATACATAGCTTGACATACACATACACTTATTTCAGATACAAAGAGAGACATACAAGTTTTCACCCTGGTGCCCCACCATGGTAACCAGTGACCTCTGTTCGTGAAGCAACAGTGGCTCTCAAGTCCATCTTAAATACAGAAATGACTCCTCAATAACCTCGATGACATCTATTTTCTATTTTAACCACTCTGAAGTATGTGCAATTTTAAATGTTATTATTTTACTTTGTTATAGTAATGTGGTTATTTGCATAACAACCAATATTTCAAAAGATTAGGAAATAAATAATTGTATAAGCTGCTTAAAGCTAATGTTAGGATGTTAAATGGGTCATAGCTACTCCCTCTCTAATATCTCTTTCATATTGCTGTGAATACATCTCCTATAACTATATTTATTAAAGTTTCTCACCATAGGCTACATTTTACAAGATTGTATTCAAAAACCTGAGTACAATAGTATAATAGTACAGCATGATGCATCACAATGTAACTCAATTGAAGCTCTCTATTTTAGCTGTTAGCTTTGGTGCTGTCAATGTAACTAGCTTTCCTGCTTCTGATTTCAACACAGATTTATTACTGACAATTAAACATTATTTGGGCTTGGCTACTAAAACGCATTAATGATCTCTCGATTGCATATTTTCATAGAACATAGACCGATAATGATCAGCAGTAAAATGTTTATTCCCACTATGATGATTAAATTGGCTATTTAATCTGTGGTTCACATGTATTTAAATGCATGTGTTATGAAGTATTATAGACAAATACATTATTGACAGACTAATAACAAAATAGATGGCTATCATAAATACTAAAAACTAAATACAAGAGAAATACAAATGTCTTTTAATAGCCTCATAGAAGTAATTATTCTTGCTAATTTAGCTGTTGGTGAAGACAAACTGTCAGTAAAATGTATGCATAATCATGGTGATACCTCCAATTGGAAAAGAAAGTGGATGAAATGTGTCATCTAGAAAATGAAACAATAATTTTATAAAAATATATTTAATAAAAGCGGTTGCTTCATACTGAGTGACACACTGTTTTTTAGCTTCAGAATATAGACTCAACTGTATCACCAGATACACAGCAATCCCTGACACTGGTTCAAGGGGAGGATGTTGTGTCCTGTTTTAACCCCAGCAAATATGGTGAGGATAATCAATGGCAAAACACTATATTAAAAAATATGACTGCATAACGACCTCCATCCAATCCACTTATTGCTCTCGTCACAAATGCGTTCCGCATGTTCATGCAGAGAGGCTAGAGAGAAGGAAAGAGGGTGAGGCTTGCATGCATGGAGAGGGTATTCCTCCTACAATGGTAACCATAAAGTTTTCTAGTTTATATTCGGAGCTGTTGCAAGATTTTTGGCATAATCAAGAAGTGACCTAATTTGATTACTATCTCATAAATCTCTCTCTCTCACTCATCTTCTGTCTGTTGTTACTCCTCACTTAAGTTCATAAGCAGGGGGCTCTCAAGCATTGAGAACGAGTCCCCACTCACTGTTCTTACCTTGTCAAATGAAGCCATGAATGTGTCTGTAAACCGACTGAAGATAAGAAATGTTTGTTGACCACTTTAAGTGAGGCAGTGGCGTCACTATGCCTATTTTAGGGGCCTTTAGCCCCAGAAGAATTTCTCGAAGCACGAATAAATAATTCATTCTGGCTTTTCTGGCTGATTAAAAAATAAATAAAAGGAAGGTCTGATGAAACATGTCATTTATGCATGCATCAAATACATTGAAAATATAAATTGTGTCGAGGCCCACATGACTAGCTGACCAGTCCACTACTTGTGACATAATAGGAGGGTCAGTGCTTTAGGCAATAAC
The DNA here is from genome assembly GCF_023055335.1 of Clinocottus analis. Taxonomy (NCBI): domain Eukaryota; kingdom Metazoa; phylum Chordata; class Actinopteri; order Perciformes; family Cottidae; genus Clinocottus; species Clinocottus analis. The sequence goes on along the minus strand of NW_027176218.1, from coordinate 13,864,853 downwards.
ATGCATATCTATATCTATATCTATATCTATATATATATATATATATATATATATATATATATATATATATATATATATATATGCCCAGGGAAGAATCAAAATGTTATATACTGTTATGGTCAAAGGGTGTTCAGGAAAGTGCGGTCATTGTAACCAGTGAGTCTGTACTCTGGATCAGAAGGATAGTTGATCAATATCAATAAGACAGGCTATTATTAGTAGTATTGATTAGTTTTGACAAGCAAGGCGATGAGTTTTTGGTTTCTATGGCTGACAAAGTTACTTTCCATTGGTTACTTTTAAGTTGCCTGACGGCGGATCCTGATGGCAGGCTCTATGGGTAAAAGAGAGAAGAGCTGGTTGCTGATGCCTGCACAGATTTCCAGCTTCAGCACTTCTCTCACACTCAAGCTGCTTTTGTGTGTTCGTGAAACACATGCTCTCTGATTTCTCCTTTGATCTTGGATTTGTTGTACAATAACCCTTTCAAATGTTGACCAATGAAATGATACCTGCTTTTTTGCGGGTGTGTTCGCTTTACTAGAGTTACTATATACATACTTTTTTTATTTTATGATAATAGCTACACTGGCCTTCTGTCAGTGTCCTGTCGAGACCGGAGCAGACAATGGTGCTGTGTCAGTGGAGCAAGTTACAATTATTAGCACAGTTAGCCGCCACAAATGTTATTGCCAATTGGGGAGTGGCAACAGTCAATGCAACACGAACCGTTGTATGTGGTTCATGATCGCAGCAGCATGCTTTAAGATTCAACAGGAATACCACTAATAATCACAAACGTTATATTCCACAGCACCCATACCTTCCATTAAAGCTGATTCTGATTCACTCACAATAAATTAGCTATGTGCTACAGAGCTTGCGTTAGCTAAGCATTAAGTAATGCTATCTGCGCCTGAAAATAGAGTACTTTAAACAGGAGTTAGTTCAGTTTCAGCTTGGAGGTGAACTACAAGACTGAATTAAAATAACAGTGAGGTAGATAGCTTATTGTGCAGTCTATGGATTTAGAAAGAAGAAGGGGCAGACCGTGGTTACCGTCTCAGTTTTAGTTAGCATTAGAAAGTTAATGGCTCTGTTAATCAATCACAGCGAACATGCCCACAATGAGGCTAAGATGATTTCATTGGTCATTGACATTCTACTTGTTGGGAATCTTTGACAGCTTTGATGCATAAAAACAAACTAAATGCAGAGTAACACACTGAAAGCAGAGAAATTTGAGAGTAGATCTTTTAAGAGCACACCGAAGCAGCTGAATTGTGAGGACGCTGTAGCAAAGTAAATCTGTGCAAGCAATAATACATTTGAGTGCAAGCATACAGTTTGAGTAGAAAACAGAAAAGCCAAGCATCCTGGGCTATTGTAGTGCGAGGACAGGATTTTTAGAGTAAGCAATACATAGTCATGCTCTCAAAATGAAAAAACACACTCTTAAGTAAAAATAGGAATATTGATGCCAATGGCACACACACATGTATACCTACATGTTAAAGACAACATGTATGCATGTTCTTAGTAAACAGTTTGCTACCATTTAAATTGGCAACCTAGAGACTTATAATAAGTCATACTAAATTCTGGGGAAACTTTCGAAACTCAGAGGTTGCTAAATTGAAGGTAATCTATGCTACCGTATAGTCAAATACTAATTTGTCATGAAGTACTATACATGGTAGCTCAAATATTGTCCAGATTACTGTAATATAATGTACTGTCTATGGCTCATGTGAATTGACATCATGGTCTCTTTTGATGACATGTTTAAGATGTAATGCCTTTTTGTTATCTGTACTGCAGTATAGACACAAACAGAGTTTATTTGTGTGAATGTATGAATGGTTTCTGTTTCATAAATCAGAAATTAATTCAGAAATGTTGCAGATCTTGCTCTTCAATTGTCTGCACTTTTGCTAATCTGGGTCATGCTTTTGTGTTCGCTACTAGACAAAGAGACAGTTGGCAGTTCATAATCTGTGAGAACAAAAGTTGGAAAATGCATTCTTTTCTTAATCTTATTTTCCTTATCTCTTTTTATCTAATTCCCTCACTGCGATACGTAAATCCAATTATGCTACTTTCATTGTCATTTTGAGGAAGCATTGTTTTGTTTTGTAAATCAACTTCATCTATTTTTTTCTTGAAAAGGAGGATGAGTAAATAGTGGGATGAGATATAAGGATTTCTCATCTGAGGGATAGTTATTCACAAATCCAAACTATGCATATTATTGAAGGAATTTCACCTCAAAAAAAAACATTGTACTGTAATTCGTGAGTGTGTGTTCACTTGTATTTTAATTAACTTTTGAGAAAGCCGGTAGAATTTGCATGTAAAAATAATCCTTGTTGTTTAGTGCAAGGTTTCCAGTCGTGACAAATGAAAGCTATGATGAAGAAATGTGATTATCAGCCTGGTGTCTGATCCCTGTCAAATTTGTCTGGACCCCTACTTGGAAATGTATTTTTTCTCCACCCTCAGGCTTTCTCTACTTGGAAATTAAATTTTGTAATTGAAGAATAAATTGAGTCAGTAATCAAGCAATTAATCAGTAGTTAGAGTAATAGCCTGCTCATTCCTAAGTGAAGAGCTGTCTGTCAGATTAGGCTGTGTGTTGAACATAATGTATAGAAGCAGACACATACTGTGATCGGTTCATTACTATTATGATGCAGTGTTATTTTATGTGTTTGATTCTGCTTAGAAATCTCTCACTTTCTGTGAGTGAATGAGTGTGTGTATGTGTGTGTGTGTGTGTGTGTGTGTGTGTGTGTGTGTGTCTATCTGATTAACAGTCCCTTATTGTTTCTAATTCACATTTACTGTCACATGTTCACACATGTCTTCATTTGCAGAATTTAGAAGATCAACATTAGAAAAGTATTCTGGTCTATTTTAAGCAACAATTATTCTTTTTAAAATGTCATGAACCAGTTTTGTATTTTGTTTGTATTTTGTTCTAAACTTGCAGTGTCAGTGACAATAACTCAGTGAGAATGAATAACAATGTTTATTGATGATACCTTATTTAAATACGACAGCTGTTTTAATCCATTCATCAAACACATCTCAGAAGAACCCTTATCTCTTAGAACTCATATCATTGCTTTGTTTCTAGATTAAAACTTATTTGTGTGACAGTCAAACAGATTTACGGTTGCTATTTGTAGCTCAAAAAAACATTGCTGTCATTTCACTGCAGGTTGGATCTCCAGCTCTCTTTATGAAGTTCACATTTTTTCTTCATGGATTTTCCTAACATGATCCAGTTTCCTCCCACACTTAAAAGCATTCAGGTTAGATAGATTAGAGACGCTATAAACGTTTCTCTTTATTGGTGTCGGCTCTGTGACTCAGTTCCGACCCGCGTTTCCTCAGGAGAGTGAACAAAATACAGCGTGCTATGACAAAGCAAAAACATTATGTTGAAATTATTTGTTTTCATCTATATGACAAGCAAATTGTTGTTGTGAAAAGTAAATGCACTGTAGTGATGATCTTCAGTTAGCAGGCCCATCGCAGCACTCTCTCTCTCTCTCTCTCTCTCTCTCTCTCTCTCTCTCTCTCTCTCTCTCTCTCTCTCTCTCTCTCTCTATATATATATATATATATATATATATATATATATATATATATATATATATATATATATATATATATATCAGTTAGTTAAGACTAAAGCTATAATCTAGTCTCAATAACTTGGGGAAAACAGATTTTTGTATGAAGTCACACATGGTGTTATACCTGAACACTGAATCTAATATAATTAGCATGTTAGTAGTGAAACAAGCTATTTTGTAATGGATCTCTAGTCATCTAGATTTTGATATCCCTTGAGAATCCATCTACAATAATAGAAACCAATTATTCTTGCTTTCTCAATGTGAAGCCAAATTTAATCAATAGCACCATCTCAATGGCGTATAACTCTTCTATGGTATAGTGTTTGTTGAGTAATGATTCATGACTAATAAAGATTCATTTGTGTCTTTATAAAGTTCAATATTGCAAGACAATACTTGTATGTATATACATATTATGTAGTCAAATAAATTTGACTACATAATTTACTTCTACCCATTAGAGTGTTTGCTTGTCATGTATAAAGGTATAAATGGCACTTTTTTATCATTATGTGCCAGAATGGAAACATGAGACTTTAAAGAATATTTGTATTACCGAGTTAAAAAGAGAAGGATAAAATACACTGAACCAATTAAATAAACACCTATCATTTAGCCACACTCCATACTTGCCATAGCATAATCTCTCTTGCACACAGTACATCTTAATCAAAGAATACATTCTTTGTATTTCCACAGTTTCATCTGGCGTAATACATAAAGCGTTACACAAACAAATTCCGCAGTTCTATTTTGACTTGCTTGTTTGACATTCCAGTCACATACGTGCCTTTGAGGAACCGAGAGTTGTAATCAGACGTTCCCAGGTTTCTCGACTCGAAGGACTGGTGGGTGGCAAGTGTCCTTATTATTTATGTCTCTCGAGTCTCAAATAAAACTTACACAACACAGCAGTCTTAGCTGGTTTTCTTCCATTCCCCTCCTCCTGCAGAGATGCAGCACAGAAGTCAGCATATTCATTGTGATTTTATTTTGAGATTGAGATTGAGAGTGCATGGAGGACAGCGCACCCAGAAACAGAGATAGATATAAGGCTTTCACATTTCCACAGTTTTCACGGTGTGTGTATGAGTGTGTGTGTGTGTGTTTGCATGTGTGTGTGTGTGTGTGTGTGTGTGTGTGTGTGTGCATGCGTGTGTGTGTGTGTGTGTGATTGCTGGCTGCAACAGATACACAGGCTGTCAAATTTGACTTTTGGGGATTTATAATTTACTGTTGATTAATTCAGCGCTAATGATTGGAAGTGACATTTGATAACCAAAAAATTGTCAATTATCTAACATTTTTCTTCTGTCTCTCATTTCATTCCAGCGAGCCCAAATCCTCATTCCAAAGAGTGCAAAACAAGTCAATGAATTATGAATGTTAAACAAGATGACCTCCTCTCAGCAGCAGCAGATGATGCGAGGTCCTAGGTGGAACCGGGCCTTGTCCGACCCTTTTTTTGTGCTGCTTCTGGCCCTGCAGCTGCTGGTGGTAGCAGGGCTGGTACGTGCTCAGACGTGCCCCTCTGCCTGCTCCTGTAGTAACCAGTTCAGCAAAGTCATCTGCACCCGGCGAGGCCTCCGGGATGTCCCTGATGGCATCTCTACCAACACCCGTTATCTGAATCTGCAAGAAAATCTAATTCAGGTCATAAAGGTGGACAGCTTCAAGCACCTAAGACATCTGGAGATCCTGCAGCTGAGTAAAAACCACATACGCAAAATTGAGCTGGGGGCCTTCAATGGACTGGCCAGCCTCAATACCTTGGAGCTTTTTGATAACCGCCTCACTACTATCCCAAACGGGGCATTTGAGTACCTGTCCAAACTAAAAGAGCTTTGGCTAAGAAATAACCCCATAGAGAGCATTCCCTCCTATGCTTTCAACAGAGTGCCCTCATTACGTCGGTTGGACCTTGGGGAGCTCAAACGGCTCTCCTACATATCTGAGGGGGCCTTTGAAGGGCTGAGCAATCTGCGCTACCTAAATCTGGGAATGTGCAATCTGAAGGAAATTCCCAATCTTATTCCCCTGGTGAAGCTTGATGAACTGGAGATGTCGGGGAACCAGCTAACTGTCATCCGACCGGGCTCCTTTAAGGGACTTATCCATTTGCAGAAGCTATGGATGATGCATGCCCAGATCCAGATCATAGAAAGAAACTCTTTTGATGACCTGCAATCATTGGTGGAGCTCAATCTAGCCCATAACAACCTTACCCTCTTGCCCCATGATCTTTTCACTCCTTTACATCACCTGGAGAGGGTGCATTTGCACCACAACCCTTGGAATTGTAACTGCGACATTCTCTGGCTTAGCTGGTGGCTAAAGGAGATGGTACCAGCTAACACCAGCTGCTGTGCCCGCTGCAGCTCACCAACTCACCATAAAGGACGATACATTGGTGAGCTGGACCAGAACTACTTTCACTGTTATGCTCCTGTTATTGTGGAGCCTCCTGCAGACCTAAATGTGACAGAAGGAAGTGCTGCAGAGTTGAAATGCAGAGCCAGCTCCTTGACCTCGGTAAGCTGGATTACACCCAATGGTTCCATCATGACACACGGTGCTTACAAGATAAGAATCTCCGTGTTAAATGATGGCACCCTGAACTTCACCAATGTCACCATGCAAGACACAGGCACATACACATGTATGGTCAGTAATTCTGCAGGAAACACAACAGCATCTGCCACGCTAAATGTGTCTTCTACAGAGAACAGCAGCTTCAGCTACTTCACCACAGTGACAGTGGAGACCATAGAAACACCACATAATGAAGCCTACACCACTGCTGTGCAGCAGAAGGTGGGCCCAACACCTTCTGCTGGTTCGTGGGAGTCTGTTTCAGCCACCTCCACAACTACCACAACAGTCCGGACTCCACTCTACACTCGCGCCACAGAGAAGACTTACACAATCCCTGTCACAGAGCTGGGTGGGGAAGGCTCACTGAACGGCTTGGATGAGGTCATGAAGACGACTAAGATCATCATTGGCTGCTTTGTTGCAATCACACTCATGGCAGCAGTCATGCTGATCATTTTCTACAAGATGCGCAAACAGCACCACCAGCAGAACCACCACGCACCCACACGCACCATTGAGATCATCAATGTGGACGAGGACTGTGTAACAGGAGGCCCGGGCATGGAAGGCCACTTAAGCCTGCCTCCTCTTGAGCATGAGCACCTCAACCACTACAACGCCTATAAGACTGCATACAACCATGCCTCCACTATCAACTCCATACACAGTTCAGCGCACGAACCTTTGTTAATCCGGGCCAGCTCAAAAGACAATGTACAAGAGACCCAAATCTAATTGTTTTCTCTTTTTTTTTCAAAATGAGACAACGAACTGATGGAATTGCATAAAGACATTACTGACAATTGGTTGTGCGAACTATGGCTAAACATGGAGGAACAGACTTGTGTGTTTGGCAAATCAGTGGCTGGTGATGTTTATTCAATGACTTTGGGAATTAGGGTATGTCTACAGTTTCAAAAAGTGTCTTTACAAAACAGAAGTTATTTATTTAAGAAAAAAAGCTATTGTGGTTAAATCAAGAAAAATCTGTATTCTGCAATTATTTTTTCAGCACTTCATGTTTTTTTCTCTCCTTCCTCTCATTTCAAGGGATTGGTTTACTTTTGCTTTCAAACTCAGTTTGAAGATATCTGTTGGGGAAAAACTCCTCAAGCAAAGTATTGTTTGTTCTCGATAAACTGCAGTCTTTGGATGCGAGCTAATTTCCCCCATGTATCAGAAAAATCTAGAGCACATTAGTTTTTTTCTTCAGCTGTGGACAAAGTGATGAAATGTTTGTGACCATCGGTAACTGAGATTAATTGAACACTTCATTCATGTTCATTATCTCACAGTGAGTGACAGTACTGTCAGTGACGGAATTTGATCATAATTCACCGTTTATTTGTATCTGTCACATACATATTAGGCTCACTTTGCTTTGCAATCGAAAGACTGAGGATCTTAAATGAGGGAAATATGTCCTGCATTCTGCTGTTGTCTGCTATTAGAAGTACATTTAGCTAAATTGAATTATATTAACTATGAAAAAACGTTTTTTATGTTCCCAATGTATATGCAAAAATGTTATCCCTAATCTCCACTTGTTTTGACCTAAGTTACCAGCTTCTCTGGGATGTCTTCTAATTATTATAGAGAACATACCATTAATTGCATTAAGACCAATTTAGATTTTGAGGGTCATGATACAGGAGCAGCATTAATGGGTACTTAATATTTGTGAATGAAAATGTAGGAGAGTCTTGTGAAGAATGTAAATGATCTTAAATTATGGCAAAAGTCCACTGCCTCCAAATGTTTCCAATGTATCATGACCTCACTTTTACCTTACAGGGCTTTGTAGTGTGGCATATGAAGGTGATTACTTTGAAGCTACCTTTTTCATGCTGGGACCCCTTACCTCATCTGCAATACTGCAGGACTGAGTGCTGTCAGAAGCAAAATGATGAGCAGAAGAAAGAGCTTAAACCCTTTATACAGCTGTCTGAGCACATTGCCTGTCATCTGTGTGCCACGCTTCCACATGGGCAGTGCCTGGCAACTCCAGATTCACACCCTGCCCTTGCCAACCACAGGACTTGGCCCTGAGCAGCGGGGATTATGCTGCAAGAGGCTTTAGGGGTGAATGTGTGGGATCGAGCATCAACCAGATGTTTGGGTTGCACCTGCTTCTCTCCTTCTCCCTTTGAAACAACACAATTTCCATTTTAATTGATGTGCTCATGGGCCCTGGATGAACACAGCTCTGCAGGCGGCCATACCCTGGAAACCATTTCAAAGTCCCCACCGTGGAAATGTCAGCAAGCATCATGAATGCAGAGGTTAGGCAGACATTTGTCAGATCCAACACTTACATAGATGCCCCCAAGTTTTAGGAAATAAGGGCAGTTTTTTTGGCCATTGTCTTGCTTTATTCAGTTTTGTGTTTTCATTATATCAAGGTGTTACAGTAAGGACATATGTAAAGGAGAATGGCTCATTAAAAACTACTTTGAAACCCCAAATTCACACTATATAATTTGAAACACTCCTCTTTAAACTTGAAAGGTGTATTTGTGAAAAGTATTGACTTGCCTTTTTTTTTTCAAAGATCAGATCATGTGATCAGTGTGGATTAATTGTTGGATTTTACCCCTGCTACATAATCCAAATCTCTGATGTCTCAGATGCTCCTATTTTTCTAGTCATATTTCACCATTTGAGAAAAACACTTTCAAGCTTACGAGCTATCCACTTAGGTGTATGCATGTTACAGCATCCACCTCATGCCCTTCCACTGAAATTTACTCTAAACTACATTAGTTAGCCTCTGAACTTCCTGAAACGAAGAGTAGCTAAATATACATTTGCCAGGCGCTTACTACCCGCATTCCAGAATAAAGATAAACAAACAAAAATGATGCAAATAAACCTTTTACAAACACCTTTTAAGGCCAATAGTAGACGGATTGTGAGTTTTCTTCTAAAAGAAAGTGTCAACGTTGTCAAAAAGGGAAAATAAATGAGTAGCAGTCCCAGTAACTAGGATATGAAAAGAGAATCAAATTTAACAATGAGATAATAATCTAAAACCCCATTCCCATCAGGCTAATATTTTATGGGTTACCTTTTTTCAAAATGTAATCCAACAATTGCATAGATTATGTTACTAATCTATGTCTGATTGATAATCAAGAAAATTCTTGAGTTGTTGTGAGTTTATCCAGTTTGAATTTGCTGTCGCGAGATCATTTTAGTCCAGACAGAATGAGATTTTTATTGATATCATACTTTTTTTTCGTTACCCTTTTACACAATTTATCCTATAATTGCACTTCTGTGGAGTTTGACACATTTGTAAACCATGGAAGAAAAGGGTGTGTGCTTTGTCTGTGTTTAAGTTCCTAGTGATGGGATGATCACAGTTATACTCAGTTTACGTAAGAGAGTGTAACCATTCTCCCTTTTGCCTTTTGTTGGAGGTAAATCGTCTGAAAATTTAAATGGTAAATGTGTTGCATTTTAGTCAAGCTGTCTCATGTATGTAAGATATCTAAATATTTTTGGTCAATATTATTTTTTTTCCACATTCTTTTTTTCTGAGAGGGAATGCTGTTCTAGTGGTAGATTTATATAAAAATACATTTTCAGAATAAAATAATAAAAAAAAAACATTTTGATTTTACATGTGCCAACAACCTGTTCTAAAATTGAAAAAGAGAAACATGCTGTAAAAGAATAAGAGATTGATTTTCATGTAAGCATTCTTTCAAGACCTTTAAAAGATATGGAGATTGATTATAGAGACCAGAGTTTGTAGTTACACAAAATATGGTTAAATAAACTATTGTTGTTTTTCTGTATTGTCTGGTTCTTGCTTTCATCCTGTGCTATAAGAGGCATGATACAGGTATACCTGTATTGTCAGTCTCATATTTCAAGCTACATTGCTTGAGTACAGTTGTACCAGTGTTTTGCCCTCCATTTACACATTTTTAACTGTAATGCCAATATTTATCAAAATCATTACTCTTTCAAATATGTAATTTTCAATTTCTACTGACTATTAACACATTTTAATAAAAGTATTATTTCTAAATTTTCCAGTCATCATCAAAATAGGGAGAAAAAAAATACACATCTTTGAGGGCTTGATTTCAATCTTAGTAGATATGTTTTTAATTCATAGCTCTCATGTTTTACATCAATAATCATGAAAATGTAGATTCATGGTGACAATGCTCACATTGATATAGCCGTACAATCTTTAGTGTTGTCACATTGCATCAGTGTAAAACCACAATTACTTTAGCAAGTAAAAGGATATAGCAGGCATTCATGCATGTACCATTGTTGCAGGGATGTTGCATGGCGTTACAATGAGAGTATACAAGACAATGTATAATGCACCCTACATACTGCTACATACAAAACATATGTCTTTATGAAAATAGCATGGTATTCCGACTAACTTATAAATGAATTCAAATTATAATGATAGTACTTGGTTTGTAGTTTATTTTTAGTATTGCAAGTATACTGTATTAAAATAACATTGCACATACACAGTTTTGGTAATAAGCACAGCAGCGGTTTACATGGAAACCTTTCTTTTGAGGATGCATTGTATTCTTAATGTATGCTATTCATTTACCATTTTAGTCTGAGTATAATACTCCCCAGATTTAAGATGAGCTGATCAATACTTTTCTTTTTAGATTAGGCTCCGAACAACTGTTGAAATAAAACATTGTGTTGTATTTTTGTTACCTAAGTCACAGTACGAGCAACATTACATAATAGCATTGTGTGCCTGATGTCTTTACTTAATGACACTATAAGGGATATCATTTTTTAAACTATTGCATTAGCTTCCGGAGAGCTAATCAAACTATATTTGTAAAACATGATGTGATTGGGATGTTATCCTGAGCAAGATTATTGATCAGGATCCATTGCTCAACTTGGTAATTAGCCAAATGACATAACACTGTGATCATCACAGGATCAAGTCACATGACAACACAAACAGTTGGACATGAGACTGATGACATCCCCTAGCAGCCAATTAGTAGCTAGTAAAAGAGGAGTAATCCATGTATTAAAAATGATAGTGAGGGACAATGAAGCAACATTAAAGCTTGTACCAATAGAGTTTAAACAAATGGATGATTTTTTTCTGACACAGGTGTCACGATGACAGCCCACTCATAACCCCCCCCCCCCTCTCCTCCTTCCCCCATTGAGGGAAGACCAGTATTATATGTGAGGCAGTGATATCACAAATTACAAGACAGTGAAAAGCTGCAATAATAAATAATGTAGAACAAAAATGTCTGTAGTATGTGTCATAAAGATGTCATCAAACATACAATATGTCATAGCATAGTATGTCATAAATATCACAAAAATGTGATAGCATGGTATATCATGAAACATTTATTATATAATATATAAAGGTTTATAGTTTAGCATGGCATAAAATGTCATAAAATATGACACAATATATAGTATGCTATGAATAACATTGTATATAGTATGTCATAAAAAAGCCATCGTATAGTATTTTGACAAAAGTCAAAATATAGTATGTTGAAAAAAGGTCACAGTTTAGTAAATAGAATATCATGCATTTTACCACCAGCACCTAACTATCTGAAAGCAAATGGCAAATGCACTGTTCCGTGAATGCATAGATTTGCAATTCCAAATAAACATGAGAAAAAATTGACCATAGATCCCAGAAATCCCTGAGAAATAACCCATAACATTTATTTGTCGATTTAACATCCACAACGCCCAGACATAAATGCAAAAAAAGTCACTTCATTTTTTTTCTTACTCTTAAGAGATATTGGATTAGATTCAACAGGGTAAACTAAAAAAGTATTATTCGGCCCTGAGATTAAATTTTAAACCCATTGCCACAGGGTGGTTGGCCTACAGAAGAGCAGCGTGGGGCAAGAGCATACTTTACAATTATTATGTCAGAGGGCAAAAGGTGCAATTACAACCAAAGTATTTAGGAGTATATGGTTGGAACACTAAAATGTTTGTGCACAGTGTGACAGCATAGTAGGCAAAGCTGAGGTCCAAACAACTACTCTTTACTAGCTTAAGACATTGCTGTCAGGACAGGCAATTGATACGACTGACAGCAGCTTCTGTCCTACAACCAGGACACGTCTTTGAGGATAACAGAGTGGAGCGAAGTCACAGTGCACCCACTGTCGTTCTCCTGCTCTCTCAGAGTACTGCAGTATCTAAAAAAGCCCCACTCTCCATCATAGAGCTTCCTCTCCCTATAAGGAGTTACTTCCTGGGGGTGTGTTCACCATGTTTGAACTTACTGGCAACTGCATACTGTAAACGTGGGTGACCAGCCATATAAACATGGACCCTCTGTCTATCTTTCTTCCTCTCTGTTTCTTATATGTCCTCATATGGCCACAATTACACAAAACACTGTGTTAAGGCCGAGTTTTGTTCTGTGTGGGCGATCACTGGCGGCGGCGGCGGCTGCAGCAGTGCTCTGTGTCTGTGTTCCCGTGGAAACCGTGATAGTAGGATGCACTAACGGACCCTGAGTTAGTCATGCACAAAACCCCTTGCAACCTTTAGCTCTCATACTCCAACTATCTAGTTAAGATTTTTTTTAAACTTGTTTTAATAAAATCAACATTTAATTAATTGTACCCTTCGGTGGAAATTAGTGTAATGTAAAAACGTACAAGTGGGTCAATACATTTGATGGAAAAATATATGCATTCAAATGAGTTTCTAAAGAAAACCAATCAAAAGATAATGAAGGCAATACAATACTGAATAGAAATAGTGACGGAATTACAGTTCTTGTCTAAAAGATATGCTATGGTACATCCTAAACTGAAAAGACGTGTACTTTAACGTGATTTTGTTTGAAACTGTATAGCTCATGATGCACTTAGGTCAACCAGCAGGGTGTTCCAGAGGTGAAAAACCTTGACACTAAAAGCTACTACTCAACAAGTGTCTCAGCCAGGGAACAGCGGCAGAGTTCAAAAGTCTGCTGGAAGTTGTTCAGACCACTTCAAGCTGCCAGTTTTATTAATTCACTTCACATGCGTAACTGAATTGTGTACCTCTCTTTAGGAAAGTGAGTCTCTGTCTCACTTCCACAGGCAACTACCTTGAACAGTTTTTATTATTATTATTGAGAACATTGTCAGTAGAATATAAACTGAGGACTACTGTTAATTAAGTGGAGCATATAGAGCTGTGCCTGCCATATGAGCGAAATGCTCAGTTTATGCCTAGTGAGTACGAACACATTGGCTGTGTTCTGTGTTGGGAACCAGTGAAGCCAGAAGATGAGCAACTGAAGCAACAGATATACTTTGTGCTCCACCGGTCTTGGTCAATAATAAATAATGTCGACGCTTTTGAGATAAATTACAGCTATCTTACAGGAAGTAAGTCTGCTGGTGAAAGGCAGTCATCCCGAGTCTGCTTGGAGGGGCTAATGGTGGACTCTGGCAACATTCCTAAAATTGTGATGATGAAATGATGTTAGCTATTATGTGCACATCAAGACTCATCAGACTCAAAATTGGTTTCAAGGCTCCAAGCTTTGTCTTCAAATATTGTTGACAGACATTTCTTTCTGGATTGCAGCGATAGAAACAATTAGTGTCTTTCTTCTGTGCAGCTCACAAGACTTCTGTGACATTCACGAGCTGATGTAATCAATGCATTAAACCACTTAGGGTTGACATCTTTGGGTGGTATGGAAATGCACAGCAGCATGCTATCTGTATTGCAATGAAAATCAATGCCATAGTCCCAGCAAGGGAGCTATACACCCCGGTTACTAATCCGGTGATTATAAGTTTGCTGGCGGTATCTTTGTTCTGTCACATAAACCTTTACTTATGTTGTGAATGATGTTCTCATAGAAGGGACTCACTCCTTTACACTAATGAAAAATAGTTTTTGTCCCGCCTTGCAATACATTATTGCAAGAAAATCTCTTGCATGCCTTGATCATTTCCGATCATTTCCTGTAGATATGTATGCACTGAGACAGTTGCTGTAAATTACTTTGAGGCTCTTTACAGCAAGGTTTTGCAATTTTTTTTAAAATTGTTTATTTATAATAGTAATAGTTTCCTGGGTTAACGTTTCCTAGGTTCATGTAGCCTGGCTAAACGTAACCTTCCATCTTCCTAAAAAAGAAAAAAAAACAAACTGTGTGCCCACTTTCATATTTCCCGGTCAGGAGTTGACCCCTCAAGGATGACGCAATTTTCTTATTTCCCGGTCTTAGCAAACGCGATCAAAAGTTTGGGTGTAGTCTACTGCGTGACTCCCAACTATTCTGTTCTTCGTCTAACTTGACCCCAACCTATTCGTTTCCTAACATACTCTATTGTAGTTGATTGAGATCACTATTAGGTTCTGCGGTCTATAGAGACCCCTGTATCCGGTTCTCATCGAGCCCTTACTCTTTCTTTTTCTTTGTTTAACTAGACCCCTCTTATTTCTCGGTTAACATCAAATCCTGAAATCAAATCACTATTTAAATGCTATGCAATTGTAATACATTATTGTTAAAGTCTCTCCTGATTGAACTGATTTTTTTTTTTATTTCACAAGCTTTCTGTAGCGTATTTTATTCTAAAATCCAGCCCGTATTTTACTTAAAATGACTTGGAATGTGTATTTATTACGATTATATTATGTATTATTTTTAAATCAACAGTTCAGTTTTAAAACTGATACAAATTAAGATATTATTTCATTTTTTTTAATTTGATTTGACAGTCAGTTTTAAAACTGCAAGGCTACATCAATATATTGTATATGGCACAACATCATAGAGCACATTACACATTTTTGTACAGTTCCAGACCTTTACATGAGGAAATTCTCTCTAAAAGGATCTCGTTTATTTTAATTAAATACCCCTGCTTTAGAACATTTTTGGAATACCATACATAAATAGTATACATACATTTTATGAAAAAGGGTTTCATAGCAGTCCTTTACTAGCTCCCACTGGCTGCTTGTAAATTGAATCATTGGCATTAGTTTATCAGGCAAACGACAGTCCATAATTGAATCCAAACCTTCAGCTCATCTCCCTTTGCCTAATCACCATAATTGCATTTGAATATTGTATTACATTTAATTATGTTACATTTATCAATTAAGAACAGTAACTTTATTATATTATTATACAATACGTATCTAAATCATTCATGCAGAGTGCACTCTGTAGCTCTTACATTAAAACTAAATCACTTGATAAAGTCTATCAAACACTTGAACTGCACATGTGTTTTAGTTCATCACAGAGGGGTCTTATGGACACATGAATTTGTTTAGCTTAAAACTCTTTAGCAGTCATCATATAGTGTTGAAGCCTGCTGCATCTAAAGGTCAGGTAGCAATCATCCTAAATATGCAAATTCATTAAAACAATTAAGGCTCAGTGCCGGGACAAACTGTATTTAGATAAATAATGTCCAGATCAAAGGCTTTTGACGAATGCATGCAATTAAACTTAAGTAAACTCTTTTTTTATGAATGTATGCTTTTGATGTGCTGGTTCATAGTTCTGTGTCAATTCACATAACTCATCTGAACCAGCTCTGAACGTGCTGTTTCTCAAACAACTTCATCCAACATCTCCTTTTGACTACAGTGCTTCTCAATAAATAAATACATGCAACGTTTTTGTACTGTAAAATATATATATATATATATATATATATATATATATATATATATATATAGGTAAAGCATCTCTGCTATTTCCGAAGTGAATAACAACTGAAAGGACAATGTTGCACAAAAAAGTGAAGAAACTAATACAGACGCTTTCATACTCCAACTGTGGAGTAACTGAATGGTTTGATGAGTAAGAAAATGATGTGAATCATATGCTTGATCTTCACATTCAGATTTCAACTCAATTGATCATTGTCAAAACACCAAATTGATTGAATATTGCTTTGAAGAGTACAATTTATCCCCCTAGCTGCCCGGGGAGCAGCAAGGGGTTAAGTAACTTGCTCAGGGACACTTTGACATCTGAACTATAGGGACTGGGGATCGAACTGGGTACCTTGCGGTTACGGGACGACCACTTATCCCCCCCCCTGAGCTAGAGTCGCACCCAAATTTCCAAGTTTCTAAATTTTCCACTTTATTTATCAACCAGGATTAAATTGGTGAAAAATTGTTTCATGTATCAGTTGTCAGTGTAACCTGACAAGAGTTTATTGCAATCTGTATTTCTGTTTACAGTAGATTTAATAGTATAAAATACATCCCAATTTGTACTGATCATAAAAGGAGACAAATATCTTCTTCTTGATATAAGTTCTGTCAGAATTCATATTCTGCTGACTTTATTATTCTATTGCATTATTCTGATTTTGATTGGCAGTGAGGTTGTCAGGTATGGCTTGACTAAAACATGTCGTTGGCCCTTTCAGTTGGACATCACAGTTAGTGTAAGTGAGCAACTATACATACAGTTACTGAAAGAGATGCATGTATTCATCAATCACCTACTTACTCATTAAAAAGCACATTCTCAGAGCACTTTAGACTTCTCCCACACGCTCATTGCAAATTGTGGACATGGACACCAAGTTTGGTGTCGGAATAAAACTTTCACCAATGGCTTAAATGACTACTCCCTGGAAAATTTGGAAATACAGTAAGTTGCTCATTTATTGGGTAAGTTTCAGCCTGTACCTGTATTCAAAACAATACAACCCACAGAGAGACACTGCTTATTACATGTAACAATGCATTATACCATACAACAGATATTACATCATCCAAACATACAGACACAACAAGCTTCCAAAAATGTAATGGTCTACGGAGACACGGACCACGCCTGAAAACTGATTGGCCTGTACAGGAGCCACCCCATTATCCTGAAATATGATTGGCTGACTGCCTGGTCAGAGGAAGGGCCTTAGATTAAAACAAACTGTTTGGCAAGTTAAATTAACATTATTCACACAGGAATGTAAGAAATTTTAGGATACTGCATTTTAGTGATTAAACTAGATGTCAGTATACACAGAAGTAATAGGTTAATGCTATTCTGAAATGTCCTCCTGGTGCTGCGGTATCGTAAGCAATTTGCAAAAATATCCTCCTCACAGTAAGTGTTAGCCTATTTGCTGCAGTAAAATGTCAAGCTAAACAAATTAAGAAGCAAATTTACTGACAAACCTACTTTTTGGAATTATGTTTAATGTTAATAAATCTAAATTAATAAACATGTAAGTGAATTAAAGTTCAATGCCAAGAAGACCTACCTGTGGGTGACAATATTTTACTGTACGTGAATATTTGCTGTACAGGTTTGTGTACAAGTTTGTACGCTGTTTAAAAATGCAAATGACTTGGGATTCTGCAATGACTCAGTCGATGTTCAGTAGTATAAACCAGACAGTGACTAAAGGTGTTATGGATGCTCACTAGAGAATCTTGTACTGATAGTTTACAGTAGAGTCCACGGCATTCTCCAAGGAAAACTAATTAACTTATGCATTCCATTTCATCAGGGTCTGGGGATCCATCCATCACACTCTAGGGGACAAACAAAATACAGTACTCGTGTAAATTAAAGTCCTGAAGAGCCTCTGGCTCAAAATAAATCATTTTCATTAATTCATTATTTTCTTCACACAACTCTTTATTGGTGCGCAAACGCTTAACCACAATGAGCTCAAGGGGAAATGCTGGGACCATGTCCTTAAGTGAAGAAGCAGGGAACGGTTTAAAATGATGTGTGAGTCTCTGGACACAGTTGTACAAGGATGGTCATTATCGTTACCTTTAAAGGACGCTTTGACTTGATCTGTGCTGAAGCCAGTTGAGGACATCTGAAATAGCAGTACAGTAAGGTCTGTACTCTGCTAGAAACAGTAGAGAGTGGTAGTCACTTTATCCTATACCTTTGGAAAACAAAAAATGTATTCCAAGGCCCTCACTTCATCGTGGTGGTTTCTTCAGTCAAAAACAGGATTTGCATGATTTAGGAAGCAGAGATGAAAAATCTGGATACTGAGTTAAGCCTATTAATGTTGAAAGCTATAGATTTGTAATAAGATGGATGGGCTAAGCTTTACCTTTTGCCTGTTCCTGTGTGATTGTAATGGTAATCTAAACAAGACACTTCAGGTGATTAGGAGCATAAACTAAGCATGTATTCATATAAAACACCTTGCAACCACAGAAAATCCTGTGCTATACCTCCAGTTTTTTAAATGTTTGTATGAGTGGAGCTCACTGGGTGGTTGAGCGTCATATTGATTGGTTCATGGTTTTATTTCTTTAGATAGTTCTGAGTTTCTTAATATTTGAAATAGCTATGTGGGTTAATGCTTTAATAAAAAGTGAATGTTTTCTCTTAGTTGCACAGGGGTGTAGTGGCTAGCACTGACACATCGCAGCAAGAGGGGCTGGGGTTCTGGGTCGGGTTCTGATACTGGTCTGGCAGGTCCATTTGTGTGGAGTTTGCATGTTCTCCTCGTGTCAGCGTGGGTTCTCTCAGGGTTCTCCGACTTCCTCCCACGGTCCAAAGGCATGTAGGTTAGGTCAATTGGACTCTAAACTGCCGTAGGTGTAAATATGAGTGTGAATGGTTGTCTGCCCTGTGATGGATTGGCGACTTGTCCAGGGTGTACCCTGCTTTTGCCCCTTGACAGCTGGGCTAGTCTCCAGTGTCCCACGACCCTAAACAGGATTAGGGGTTCGGATACTGAATGGATGTTTTCTCAAAGTCAAGCTTTTATGAAAGTGTGTTTTATGTTTGGTCACAATTGTCACCAGTGGACTAACACTTTGACAAGTATAGACGAACAATCATCTTAAAAATTCAACCCAAATATCAGAACGGAGAAGAAAAGTGATGAAAGTGACTTTGAACGCGGCATGGTATCTGTTTCAGATGGGCTTGTTTGAGTATGGGATTTTCACACAAAACAATCTCTAGGGTTTACAAAGAATGGTCAAAAAAGTTTAAATATTCAGTAAGCAGCAAATTTCAAGTTGAAAAGGCATTGGTAATTTTAGAGGGTAGAGGAGAATGGCCAGACTGGTTTAAGCCGATAGAAAAGCAAAAGTAACTCATATAACCACGTGTTACAACAATAACTAAATAATAATAACAAAAAGCCACTCCCAAAGGGGACTCTATTGGATTAAGACCCAGTCACTGTGACTTGTGACCGTTTTGTTTTCGGTCACTACCCAAAGCTCATGAACTTAGGTAAGGGGCAGAACATAGATGGAGTAGTAAATTGAGAGCTTTGTCTTCCGGCTCAACTCCCTGTCCACCACTAAATCTGGTACAATGCCTGCATCACTGCTGGCACTCCACCGATCCACCTGTCCATCTCTTGCTCTATTTTACACTAACTGGCGAACGAGACCCTCTGCTACTTGAACGCCATCGATTTGGGTAGTTTCTCACTTCCAACCCGAGGAGCGTAATCAAGCATTTTCCATATGAAACAATTGCCTAAAAATTGAAGATACTGATACTGACGCCATGAAAGTGTGTACCAAGTTTCACAGCTAATCGTTTAATAGTCAAGCTATTGCAATAAATGACATCAAGGTTGCCTAGAGGAAAAGAAAAAGTCAGAGGTTTACTAAAGTATCAGAATGTATTATTTAGGGCCTATGAATATATGTTATAAATTCAGTGCCAATTTCTTGAATTGTTAAGAAATGTCCCTCTGAAACCAAATTGTCAACAGGTAGGGGTTCACTAAAGTCATTAGAATTCATCTTCTGGAGAGTGACCAACATGGCCATACCTAGAGACAATGCCGTTAGCGTGGTGAAAAAAACATTTAACATTTGTTTTAATTGGTTCCTTCAAAACAAGCTAATGGCACACCGCCAAAATAGAGCAGTTCAAACCAATAAAATATAGCAACTGAGACCTCTTTACGACGAGTAATAACCACAAAACAAGCATTTCCAGGAATTTAATTGTTTGTTTATGATGACTGAAGACAGATTATTGGCTTAGAAATGGATTAACTTGCATTGCTGGTTGGCACTATACTGTCCTGTTTCCTTATAAAAGTCAGATGGTGATCTGTCTGTTGTTTTTTTTTCTCGAGCTTGATAAACCTGAGGGGGCTTGTTTGGTAGCACTTCCACCAATTCAATCATTCTTTCTCAATGTCTGAGGCTGCAGCAAAGATAACTATTGAGCTCTGCTTATTCAGGTTGGATGGGATCAGATACAGCTGGAGACATGTTGCTGCGCCTGGGGGGGAAAACAAGTCCAGTGATTTCTCTGCTTGGGTGCATGTTCGGTTCTGTGGCTCCAACTCAAGAAGATTCCAATTATTCTCCAATGGAGAGAATAGCCATGGAGAATTGGGGTTGATTTTCTATTTCTTGTAATTGTATAGAAGATGTTGAAAGAAATATTGAATCAAACCAAATTTTTCCAAAACTGTATTCATCAAATATGAATAAAGTCCAGTCTTTCATTCAACCAGTGTTACAGTGTAGGCTCCATCTCGGAGGATAGTTACTGTGTCTGAGAATCACACCCCTTACACTTACAGGCAGAACTCTTCATTAAAATTGTTCATGTGCTTTGTCTCCAGCATACATCCCTTTTGTTTCAGTCCTACTTAAGTAGGTGCAATTTAGACTGCAAACCTGAGGAAAAAGTTGACAGATTACATTTCATGTTCCTGGTGATAAGGGTCACAAGTCAGGTGCTTCCAATGGACACAGCACACAGAATGAAGTCCATATGTTTAGTCATATTTGTAAGATCTTAAGTTTACACCGGAAATGCAGCTATTAAAAGAAATGGCGTGTTGTTCCATCAAAATTTAAAGTAAAATATCCCTTTGTTTATTACTAGATAGTTGCCATAAATTGGCAAGAAAATAAATACTAGTTTACTGAAAGTATGAAAACTGTCCATGCCTTTAACAAAACCTAAAAAAATCAAAGCATGCTTCCCTTACTTACATCCTGCTTTTCCATTAGTTTACTTTAAATTGTGTATTTACGGATGACAGATTACCATCTGAATGCAAGCATGTGGCAAAAACAGCATGTTTGTTAGGTATAGTACAACTTTGTTTGATGGTAAAATAATTCAACCAGTGACAATGGATTGTGGGATACTGAAGACTGCAAAGGATAAACTGACTGTGTCCTCGAAAAAGAAGGCTATATTTCTCAGCTGCATTTGGAGCAGCCTTTGAAATGGGACAAGGCTTGTCAGCCCCTTGTGACATATTCAGTCCAGAAATGTGGACTTCAGAGGATCCAGCCCCAGTTATCAATCCTCTTCGAAGAGGGCATGAGTGCATTCTTGCAGTGGTGGATGTTGGTCCTTTACGCGCATGCTCCTTGCCCTGTTCAGCCATGCTTGCACTTATAAGCACGTCATAAGTAATTTGTAATTTTCAAAAATCATTCCAGGCAGAAATTGTCAGTTTACTTATTGGATATGAAAGTAAGCAACATTTACGAAAACAATATGAACTGAAATGTCTCATGTTTTCTGTTGCATTGTATTCTCTCTCTCTCTCTCTATATATATATATATATCATCTGTCTGTCAGCCAGTAAACCTGAGCCTTAGCAGGCAAAGTCTAACACAGCTCCTGTTGAAATCAATGCAGAAGCTGCCCTTTCTCAATCCCAGGTGTCCCATGATTCAATGGCCTTCTTTTAAAGCCGTGCAGCATATTGGCAGACTTGATACACAATGTACTCACAGTCACAGCGGACCACTAGCAATGACCTTAATCTGTTTGCATTGAAGCATCTTACTGTAGTTTCTCGCAACCAGTTGTTGGAAAGAATCAGTTTATAGCATCTGATCGGTAGAGGCAGACAGGCCTTCCAGGCCATACCATGGATGCTCACAATAACAATGTTTGCATTTTTCACAATTCATGTTTTGTATTTCTGTAAATTATATGAATTGGCAGGTTACCAAAACAAAATCTAGCTCTAGATTCAATCATCATGCGATCACAATGTTAAAGTAAACATTTAAGGTCATTTTTGAGATCGATAGCAGACTTCAATTACTTCAAAAGCCTAAATTAATGGTAACAACAATTGTGTCCCGGCCATGTGCATCAGTTTTTATTGTCTCCATGAAACCATTTTGGTTGTTGTGTGAGCTGCTCACAAGATGTTTCTTGTTTTGCTTTTTGTTTCTTTGGGCTCTCAGAGCCACCACACAACTCCCGTGTTGAGTGCGGCCCACACCTGTGATGTACCGTGGAAACCTTGGTCTCATTTTTATATGACTTGCACTCTCTCATATGTGGCTTAATTGTTATAAGCCTGTCGCCTGTTGCCACCCGCTTAATATAACTGACCGTGTGATTGGCACATTTATTCCCCGATGTGCATCGATTTTGTCCTGACACAATTGCAACCCTTCGTCTTGGAGCCCTATCTTAAACATATCCATTTAATGTTATTCTTCCATGTCATGATTGTGAATGAATGTGCTCCAGATTAGTAACATGTATATGCTACTCAAACCGATGTACTGTTTAGATTTCCCAGCTATATTTGAGGACTGATGTCTTTGCAATGAAAATGTATCAGTAAGTGAATCGCTGAATTATTTTGACCCTATCTTGGAGATTCACGTGCTCTTTCTCTCTGTTATTCCAGTGTGTCACATGATTCAAAAGTATTGTACTACAAACAGAGGAGCCACACAGGTAGAACTGTATCTTTCACTGCCATCTACGTTACTTTGAAGCTTTGCATGCGACACACAAACCCATACGTCCATACATATATAGGGCGACTGTGGTGAGCAGGGTTGTCCTTCAATTAGAGGATTGGCGGGTTCGACTCCTGGCTCCAATAGCCTGTGTCGATGTTTCCTTGGATGAGACACTGGACAAAATTGCTCCTATAGCTGTGCCTACGGTGTGTGAATGTTAGTTAATATAACATTTTGTTTGAAAATGTTATCTTTTTTTAAGTTAAAAAGACGTTAACAAAACGGTTATGGTCAAAAGATGTTCAAAAGTGGTTGAAAAGTGAAAGTTGCATCTCAATGTATTGCATATAATGATCTAGACAGCTGAGCAGATGCCTCGATACTCGCCGTTGCTTCGTCATTAACGGTCAATGCATGTTGTCCAAATCAACAACCAGTCACATAACCGCGGCACAAACACTGCAGTTATTATGTAAATAGGAGACTGTTTACACAATATGCATGTTTGTGTTCAGTTTAGTTTTTTAGAACAAGGACAACATTGTACTCTATATTTAGTGTGTACTTTTTACCAGTGCATGATTTTTTTTTTCCAGCCCAAGGTGGGTTAATAGGTCTGTTCTCTCTTACTGAAAGCCAGTTTTCAGTTGGCCAATTGTAGACACCCAGTATTTGCGGTACTATCTAGAATTGAAAATATACAGTATGGCTTGAAAGAAAACATCACCTGTATTGAGTCCATCCCTTTTAGAACCCTTAAAAATTAAAATTGCATTATTAGTTTTGCATAAATTACTGAAGACAGTGGTCCCAGTACCCTTCAGTCACTTACAGGGGATCCATGTTCGTGATATCACGTTGTCAAATATTTTGAAAGAAAATGATTGACTAACTTATAAATAGGTTTTATTAGTTATAGTTTTATCTAAATGTTACAATTAGGAGGACAAATATCAATATTGAAATAATGAAGATGCAAAGTTAAGATGCTACTTTTGGATTTATTTGTAAAGAAGAACTTTGAACAATGAGGCATCATCCAGAGCAAGCACATACAAAATACAATTAAAAAAAATAGATGTTTTTATGATAAAAAAAAAAAGCTCAAAATAAAAAAAAATAAAATCTTTGTACTCAAAATGAAAAAAAATGATGTACATTATTATTTTTAATGAGTTGGAGTAAATGTTGTAGATGTAGTCGTGACAATCACCTATTTTTCTTGTTTAAATAACGTACTTGAATAAAGCATCAAATAAATAATTAATTATTTTCTAATTAATGCCCTTTTCTAATTAAATGTTCTGTCTGAGCCACATTATTACAATCTAGATTGGAAGAAGGCTCCATTGGGAATAAGCTGAGGGTGCTGGCAGCACAACACAAAAGTGGGTGCAGTGTCAGCAAGACAATAATGTCATTGCTGCTGGTTCACAGTATCAGTGATTGATTTGCTCAACTGCTCAGTTGGGTCTGGAATTAGACCAGGCATATATCTCAGAAGACTGTAGATTTGTAAGGGGTTTGTAATGAAAAACAGAGGTTGAACAAACATCAAAGATTGTTGAGGAAGAATGTGCTGCAAATGAAGTTCAGTTGAGTGGAAACGGTATCAGTGCCTGAATCACTTAGCTGTCAAATTAATGTTTTAAACTCAATAGATAAATAAAAGCACTTCATTCTTTGTCATACTTACTGAGTTGTAATCCTATCTCTAAACCTCTCCCTTGGACATCCGCCCCTCACCATTCCAATTCAATCAACTGACTGCATGATGGGTGGTCACAATTGCCAGTTCACTGCAGGGATCTGAGTATAAGGGCTTAATTAGTAGCATGGCAGCAGTTTGACTGTCCCTCTCATCTGTGGAAATAAATGTAAATGCTGTAGAAATAGTGAACGTATGGGTTTAAAATAATCTTGTTTTCCCTCATCATTTTAAATATAGACAAGTATTTTAGCATTTAGTGTATTTATTATGTAGTTTGTATTTCAACTCTTCATAAATACTACAAATACAGCATTCTGTGCACTTTTACAGACACAGGGGACTGTTCTGAGTCTCAGACAGATGCTGTTTTTTACTCCTGACCTACTGCAAAATAGGTGTGGAGGCAGGAGGAGAGATGAAGGTGACTCAGAACAAATATTTCAGTTTAAAAAAAGGTCCTGAAAGGAGTCAGACATGGATTTTCTCTGTGCAAGCTCCCATGATGGACAAAGTAAATCAATCAACGTTGGTCCCACAAATTAATCAATTAATCATCAACAGAGCAGTAAGATTAAGATTAGGGCAAAGGTTAAATCAGTATTACGGTCTGCGGGAGAAAGATGCTTTATTGTTTTTCTTTCACTAATCCATGATGTGACCCATTGTGACTCTTGTTTCATCCCACTTACATCCCTCAGTACGTTCTCTGCGCTGAGAAGAGCGAGGACTCTCCAACAGTTACGAGAGAAAGGAAGATTTCTCTCTCCTGGCCTGATGATGTCGTCGCGTCTGTGCCATGAATGTGGCTGGAATCTTAATGTGGCCCATTTTGCACTTATCAGGTTCAAACGACATACTGTGTAGATTTATGAGCCTGTGCTTTCAAGTGGAACATTTGATGATAAAATGTGCAGCATTAACCATAACGAGTGGAGTATTAAATAGTCTACAGGTCTTCACATCCAATGAAAATGAATACACATGTGTACAAAAATATGTAAAATATGAATAACTGAAAATAGTATTGTTAATATAGTATTGCTTCTGTGCCTGTGCCACGAATGGAGCTTGCTCCTGCTGCAATTTGTTTGACACTCATCTAAAAAATGTATTTGGAAACTAAAGTAAAAATATGCTCATTCACTTTAATGTAACTACCTCAACAAGAAGATTGATACCACTCTCATTATGGTGTGTACATGGCTGTCAGTAGACTGACATACCCTCTAAGGTATGCTACATGCTATGTTTTACTTTGTTTCATTAGTTCATAAATTGAAATGTTCAAATGTAAAGTTATCCAACTATGAGGCGTTACATTCTGCAACTTATTCTTGGCTAAACTAGTGTCTTTCCTTTGCCTAGCAACCCCTGGGGGGGCATTTAGCAAGGAAAATACTCTTTGGGTCTTTATGCTAAACTCAGCGTATCACTTGTTGGCTATAGATTATTTTTTATGAACATGACGTCTTGGCATGAAAACAAATATTTTGCAAAATATTGAATTTGACTGTATCTAGTCCACTGTATGTTTGTAACTTAAGATATTCCTTAAATTTGTAAATATTGCTGTTAGGAGCAGAGTGTCAGCTACCCTTACGGGCATGTGTGTTTAGTATGGATTTCAGCGAAGTCAAATGCAACTTACATAAATGATAGAGAGGTGGATGGGGGCATTTTCATCTATTAAATTCAACCATGTCAATTTTAATTCCTCCATCTAATCAAATGGGGCGGAAGTGTAAGATTTGTCATATATATATATATATATATATATATATATATATATATATATATATATATATATATATATATATATATATATAGTTGACACAAAAAAATAATTTCCCAACTTTTTAAAAATAAATAAAATAATGTTACGGCAAGCACCAACTCTGCAGTTAAATACAGTCTCTTGTAATGTAAAAGTATTTATGACTTACTTCTCACATCCCACACACACATTCAGTACAAATTAATTACAGCCCTGTTATGTTTTTGCTTATGTTTTTCAAAGTCATTATCACTCATGTAGCCAGCAGTAAGTTTGATATATGGCAGGTATTATCATACTTTACTTACTCGATTTGTGAACTATTTTTTTACGTGACAGCAGTGCTGGCAACTTGATAAATATGAAAAGTGCACATTGAAGGCATTCCTGAAAAGATGCAGATCTTCTTTAAAAACGCAAAAGTAGAGATATCCAACACCTCATCCATCACTGCTGTGTATTTATTTAAAACATCAACACAACAACCCACCCTTGGCTTGTGATGCAAATACATAACAAATACACAAATATTGGATGCAATGGATTACCAGGAAGAAAAGACAATCCATTAATGTATCGTTTTGTTCAAAGTTTTCTGAACCAGCCATCCTATTCTCTTTCTACATGTAATTTGGAGGCAGCCTACCCCTTCAATTTCAGTTTTTCATCGGTCAATAGAATGATCTTCTGACGTTTTATTTCATCCCGGTACTAAGACAGAAATAATTTCCTTTTACACAGAGCTGTTCACAAGAGACGAGCTTCCTGAAAACAAAACTTGTTGCATGGCCCGATTACAAACTGAAAGAAAACCTCTTTGCTACCCAAGTGACACCTTGGGGTTAGGTTATTGAGATGAAAAGGAGGCAGCCCCTTCTGTCTTATTGTGACAGCACCCATGACTGTCGCTGACATTTAGGTCTCTGGTTCCCTAGATAGATCATTTCCAGCCAGCCTGAGATTAGCCTCAGGACACATTTGTCTAGCGCCACTAACCAGTTGGTTCTACAAGCAACATGATGGATTTGGAGCATCATGTTGCTTGTAGTTTCCTTTAGTGGCTTTCAATATTTGTCATTTTTCACATGTCACACTTAAGGATACAAAGTTGAATCTGTTGAACCATCTAGCAAAAATCAAGAGTTAGCCTTAGCAGTGAACATAGACGTGTTTGAGGCTGCTCAAACATCCCGTTTGACGTGGGCCAAACAAAGCGTTTGAAGCGTTTGAGTTCAAGTATTGCAACTCAGGCGAAAAAATTGCATGAGTCATAAATACGTCAATCAGTGTTGTACTGAATTCGCGAAATGTTGTTGTATGAAACGTATTCTTCGGCTTTACAGCCAGCTTATATATTCTCCAGCATGGTATTCTCCAAGGAACAGACAGGTTGTTGTAGATGGCAGAATTTAATGTAGGAAAATATATAATAATTTTGTAAAACTGAAAAAGAGATCAAAACACATGTCTTTGTAAGTGCTAAAATAGTACATCCATATGTAGCTGACTAACTAAACATCATCAACAATCCTGTAAGTGCTAAACAATAATACAGCCATAAGTAGTTGACAGTAACTAAACATCACCAATAATACTGTTTTCAACCAAAGAAATATTAAGCTAAACATGTTAATATAACTGTAAATAGTAGATGACTTACGGATGAAGACGATTTCGTGGACTTTACGGCAAGGATTGTAAACAGATTCTCTTTCAGTGAACTCATGGGCAAACGGGACTTCTTGTCCACTACTTCCTGTTACGACATCTATTTGCCATTAGCGCACTTCCTCTTCAGAACAGTTATTCACAATCACCACTAGGTGTCGCTACAGAACACATGACATGAATCAATACACTGGTTCCAACACAAGTGTTGAGAAGCTCAGCTCGTCGCCATTGCTGATTCAAACTGCTGCCGGTCCCCCGGAAGTAGTGTTGATAGCGGCCGTCTTTCAGACCCTGTAGTGGGACTACGGATTATAATATGAACTCAGACAGCATGGAGTTTGATGTGCTGATGTTTGTGGAATTTACACAACAGGTATAAAGCAGAACTAGCGGTTATTTCTATGGTGGATGGCGTAAACGGTAACGTAACACCAGACACAGTTTCTGGAGTTGGTGAAATTCACCGAGCTGTGTGCGGCGACGGATGGTGCTATGAACCCAAACAGGGGGTCCTTTGATGTTCCATCGTTTTTGTGACTGACACGGTAGACGCGTCACGTCTACCGTGTTAGTTTATGTTCGGCGTGAACACAGCATTGGATAACAATCATCATATTGTTTCAGTTAGAAAGCTGAAATAGGAATTCTTTAAAGACTTATTTTTAAAAGCAGCTCTTTTTGGAAGTGGTTCAGCTCATAAAGCGATGATGTAACACCTTTTGAGCCTCCTGCGGTGAAACAAATAGCAATTGTCACTGTTTATGCCGTGTCAGCGTGTCTGTTAAATAGGACACAGCCACCTGGGAGGGTCAAACCCCTTTATCTTTACTAATGTGAGCAACTGCTCAGTGGGACTGCTTGGATTCAAGACAGTGATAAAGGTTCAGTCGCACGCTAATCACTACACTGAACTGGAACCGGTTATAAATCACGGGGATACAAACAGTCAAGCGTCTAATCACTACCTTGTATAGTGGCCAAATTTCTGAAATTTCTACCCCCCTAAAAAATCTCTTATCCCATGCATCCATAAGCTCCTGTCAATGTTCAGTGTTACATAGATTTCAAATAACAGTGTATGGTCACTGAGCTCATCATGTTTCCTGTTGGTTTACATTTCAGACAGCAACAGTAAACAACAGCTGTGAATAGGGTTTGCTTGATGTGCCAAAGTTTGGATTTATTGCGTAAATCTTCTTAGACTTAGACCCGTATGTCCTATACTGAAGTTTTGCTTTCAGAGGTCTATAAAGGACAGTCTGCTAAAGACAAGGGTTGGAGAAGAGAACATGTGTTGCCGTATCACCTGAGGGTCAATCTGTCACTGAAATACAGAAGAAATGCATATGAGAAAACAATAAATGCACAGGACTCTTACGACAGGTCTGGACCACTTGTAAATGATGTAGGTACCTAAGAGAAAATTCTAATTAGGATAAAATTGGTGAATGCAGCAAGTTCTCGTAAATCACTCGCACAAGCTTTCTTGGGACAAATCTGTTCGTACAAGTGGTTCTTGCACGAGGCCCATGCTGGAGGACTTTAAACCTTACTAAATATGTTAATTTGTTATCCTCATGTTTAAGGACATTGCATTAAAAGAACACAATTTCTGATTTATAAGTGATAGGAGAGGAAAAAACACAGAAGAGATTGATTTCAAAGGCCACACTTTTTTTCTTTTTAATGAGGGCATAAACTACCTTGTTACGTGATGAATCCAGAGCTATAGGGCCTTTATCGCCCAATAATATCTTGGACTTGTCTGGCCTCTATCTCATTGCCTTCCCTCCTCAGGGGAATTTCACACTGGCTGGAGCCCTGACTGTAATGAGATGGTAACAGAAGAGAAATACCTGCAGAGGTTTTTCAAATAAAACAGTCTCAGTAAACAGGAGCAGATTGTTAACTAGTTGACTGACCAATTTTGTCATAATTAACAGATGTATTCAAAGAGGAAGTTGCAAAACCACATTTTTATTTTATTTAATCACCACAATAACTTTTATTAGGTTATGAATTCATTCAAAGAATAAAACTGAAACATGTCTCGAGACTTTGGAAAAAAAATAAACCTGCTACAAGGATAACATCTCTGTTTTGCTGTAATAAACTGCAAAAATCTGAACTGAGATAAAAAAAAACAACTTTCAATTCAACAACTTTTCTTTAACGAAGCATGTTTAAAATGTTGTTAGATATCTATGCTGTCTAACTACCTGTGTTTCGTCGACCAAATATGTACCCGTCAATGCTTGTGCTGACGTCAGTGCAGAGGAGGGTTTGTTTGTTTTTAGCTCTGCCTAGCACGAGTGGGCGGTGAGTTGACAGCTGTACAGTGCTTATGTGAGGATACCAGTAGCGTGCCGTGGGTAATGTCACTACGCCTGCTGAGCTGATCGCGGCGCTGATTGCAGCGCAGAGTTACGGTCAATCTGTCAGTGTTCTGGATCAAAATCAAGGCAGAATATCCCAAAAAAAAAGCACTGGAAACCCAGTTTCCATTTCCATCGTCATATCTTTGTGAAGTGGGGTTTTCTGCAATAACGGCAACTAAAACTAAATCACCGAACAGACTGGACATGAAACACACACTTTGTGTTTCGTTGTCTCCCATCACCCCGCGATAGGACCGGCTTGTTGCAGATAAACAAGCTCAGGGCTCCCACTAATTCAGCCGTAATAGGTACTGTATTCTTGTTATTGTAATGCTTTAGCAATATTGTCTTTTTTACATTCACGCCAATAAAGCTTGTTGAATTGAAATTGGTGAGTTGTATTTGTATTCACTTTATATTAGTTTTTTATGCCGGTCGTATCATTTTATGACGTCATATTTATTACATCATGTTTATCACCCACAGTGAAGGCTGGTCCGTGAAAATATTGTGGCGAAGAAAAGGTTGGGGACCACTGTGTTAAAAGATAGCCTACTACACATTGCTGACGTCAATTAGGTGGGCATGTCACTTTGAGGGACACATGGTGTCACATTACACATTTTATGTGTATTAATTGTTTACATAAACACATATTTAAAAACATTGATTACAGCAGATTTAAAATATATTGATACAGCAATTTTCTGAGTTATGAAAACATGTTTTATATAAACTTCACCGGTGAGATCAAGGGATGCTGTAATGACACGTGTTATCTTTGGTATATTTCTGGTCGAAGCTAAATTTGTTGTTTAACATTGACTCTGAAAGTAAACTACATTCTTAGTTTGTCTCAACTGTTAAACTAAGATAAAGTCAGCTCATTTGAATCAATATGTTAGCTTTCCAACATCTCAGAAAAGCATTTATATATTAATGACACCAGGACCGGGCCATGCATTTTGGACCTGGGCCTTTAGTGCCGTCTGATAAATAAATATGCGCATGACGGGATGCTGCGTCAATAACGAACAATGCACTTTATTAATAAAACAACAACACGATGCAGCACAGTTTGCACAAGAAAACCACTTTTATCCTCGTTTCACACTTGAACACTAGAATGTTTCCTCTCCTTCTCTCCTTCCGTTTTTCCCTTCACAGTAAAACCAGAAAAGAACATCAGAACACTGCTTCCTACAAAGCTGTTTAATTATGCAATATAATAGCTTACAGTTATAACAAAACATGTCAAAACAATCCAACAAAAGTAGCACTTAAACATTGCACACACAAAAGCATGAGCCACAATCAGAATTAATGTAAAATTCAGCGATTTCTTTTTCTTTTGTTTCTCAACTTTGACCCATTCAGCTGATATGTGGATTTTTCCGATTCTAAATTTAGCAGCAGTTGCAGAGACATACGGTACAAACATCCACGTTGAATATTCCTAAATCCCCTTCATGAGTGAGAAGGCAGCAGCAGCACAGGGCCTGCTGAAAAACTCCCTGCTGTCCTCACCCAGCCACCCAGCTTGGTGGGGTTGAGCAGCCAGTGCTCTTCCACTGCCTCCACAGGGGAGCTAGCTTAGCTGCCCTGTGGAGGTAGTGGCATCAACGGTGGAGAGCCAAGTGGGGTAAAAAACAACAACACAAAAAGCAGAAAAAACAGTTGACTTACCTAATGCTGTTCACTTAATAATGACAAAGTCCATCCTTCTCTTTGTTAACAGTGAAGAAGTGCACTTCATGGACGCCAGTGAGGATCCCCTCCATAAGAAAAGTCATAAAGTAAATCTGCTAGTCACCAAGTCCAGTTCTACTACTCCTTCAGCCATTGAGTGTTAAAACACTATACATAATTTATCTTATGTTTCAGCGTGTGCTGGACAAAGTTGAAAACATTTAACTGATTAATCGCATGATTTTTCTGCGATTAACTGTGACATGTACACACACACACAAACATAAGCTTCTGTCAAACTTCAAAAACAGCGTGAACAATACAGAGCAGAAAAAGAGAAAAGAGAATAGTTGCAGGGCATACAGAAAATATACTCGCAAGAAACCAATATATATGAGTTTGTGAATGATTGACTGAGTCAGAGGCCAGATGCATGAGACTCTTTGCAGTAAAAACCCTGCTCAGAAATACAGAATACGATTCACATACATTACAATTGCTAGTACCTGAAGGCAGACCATAAGTGCCTCCTCAGCCTTCTCTCTGCCACTGTTCACAGGTGATTTATATTGCAAGTGAAAAGCCCAGTCAAGTGACTTATTGGAAGATGGCAGTTTGAATCCAATTTGTCTCCCATGTGCTTGGAGTGCATCCTTGTAATGCGTCTTGTCTTCAAGCTGGGTTGAACAGGAATTAACCTTACCTCGCCTTCTTCTGTCTCAGTACTTAATTATAATGTCTCCCTTTCTTTTCCTGCTGTGTTGTTCAGGACATCCCGTGAAACGGTCAAATGTAATTGTGTTTCTTTTCATAGCATATAGAATTAATAGCACTTAAAAGTAAATGTCAAACTTGATCTGTCAACGTACTGATGCTGGAGCATTTAACACTACTCCAAAGCAAATAAGCAAGGGATGAGTGCATGCTTTAGCAATCACAGTGACGTTGATAGAACTTGATATAAGAAAACCAGTATGTCTGTGCAGCAGGCCCAGCAGGCCGACCTAGCAGGCCGACCCAGCCTTCCCTCTCACCCGCAACACTTTCCAGCTCATTCCAGAGGACCCTGAGGCGTTCCCCGGCCAGCACGGAGATATAATTCCTGCAGCGTGTCATGGGTCTTCCCCGGAGCCTCCTACCAGTTGGAGGCATCCAAATTAGATGCCAGAAACTCCTCAGCTGACTCATTTTGACACAAAGGAGTAGCTCCTTCCTAAAGTCTGAGCTCCTTTCCCTATCTCTAAGGATGAGCCTGGCCACCCTACGGAGGAAGCTCTTTTCGGCCGCTTGTATCCGCAACCTTGTTCTTTCGGTCACGATCCATAGTTTGTGACCATAGGTGAGGGTTGGAACGTAGGCCAACCAGTGAATCCAGAGCTTCGCCTTCCGGCTCAGCTCCCGTTTCACCAAGACGGACAGGTACAGCGCCTGTTTTACTGATTCAGGCGCACCTATCACGCTCCACCTTACCCTCACTCGTGAACAAGACCCCGAGATACTTGAACTCCTTTGCTTTGGGTAGGCATTTTGACCTCACCTGGAGGAAGCAATCCAATGGTTTCCGGCAAAGCACCATGGCCTCAGATTTGGAGGTGCTAACTCTCATCCCACACTTGGCTGCAAAACTTGACAGCTTGACTCACCTATAGCTCTGTATCCTTTTTGATGACCAGTTGGTGGTAAAAAAAAAAACCGCTATATTGGCTGGTTGGCGTTTTCTAGCTTCAGCTACAGCCTGCTCCTCTCTGGATGGAAGTGGTTTTAATGTATGGGTAACATGGTGGAATGGGAAAGTTCATTGTAACACAGTCCAAAAAAACAAAACACAATCAAGCTAGAAATGTACGTGTGAAACTATCACTGATGTATTGTGTGTTTTAATGAATACAAACCAAAATTGGGAATTTTGAAACCCCTTGTCAAAATAGCAATGGACTGTGAGGTGTCATAACACATCAATTCAAATAACACACCTTCTTAAAATTCAAAAACAAGCAGCCATGTAAGTAAACAACTGGACTGACCTCGTGTAATACACGTCATACAATCTTGACAAAAACTCACCAAGCCTTCTGCCTGCTTAGCAGCGGGCATTTTAGAAAGTTAAGTCCATGCAACAGCAAGAGGGCTATGAGCGTTATATAATCCTCTCAATGCTTGGTTAGCACCTCCCAGGTGTTCTACCAATAATGAGTCACTTGTGAGGTCATTGCTGACAAGAACTGGGTATTGTTTAGAAAATTAGGTTACCAGTACCACTATCAGTCGCCTTGTGAGTGAGGGGATGGGATGGCGTCGTCGCAGACCGTTGAGTGATGCAGGCAATCCCAGGTGCATGAGTGTAGCAGCTGCAGGAGTGAGACGATCACATGATGCATTAAATCAAAAATTTACTTGTGGTTATTGACTATGCGATCTTTTTTTCTTTCTGGATTTTATAGGGGAAAAAATATCTGATGTATCATTTAGACTTAAGATCTTTCACTAATACTTGGCACTGCACTACTTCTGTTTTCTCCTTTCCTTAGCGAAGGTTTTTTTGTATTGTTGTAGCTCTCTGAAGTACTAGGCAAGTGAGCAGATGGCAGTGATATGACGTTATTATCTGAGAACGAAAGGCTAATTGAGCCTATGGCTGATGTGAAGAAAATGATGCAGGGTTAAAAGAAGGCTGGCCCTGTGATTTTGAAAATCGAAAGGGGAAAGTGTTTGGGACATGCGGAATATGAAATAGATTTAAGCCTACAAGTCATTATTGGCCTCTTGAGTTGTTTTATTTTGGCAGTAGTTCGAAGAGTCACTGCAATACAGGGCTTGGATTTTGGTTCTCACGCTACTGCCAGAATGAAGTTTTGCGATATTAGGTCTGCTGGACATGAAGTCTCTCTGTCCAGACTTTTTCGAGTGATGCCCCTTAGCCAGCATTTGTGTATCTGCCCATCACTCCGCCCTGCGTTTAACAAAATAACAGGACATCTTTATCGTAGCAAAATAAAGCTATACCTATAAATGTTGTAATCACCAATATTCTGTCTCTCTCTTTCAATATTATCGCATGTAAACCACATTTTCTTTCACTTTGTTCAGGCTCCTGCTTCTTCCTGTCCTCGCTCCATTGTTCAGCACATCTTTTTCATTTTTAATATAAGCTGCCTGAGCTTGGATATTTAGGCCTACTAGTGTCGATTGTATTTTATGTTTTTTTTTCTTCATTTATAGTGGATTAAAATTGAAATCCTGTCTTCTAAAGTATATAAGCTTCTGCCTATTGTCAGTTTTCTGCTCGTTCTGCTAATCCCTGGTTGACAGCTTCTGCTTTGCTAAGACCTTGTGCGTGGGTCTCTCTCCCTCACTCTCTCTTCCTGTTCCTTGCTCATACAAAAGCATCCTACTCCATACTTCCTTACACAAATTGCTGTTAATTTTCATATAGAACACAAAAGCAGGGATCTGGAATGTCAAAAAAAGGTTTAAAGGCTTGAGAACATTACTCATTTATTCATGTATGCAAATGTACCCATATTTTCAATTTTCATAACAGACCTTTCTTTAATATTGTTAATGCACCACTTCACTTAGTTCTTTAAAATTCACCCAGGGAAGTGTAAAAACAGGGGTAAAATTAGCCTTGAATTTGCTGACTAATTATTGCAAGAATGGCGTGCCCTCCTTGCTTTGCCATTCTGTCTCATAAAAAATGTATGAAACCAAGGTCAGGTTAGGCGAGGGAGCTCACTGTCTTCTTCATGTAGGCAGGGGCAGGCTGAGGGTTTCACTGCAAGTTCAACAACAGCTGATAGAAGACCTTGACCTTGACCCAGGCTTC
Source organism: Clinocottus analis (assembly GCF_023055335.1). Taxonomy (NCBI): domain Eukaryota; kingdom Metazoa; phylum Chordata; class Actinopteri; order Perciformes; family Cottidae; genus Clinocottus; species Clinocottus analis. The sequence continues at coordinate 13,828,866 of NW_027176218.1, read as the reverse complement.
ACATCAACTAATCATGCCTGACTGGTCTGATTCACCCAGTGGTTCCTTATTACAGAGAATAAAAAGAGTGGTGTTACAATGTAAACTTATGTATGTTTTGGATCATAGAAATAAAGAACGCTGTACATTCATTTATGCTTTGGGCGATAAGGCGCTCAAATGGCTTATAGGTTTTCCGGTAATCTTAACCAAACACATCTTAAACAAACAGTGGTTCAAGAGGCCATGGATCCATCGAGATTTCATTTAATCTCAAGTAGTGCTCTTTATTTTAATGGATTATACTGATTCTCCAATGCTGTTCATGACCAGCCTTTCAATGAAAACCCTTTAACTAATGTTGTACTTCTATACTCTTGAGAGACAGAGTGTGACAGAAGAGAGATGTTCGCAGCACACTTTCAAACCCAATTCCAAAAGTACAGAATTGGTTCCTCTTTTCAATGTACATTAAACAGTCGAGCAATTCACATGGGCCGTTTTGCCTGTGACAATAACAGTTAGATAGGAGAAATCAGTGGAGCATTGACTGGCACATTCTCCCTGGAGAGGTGGAAAATGGAGTGATCTAGTGCGTTAGCACCCACAGGGTGTAGTGTTGCAGAAACATCCACACTGGCAACCCTGACCTTTCACTACGTTATTCTTGCGGTTGTTTGGTCTCTTCTGTCACACAGGCCCCAGCCCATAGAAACCCACAGCAGGCATTGACCTAGAGGCCTCGTCTCTAATATTCATGCGTGTTGAGAAGTGCCATTTTACTCCATCAGAAACTAATGTGTGTATTAAACTTGCTTGCTTGAATTATAAGTTCATAAAGATAATGGAGAAGGGATTTGTGATAACTAAACATAATGCTCAACCATATTCATGTCAGGGGGGAGCAAAACATGCAGTCAAGTTCAATATTAATTTGACCGCACTCATTATATAAATCTATAGCAATTGATTGCAAAAGGGATCTGTAAGTCAATTCTTAAACATAAACACAATTAATTGAGTGAATTTGTCGATGTGACTCTTTCATACATACAGTACATTTCAATCAGCAGAGACCTTTTTAGAGGTTAACAATAATTGATTACAATTGCATATATTTGTTGGAAGGTAAAGTTCCTCAATTTACTGGTCGTCTACGTTCCCACCCTCATCTACGGTCATACATGCGGCAGAAATGAGTTTCCTCCTTGTAGGGTGGCTGGGCTCAGTCTTATGGTGCATTCACACCAAAAGAGTTGCAAATTATTTGCGTGAGTAGATAATATGTAAAAAGTCAATGCACAATGGTTCCGAAAAAGTTATTTTTCCTGCCGAGCGGCGCCAATGAGGCGAAAAAGCTTTGCAAAAAATTAGCTTTTTCGCAACGCTTTTTTGCTGGAGTTTAAATATTTCCAAAAAAATTGGAGGAAATGCACCCGGCGAGGGCCAGCCAGTGGTTATTTAAATGGTGGAAATGGTAACTGTTTTCACCGAGTAAAGCCAGAGAGAAAACGCACTTCATTTCCGCCGCAGAAAAGCGAATAAAGCAAATTTACCACATAAAGTTGAGCATGTAAATTCAGGCAAATAAGCATTGCAAAAAAAGCTTTTGCTGTGAACGCAGCATTAGAGATAGGGTAAAGAGCTCAGACATCAGAGAGGAACTTTGAGTTAAAGCGCTACTCCTTCGTGCTGAAAGAAGTCAGCTGAGGTGGTTCTGGCATCTAATCAGGATGCCTCCTGGACTCTTTCAATTAGAGGTTTTCCAGGCACGTGCGACTTGAGGAGGCCCTGGGGGAGACCCAGGACACACTAGAGGGATTATATCTCTCAGCTGGCCTGGGAACCCCTTAGGTTCCCCCAGAATGAGCTGGAAAGTGTTGCGGGTGAGAGGGAAGCCTGGGTCAGCCTGCTGCGCCTGCTGCCACCGCAACCCAACCCTGGATTAAGCGGATGAAAATGGATGGCTGGATGGATGTGTTAACCCGCTGTTGCAAATGACTTTGACGGAGGACTGGAATACCATTTAATATAATAAAGAGTAAAAACATGCTATTTTCCTGTGGTATATATGGAGTATTTAGAGGTCTTACGTTTTATGTTCTATAAAAATCAATACAAAGAAATGAAAGAAAAATGCCTGTAGCAAGGCAGCTTATTGACATGTCTTCTCATGTTGTACTATATGATGGAGCATAAAACAGTAGAAAGTATCGTGTAACTAACAGTAAAGGCCAAAATGCAATACAAGTTCATTTGTATGCTGCTGATGGGAGAGGTGAAGCCTGAATGGAGTAGCTCAGATACGTTCTGAACGTTGCTGGCATGAAGGTGAGAGGGAAGAGGGAAGCCTGGGTCAGCCTGCTGGGCCTGCTGCCACCGCGACCTTAACCCAGATTAAGTGGATGAAAATGGATTAATGGATGCATATATTATCAATAGTGCAAAGTCATTGGCAATTGGACTCCATATTGACTGAGGATAAGCGAAGGGTAGTGATGGGTACTGCTGAAGCAGTAACCCAAGGATGAGCAGGACTGAATGCTGACTGGAGGAGGGTCGCATCGATTTGAACTGAAATGACAACTGACAGCAGCAGAGAGCAGAAACTATTTGAAAGTTTAATAACAGCGATGTGATTGGCTTGCATAAACTGCGCAGAATCTGACTGATTTATTTTTAGAAGTAATCATCAGGAGAATTAGTGAGTGATTATGAATGAACAGGAGTGTAAAGCGTGTCTTCCTTACTAAACTTCCTCTTGAACTTCATTTTATCATCATCATACTTTTGACTGGTTTCTGTTTTCAGCATAACCTATGTAGGCCAAAGATACATTCATAAAATGTAATTATTTCTGGTCATCACTTATTGCTACACTTACCAAGACATCAACATGGTTGAAATGAACACGCTGAACAAGCAAAAGTTAATGTCATGATCATTAAACATTACCTTAATTTAGAAAATTAAACACAATCACCGATAAGGTCAATGCTTTACATATTTCTATGGAAAGTAGACTTCATATAGGTTTGCAATTACTACATTTGAGTTACTTCAAAGATCCCCAGCTCCTCTGCACTCCATTCACTAAGATTCTGCCGAGAGGAAATATAAAAAGAAAATATCCTCTTGCTTTTGTTGTAGGCTTTGCTGCCTCTCAAAGAAGACGCTGGCTCAAAGTAGTGGCTTGAATTGGATTATCTTAAATACTTAGTTGCATTATTGATTTACTCATCCCCTCCATTAGCTTTTAAGTCAACGAGAGGGATTGATACAGTATGCCAAGTTTATTTAGGAGACAGATTTGGGAGTTTATCACACAAAATTAAGCTGAAGTTGTATCAATTGGCAGACTCCACTGCCTTAAATCAAAGCACAATCTACAATATGTCATGTTACAACATAATCAGATGTTTTATGTATTGCATAAATTATGAATTATATCTACACATTCACTACAATTGGCTTGTGCCAACTTGTCAATGCACAAAACAAGATAGTTTGTACCATTAATATTGATTAACTTTGTTTGGTCATATTTTCTTTATTTTCAGTCTCACTTTAGCTGCTCTCAATTGAGACGTACAGTTCAATACAGATGTTTATCTGATTCAAAGTGAAGTCCTAAGTCCATTTGTACCTTTCTCATGGGATGTGATATCAGATATCAGCTTTCTCTCTTTGTAATATAAACACAGATTGATTTTAGGTTGCAGCAAATCAAGTAATAGCACACATGCTGTATGCCTCGTGGTAGCAACCGCTGTTTGCTAAATTGTTGAAATTTAGTCCAGTTGAATGCTTGCTTCTAAGTTACTGGCAGATATTAAAATTCAATTTAATTCAGTTTATTTGTATAAATCAATCCATACACATAACATCCCTGTCCTGGGACCTCATATCAGATCAGGAAAAACTCCCCCAAACAAAGAGAGTAAAAACCCTGTCACAAGGACAAAAGAGAAGAAACCTGAGAGAGAGCACGGACCACAATCCAGATAACCACAATCCATGTCAACAGAAGGAGGTAAAATCAACAGAAGGAGGTCAAATGAGGCCAGTAACACATACTGTATGGCATAACTGAAATATTGCTTTCTTTTGTGTTGGAGAAAAACTGATTGCCTCTCTAATATATGCTGTTTCTCCGCCTGTGATTTGGGTGTGAACTTCCACTTACACAAAGCAAGCTCAGTTTAGGAGTCAAGTGATCCGCTATATCTGTATGTTCCACACTGAAGACAATACAAATAATTATTGTTCTTATGGCTTAAAACATATCTGTGGGGTGACGGGGGGAAGGTTCACAATGTGTGAAAGACCTCAAAAGGGGTTTTGTGACTGTATTTTATGTGTATAAGGGTTGACATTGTGCTCTCTGATTGTTCTGAGAGCAGACTTGGATATGCAAATAGTAAAGTAACAAGTAGAATCTCTGGCTCTGCTCCTTTTTTAAATGTTTGTATTTATTTATACATTCTCCTACTTCCTCATTCATGTCTATTGGTTCTGAAAGAATGTTTTCAACGTTTCGCCTCGAAGCTATCTACATTCGTCTTATTTTGCATGGAGCGTTGCGCTCCAACCGACAAGTGATTAAATTGCGATTTTAACACAGAAACACAGATCCAACCCTGATTTTAATACTCTACTTTTGATGCAAAGCGAACATTCCCCACACATTAAAACCCTACGCCTGGTAAAACATCGGAAGGCTTTTATTATGGAGCAAACACAGGAAATTATGCAGATTATTAGTGCTGACTGTAATTGTTCATCAGAAATTCATCTAAATCTAACTCATGTTGGTAATATTTTGACAGCAAATCACTTTGAAATACATCACAGAGTAATGGAACAAAAAGGAGCCGTCACACTGAGCTGTTAGATGAAGAGCTGCGGGCAACAGACTGCACACCTCCGACTCCTCAGCAAGGTAACCAACTCCACTGTGCCCTGCTGTTGTGTGGAAAACTACTTGTGCTGTGAACAGCATGACATCAGATTGCGGCTGCATGGCCTGATGGAACATGTCCCATTGTTGACTGACTTCTTTATTAAAACAATGTGCGTTTGTTTGGTTGGACTGATACACCAGATGCTATGTAGCTTCTCAAGCAGTGTTTAATGCCTCCAGGGTTCTGGTAACCACGAGCGTCACCCAGACAACTATGACTGACATTTTAAGGATATGATCTTTAAATATCTGCAATTGAATTGTCATCTTGTTATATTTGAGTCCAACTTAAAGTACATTTAGTCATCCATTTGTTGAAGTGTTGACTTTGTCATGTGTTTGTCAAAATATATTAATGTTAGTGTTTTATTGCAAAAAAGATGAACAATGTCTTTGGGGAGAGATCCTTTTTTATCTTTGCCAACTTCAATACCTTAACATGGCATTTCTCATTGATCGCCATAAATTGGAACTATTCTCCTCACCAGTTCTTGGTTAACATGGCCTACTTTAAGCCTTCTGAAAATGATGGTGAATCATCTGACAGGCAGATACAATTACAATCTGTTGAAGGCTGCTCCATGTTCAGTGTTTTTCAGATAGCCAGCAGTGTCTTATGAATCTTGAGATAGTAATGTATTCATATTAAACGTGTCTGCTTTAAATTCCACTTGAATTCCACAAGTTAAATTGAGTTTTACACAAGGTATTTTGACACCTCAATGTCAAATGATTGATTCTATAATGTTTGGTCAAAAAGTAATAACAAATAGTGATAGTGGGGAAAAATGTGTATTTCCCTTTTGTGGGAAACATATTGCATATAAGCAGCATCCGCAATCACTTGGTTTACAGCTTTTTTTAAGAGACAAATCCAAGTTCCGAGGTAAATTTTGCTTAGATGTGTAAATATCAGTCTATGTGTTACTGGTTAAGAGTAAATGAAGATGACACACAGTGTGTAATGTAAAGTTTGTCACGTACCAAACTATATTTCACTTGTATATTACTTATGGTGAGCAATACATCCAAATACATCCGTTTTTTAAGTTTTTTTTTAATGAATTGTGAAAAAAGAAATAAAAACATTACGTTTTTTTTTTTTAAATTCATAAAACAACCTATATTTTCTCTTTAAAATAAAACAAGCACACAAATGAACAATTATCAAACTGTAAAACAAAGCTAAGCAGTATTTGCTAATTGTAAAGCAATAAAGCGATTCATGTTGCTTTGTTCTTTAGCTCATATCTCCCTGGTTTTTTGGTGTTGAAGGATTTTGAGGACATGTGTGGAATCTGTGTGGAATTGTCTTGCTTCTGGATATCAGTTTTTTTTCCTGATAGCACCAAACTAAGGGTTGCTGGTTCTGGAAACATGCTAATTTTGGGCTTTTTTTGTTTTATACTTTTATGATTATCTTTCTTACTGTTTGAGTTTTTTTTTTTAATGGCTGACTGATTCTTGTAGCAAAGGCTTTGGTGTTTAATTTAATGGATAACATCAATATATTTTCTTTTGATTTATATGTTGTATTTGCAAAAAATACAAAAAGCACCCATATATGGGTACGTGGTTTTTAAAAGGTTAAGGGGTGAGAGGAACCTCAGAAAGCTAGTTCAGTCTACCAAACCATTTAGGCTATTTAGCCAATTAATGATATTTAGTTCTGACAGTAATTTTTTACAGTGATGTTTCCCCTTTTTTTTGTAAATTAAAAAGAAAAATGCATTCCAGACGTTGAGGGCTTAGTGTGACCATCTGCTCTACCTACAACATTGGTGCTGCTTTTATGCAATATTTGAGACACTGTAAAGGTCTCTGTGTACGTACATAGATGACTACCAGATCAGTTTACCCAAAGCTGGGTGGCTCCATCTATAAACCAAAATACATTTTTGGTTTTCAGATTATTTCTTAAAGGAGAACTCCTTTGAAAAAGTGGAATATAGAGCAGCTATGTATGCTGTAACATACACAAAAATGCTTTTTTATTTACATTTACTCATTGGTGGAATTGGGGAAACCATCCAATGTGTGGGCAGTTTTACATAATCCATGATTTGACATTTGTGTACTCAAACATATACTAACAACTAATGCTAAAAAAACAATGCTACATTATTATCTGAGCTTCAAAGACCATTAGAGAGGGATCCTCATTTACAATTTAATGTAAAAACAATTGGATGATTTAAAAGTGTTTTAAAACAGCAGGGAAAAACAATAGCGTAAAAACAGCAGCAAATAAAATAGAGTATAAACAAATAAATTATAAACTATTGTTTATTTAGTTTTAGCTCTAACACACGTAACATAATTTCTCCTCTTTCTGGGTCCAGATCAAAGGCTAGGCAAACTATCCCAGACGTGGATCTCCCCAGACACCTCTTCCAGATCTTCTTAGGAGATCCCGAGGCGTTCCCAGATGGAATACGTGATCCCTGCAGCGTGTTCTGGGTCTGCCTCGGGGTCTACTCCCAGGACGTGTCCAGAATATATTTTTTTCTGTTTATGTTATTATTGAAGATTTGCTCTTTTCTCTAGGTTGTTTTCTTTTTCTCCTTTTGTACAGAATGGGGAAAAGCCTGACCCATGACTGAAATAATTTAAGATATACAATTCTAGCGCTGTGAAATTGTACATACAATTAAAATCCATCATGACAGGCTGAGGGAATCTTGCTTCAAATATTCTGCATGTCCTTTTATGCTTTGTGCTTTCATGTATCAGCTCATTAACTTTTCAGAAATGTTGGTATAGCGTGGGTCATTTCAACTGGTCCCTGGTGAGTCCCCTATGCTACTTGATCTGTGTGCCACTGATAGGCCTCCTTGCTGCTCATCAGGCCTGAAAACAGCTTATGTCTGCAGCTTTCCAGCAGAGCACAATGGCTGCAAACAAGAGCAAGCACCTCTAGCAGCGGCCGTTCAGCTCCAGTCACCTGGCTCGCACTGCTCATTTGACAGATAGAGAGTACGCTGAGCTCCACAACATTTTACCTGAGATGCTTCCAGAGGTTAATTTTCAAACATCGCTCATGTGCTTTAATCAGGTCTTCCCAAGGTCATTCTGAATGAATGATATACGTTTACTTCCAATATTTGGTTTTACTTTGATATTGATAACATATCATTCAACCCCTGTGTTAATAAAACTTTTTTTTAAAACTAAAAATACTAATTCAATGTTTTGTAAAATATGTGTATTTGAATGTTGAGATGCAGTAAAAGTCAGGATAAACATACACATTGATATATTGATATTAACAGTATGTGTCAAAAATAATACAAGAATCTCTGTCAACCAGGCAAGTATTGTACTATATTCAAGGCTCCTCTACCAAAAACAGCTTCAGCACCAATCACTTGGTCAAGTTCACAGATGACATAACACTGATAGGTCTCATCACCAAGGATGACCCTCTACAGTAAGGAGGTCAACCTTCTGACTATGTGGTGCGGAGACAACAACCTCCTGCTTAACAACAGCAAAACTATAGAGATTGTTGTAGGAGATACCGGAGCCTTCGGGCTTAGACTACCAGGTTGTCCAACAGCTTAATCCACCAGGCTGTCAGGAAGCTGAACTCTCTCACCACCCTCCCACTCTGTCCTCTTTTTAGATGCACATGTCTAAATGCTGCTAAACTCCATGTCTGACTGCTGCTAAAATACAGTCTTTCATAGTTTCCTAATTTAAGTTGTTTTTATTCTTATGTTTCTCTTTTTTTTCTTAAACTGTTTTGCACTTTATTATTCACTTCATGTTGGACGGAAGAGAAAGATACTTTCAATCTTTTGTATGTTTGGACATGCGTAAAATTGATAATAAAACTGACTTTGATTTGTATTCCGTCTGTGTGTGTTTGTGTATATATACTGTACACTGTAAATACACTTTATTCTTTATAACGTCTCTTGTGTGCACTTTTGCTGCTGTAATCCTGAAATGTCTTCACTGTGGGACTAATAGAGGAATACTTAATCTAATCTAGCCATGCTGTTGGTGGTAATGTTAGGTGAGGTTGGAATTTGCTCTTTCACATTCACTTAGTGTTTTGCACAAAACCTTAACAATCTCATAAGAATACTCCCCACCACAATGATTAAGTTGATTGATTTTCCTGTAATTGCTACGGTCGTCCTCTTTTGGGGGGGCTGAAGAGCGAGAGAACCATAGTTATTAAAAGCGATAATCGGTAAGTGCTATTTACGACGCTCCATTTGTAAAATAAAGAGTAATTAGGTTGAAGAGAGGGAGACGAACACTGCATCTAGGCCTAAACGCAAAGCTCTGTGTATGTGATTAGTTTCCAAGAACATCCTCAGATCACATTCACTGTATTCCCTGAGTGCATTAATTACAGATCCGAGCAATTCAGCTTTTCCTGCTTTATAAATCAGGGACAGACGGATGCCCTTCTGCAGCAGCAACATGTACTTTACTTATAAAATGCACAATAAAGCAGCTTATGAGAAGAAATGTCAAACTAAAGTTTCAAACACAACATTAAATATGTTTTTCTTAATGTTTTCATACATTTCATAGAAGTTAACCCCTGCTAACGAGTAAAGTAGAGTGACAACATGATGTGTTACAGGTACAAAAGTATGAAGGAAATAAATAATTCAGAAATATCCTGGCAAGTGAATGAATTCTTAAAACTTGTTTGTCTGTATTGTATTAGATCTGATGCTGATATTAAACTAAATTATCCAAACAATTATTATCGCAATCCAGTGCCACACACCTAGCACATATCTTAATATGCAAATGTAGAAATCCATAAATACTGTGCATTTCTGTATTTGATATTTCATGTTTTTTTTCTAAATATTATTTTATAAAGTGTAAAGAATTTGGAGTTTGTTGAGACACGATGCATAAAGAACATGTTCAACCATGTTGTGACCAGTTTATCGATCTGTATGTATCACAGAGATGTGTGTTAAGATTCATCCACCATCGATAATCAACATTGGGAATTTGATCGATCAATAATTTCTCGACCAACATTAAACAACCTCAGTTCTACAACACGTTTGAGCATTCTCAGGACATTAGTTCCATACATTACAATCACTGGACTGGAGTAATATGAGCCACTGCATCAGTGAGTGCCCACATAATGGGTTTTACGGTGCCTTTCAATTAACAATAAATCAACAGGTGAGGTTACTGGGACAAGCCCTGCCAATGTCACTTCTTTTTTTTTTACTGAAACCTCTGTTTTTAAGAGGTTTTAAACTATTTAAGGGTAAATTTGAACAAAGAGCCGTGGCACACGAGTGGTAGAAGTTAAATAATATTACATTTTACATTAATAATAAGTGAATGAAGCCGACAGGATAATGTTTGTCATGTGCAGTGTTGGACAAGGCCCAGCCAATTTAATGGTGGAAATTGTGAATGGTTTGCATTTAACTAAAAACTGAATATCTCTTAAACCCCAAGGATTATTTGAATAATCAGCAGATTGAGTTATTGGTGGATTCAGTAGGTTCTAAGGAATCTAAAATAATATGGTAATCCTTTGTAGCTTCACACTATCAATCAAGAGGCCCTATTTGAACTGGTTGGGCTTGGGAGATTAAAGAGGTTCGACAAAGAGCTTAATGAAGGGTATTCATGTTTAAGTTAATATCAAAAGTACCAAAAGTTAGTTACGTTACTCTTTATATTAGTCTATTTATTTTGCATTGGCTTGTGGGAAAAGTTTCTGTCAACAAGCTAGAAAGCGCTGAACTCAGCTTGATTCAGACTGATTGGGACAAACGCTGACAGAGAACAGGGATCTCATGTGAAGGAGCAGGTTATCACTCAGCAGGAACATCATTCAACCTAATTAAGACTGCATATGAATGCTATAGATCCTGTTTGATTACATTTGACAGCAAATCAGTGGTTCATTACTGATTTACTTGAAGATATTTTGTAGTTATGACTACAAATTACATGAAATTGTTTAACAAAATAGGTTTTTAATAAAGACTAAAATGGTAGTTTTGATGCTTATGTTATTATTGAAATGTTTATTGATAACTTTTTGAATGCCACTGATAATATGAATCTAAAATTCCTGTAGAGGCTTTTCAGGGAACTGTAGTCACACGCTTGCACTCCTCAACACCCACACCTGTTTATCAGTATGTTGACATTAGAGAGAAGCAGACTGGACGTTGCACATCTCTTTCTGTGAGAAAAGATGAGAACACGGGATTCTCCTCTTCTTGACAGGATAGAGCGAATCAGATGTTAGGACGAGGGGCGACGAACCTGTGACGATAAACTGTGTTCTTCTGCCTACCTGAAAGTTGGTTGTTCAACTCATCGCTTTTGCAACTGCAACGCTTGTTACTTTACCTGTGATTGAGAAAATAAATTACGGAAAAGAGAGAAGGTGAATTCTTCTGGAGGCTACACCAGGCTTCCAATAGTGATACACGCTAACACCACCCTAAAAAAAGTACTATTGCAATTATGTAATATTATTGGAAATAAAACTCAATACAAAGCAGTTGAGTTGTGTATTGTATGTCAGTGCAGGTCTGAATTTGGCCTTTAGAAATATAGATATAGTAGAAAGTCAACCAACATACGAGAAAATGCAATACTTTATCAAATGTTATTGTATAGCACAGTATACAGTATTTGTTTTTTAGAGATGCAGAGTACAAATTTGTCACTTTCAGTCAACCAATTCATTTCAATGACACAGTAATGATAACGTGTCCAGCACATCAGTGGAAATAGACAGCAACACACTCAAAACTATAATCACAATCAGTCCTGCACAGTACTGTCAATACCCCCGTCCCCTACTTTTGAAGTGCATGGCTTACTTGTCTTTCAAAGCATTGCTTTCGCAAAGAAAATGTGACACATGTGTACAGTGTTCATATAAAACCGCAGGTTTTGGCAGACAGGAGAAAGGCGGAACAGGATTAAGATTATCATGTGACATCGGATGCAGGCAATCAGTACAAACATTTTTCAACAGTTAAACAGGCATGTAAGTATTCTGCGTGGATTGCTAGACTTCATAAAATATTTTTCATGCACTCAATTGACTACCAAAGTGAACCAGTAAATTAATAAATTTGATCTCTGACCTTAGAACACAACGCATTGACTTTGCCATCCTGGCCAAACCTTTCACCATTGACAGTGTGCCTCATTTACTAAAATGGGAGGCGTGCGGGAGGCATTCAAATTAGATGCCTGAACCACCTCAGCTGACTCCTTTCGATACGAAGGAGTAGCGGCTCGACTCCAAGCTCCCTCCTGATCAGAGCCCCTTACCCTATCTCTAAGGCTGAGCCCGGCCACCCTACGGAGAAAACTCATTTCAGCCTTTTTTATCCCAGAGTTTGTGAACATAGGTGAGGGTTGGAACGTAGAACGAGCGGTAAATGAAGAGCTTCGCCTTCCGGCTCAGCTCCCTCTTCACCGAGACGGACTGGTACAGCGCCTGTTTTACTGATTCAGCCGCACCTATCCCGCTCCGACTTACCCTCACTCGTGATCAAGACCCCAAGATACCTGAACTCCTTCACTTGGGGCAGGCATTTTGTCCCCACCTGGAGGAAGCTATCCACCGGTTTCCGGCAGAACACCATGGCCTCAGATTTGGAGGCGCTAACTCTCATCCCTGCCACTTGACACTCGGCTGCAAAACATCGCAGTGAATGCTGGAAGTCATGGTCCGAGGAGGCCAACATTTGCAAACAGCAGAGAGGCGATCCTGAAACCCGTGAACCAGATTCCCTCCGCCCCCTGGCTGCAACTTGAAATCCTGTCCATAAACCACGAACAAGATCGATGATAAAGGGCAGCCCTGGCGAAGGCCAACACCCACTGAAGATACAAACACAGCTCCTACTACAGGCGTACAGAAACTGGATAGCCCGTGCCAACGGGTCTGGCACGCCATCCTCCCGCAGCAACCCCCCACAAAAACTCCCAAGGGATCCGGTTTGAAAGCCTTCTCCAAGTCTACAAAGCAAAAAACACACTCTCCGGTCCCCCTTCTTGAAGATTGGAACCACCATCCCGGTCTGCCAGTCCATGGGCACTGTTTCCGACCCCCATGTGACACTGAACCCCCATGTGGTTTAGGAGATCCTTAAAGTGCTCTTTCTACCGCCAATGTCCCAATCCGAGTCAGCTGCAGCCCTCCTGGCCTGCTGGTACCCGTCAGCTACTTCAGGGGACCCCTGGTTCAACCAGGTCCAAAAGGCCTCCTTCTTTAGTTTGACGGCTTCCCTCACCCCGTGTCCACTAGTTGACAGCTCTGCTACTTTCTTCACCCAAATGTCTAAGACATACGGCCGCAGATCAGATGATACGATTACTAAGTTAATCACTGATCTCCAGCCTAATGTCTTCTGGTACCAGGTACACTTATGAGCCACCTTATGCTCGAACATGGTGTTTGTTTTGGCCAAACTGTGGCTAGCACAGAAGTCCAACAACAGAACACCATTCCTCCCAATCACCCCCCACCAGGTTTCTCTATCATTGCCCACGTGACTGTTGAAGTATCCAATTACCAAACCATGACAGCCCATTTCAGCTTTGTCTAACTCCTCACTTACTGTTCCAAATATATCCATTACCATGCAGATTGCTCCATTATCCTCTGCAATAGGACACTTCAAGAGAGATGTTGTGATTTTCTGTATCTGGGTGGGAAGCTGTAAAACCTTTGGTCAAGAATCTCCCTGTTCCCTCTAACCAAACAATCTCTTTCCATTGTATTTTAAGTAATGAACTAAACTGGCAGAATTTTATTGTAATTTCAGAGCAAGTTTGTACAGTTACAGTGAAGGTCTAACTTTTCAGCACCTTGATTCTGTTTTCAAAGTGAATGCTGACTGACCTCAGCTTTGTCTTTCAAGCTACAAAATCAGATGAGAAGCCATTTCAGCAGTCATGGTATCTGGTCTCTATGCCACAATGAATATGACTGTCCTATTTCCACTCTGCTACCACCTTAAACCATTGGTGTCCCTCCTCTAGGCGTGGTCCCCTGATCCCAGTCCTGACAAAGACCTGACAAACCACAGCTACTTCTGATCCCCAAGGCTGACAAGCCAATTCATCTTCACGTGCACAGTAACTTTACTCAGTTTGTCATCATCACCCGCCCTCTATCAAGGAGAACTGAAATAGATATGCAAAACATTCACTGCCTGATGATCATGAAAATCATGTGTCCTTAACGTATGCTTAATTTATTTATAACTATTTTGAAATTGCTATAAGTTGCTATATGTTTTATACAGTAATGTATACAGATACACTTAATTTAAATCACATAAGCTCTAAAAACGTATTTCTCAACCCATGTTTTGTTTCTCTTCCAGCAAATTGTGTAATTTCAGTATAGTATGACTGTAATAATTTAATTCCATACAGTATATTTAGAGGGCAAACAGTTAGGTTCTGAATGTTCACACACTACCACGGAGCCAATAAGCAGTGTCAGGTTTGCAGCACTAACAGGATTAAGCACCAAGACTTTATGTCTTTTACAGCTGCTGCCAGGCAGAGGCCTGGAAATAATGGGATCAGTTTTGAAGCAGTTCATCATGGAGGAAACCACCTCTTCCCACATTAGCTCAGTGTGAAGGGCCCCACTGCATGCATCCTGCACACCCATGCATTGTAAACAAGTATTGACATCAACTACACATGGACATCCAATGTAGAAGATGAATATTTAACATGAAAATTTTACTAACAAGACTAACTGCAAAGAAGGCATACTATGTAAAAAAAAAAAAAAGAAAAGAAAAAAAGGATGCCAGTCAATCACTTATGCACTGTTAATGCCTGCATTAGTTTAACACAGTTCAGCCTTCATTAATTTAAACTATATCCTATTCAGAGAGCCTGTGCGTCAAACCTAATTTTGCTTTTATGATGGAGAACCCAGCTCAAGCCATCTGTCGGTATTACAGGATGTAAAGGACGCAAAAGCAACATTACGGTTAAAGTGTCTGGGTTACTAAGGTTAGTGAGATATGTTTGAAGGTACATTAAAAGCCAGAGGGACTGATGATAATGCTGTGCTGCGCTAAAGACATTTAGCAGATAAACTATTTAAAGCCAAAAATAAGTCATTGCCACACATGGAAATGTGTTCGTAGTTTGTTTTGGTCTCCATCAGCAACAGATAAACAATTAATGTGTGTGCGAGCAAGCTAACTTTGTTTGTCTTTGCTGCACAGTGCTTATATCAAAGCAGTATTACAGCTGATACCCTCCAATACTGTTAGAAGTACTGGAAGATAAGGATGCTTCACTATCTCCAGTTTACGAATTGCCAAACACCAATTAAATTAGATAAAATAAGGTTTTATTTTGAGAGCATAACGCTACAATGAGTACATCAACATGGTCTTATGTTAGAAGTGTCAAAATGTAACTTTTTCATCCATGTAATTGCATTTAACTTTGAGATTGCTCACATTAATTTGATTGTTCTTCTACTCATCACCTTGCCAGCAGCCCTTTATTCAGAAACGATCAACAGTCATACAATAATACTTAATCAGTTCAGAAATGATTGTCAACAATGACATGACGTATGCATAAAAGCAATAACTTGATTTGTACTGTCATTGTCTTAATGGTAAAATACTAAAGCATTTTTTTCTGCAGTTACGTATAGATACATGTTGTTTGTACTTTGCCACAGTATTTGTTCTGATGATGACTCATGAGGGGAGGAAAAGACATGATTTTACTGGCAATGGCAGGTGGTAATTTTAGACCTGCGCCAGATTGCAGTTGCATCATTCCCACAAGTCACATGTTTAAATCAATAAAACAACACCCCTTAGGCCAGTCAGAACGAGTCAGAAGTGCTACAACATCCCCTGGCAGGTGACACAAATATCACCTGGCAGTCTTGTAATCACATTTGTTTTTGTACAAAAGGCTTGCAAACTTTGTACTTGAATTATCTTTTGATTTTGGCCTGGCAAATATTATTCAGTATTTTTCTCATTACTATAGAAAAGATTATAACGAGACTACCATACACTATATTGGAGTACGAAGAGGGATGAAACATTGCTTCCATAAGGATTGACGTATTTCAAACTGTAAGAGCTATAAAAACTAAATTATTTCAACACTTTTAACCCTTTTTATCACAGTATCCGTCGGTATTATTTTGCACTCTTTGGGTTAACATGGGAAAATCATTCCTGAGGGCATACTGATTAGCCCAGGGGGAATGGTAATAAAATGCAGTACCTGCTTGAGAGAGTGCCTGCTTTATTACTCTATTATACATGAAAGGAGCTGAAGGCTCTTAGAAGCCCTCCTTCAAAGCAGTAATCATTGCTTCACATCTCTGTCATGCCTGTTTCCTTTCAGGCCACATTAATTGCTGTTTATTTTGTCCTATTTTTCCAAATAAAATGAAGGACATTCCAGACTCCAGGTTTAGTTATCTGTAAGCATCTCAAGAAAATATTACTTTTGGAAAAAGAAAAGATTACTCCTCCAAAATGAATTACTCTCTAAATTCCACATGTTTTTTAGACATTTGGATACTGTAATGATCAGATCAGTTTAAGTAAAGATTGGCGTGTAAAATATTATCATTTATTCAAATTGTAATGTGTGCTTTTCAAAAAGTGTGCTTTTGCTATTGTGTAAAATATAATATGCATTTGTGAGTACCCATAATTAAAATGATGATCCTAATTCATCCATGTTAATTTAAATTACCGGTAATAAGGAATCGAAGGGACAAAGCTGAAGATATTTTATAATAATATACAATACAATGAAATCACAAAATGGATATATTTATTCAGAACCGGCTGCAATAGTGTGTGTGTATATATATATATATATATATATATATATATATATATATATATATATATATATATATATATATATATATATATGAGGAAAGTGAAGGAAAAAGACCTACCATCTGTTGACTTTTTAAAATGATAGCATAAGCTTAGCTGGAGCACAGGGCCCAAACAGGCAGTGCAAGTCTGAAGCAATTCGTTATATGAGGGAGAGAGTGTGTAATGATGTGTTCTACCCTGGTTCCACGGAGGATTTTGGCATCACTTCTAGATGAGTTATCAGTGTCATTCTAATGGGTGGTCATGGTGTACCTACGCAAAACACTAGTAGGAGCTTATCTGTGCGACAAAATACTTCAATTTGTCACCATAATGTGATAATTAATTCAAAAGACGTAGAGTGGTGAAGAACGTGAGTTCAGGCTTTACTCGTGTAAAGATGTGTAAATATGAGTTTGAGTCTTTTCCACAGACAACAAACTGAAACAAATCTTAAGATGTCAAGATGTGCCCTCTAGTTTCCATTGTCAAAGTCAAGGAATTTGTATACCATTCCATTATAACCCACTCCTACACATCCCTCTTTTAAATGCAGTAAGATCACACTACCTCCTACATTTGTACATAATGCAGCGAGTGAACACACATTGCATGTAGTATGTGTAAAGTAGCATAACATATAAACGTGAATTCTGTTCACTGATATTTTTTCCCACCGTTTGTCCAAAAGCTGTAAATAACCATAGTATTACTTTTTTTTGAAGCAACAGGCTCCACAGACATTTAATCCATTATTATTGTAAAAATATTGACTAACAGATTGAAACACAATGCTTGGAAATGTGTTTGTTTTTCTTGCAGTGACCTGCAAAATAATATTCCATGTCAAGAGAAAAAGACCACAAGACTATGGACCGTCATGTTCTTACATATCTAGTTTGTAAGCTGGTTTTAGCAGAATACATAATGCATCCCAGTCACAAAAATGTCATCCATAGAGAAAAATGAATAGTCAGAGATTATTGCCCCTACGTGAATGTAAATTCATATCTAAACTATGAAACTTGATAACTGCAATAGATGTTGCCAAAACAACAGCTTTATGTGCAGACACCAGGGTTATGTGATCAGCAGATAGTCC
This sequence comes from Clinocottus analis, assembly GCF_023055335.1. Classification (NCBI taxonomy): domain Eukaryota; kingdom Metazoa; phylum Chordata; class Actinopteri; order Perciformes; family Cottidae; genus Clinocottus; species Clinocottus analis. The sequence continues at coordinate 13,810,937 of NW_027176218.1, read as the reverse complement.
TACATGCGGGTGTAAGTAGAATAAAAGCTCTGAGGCACAGGTTTACAAGGTTACATTGTAATGAGACTCTTTGCCAGGCCATCCTCCCATCTGATACGTCCCGGTTGCTGCTGTTAGAAGCCCAAATCACGCTATCAATGTGTATACATGGCAAGCCAGGTCCATCATTAATACTGCTCTTATCATTTTGCTCGCCATGATTTCCATCCAAGGCTTTGTTATCAGTGTGAGACCCATATCAAACCGTGTCTGTCTTGTTGGGACATACAGCAGAAGATTTGCTCCGAAGCACACACTCAGTTAAGGGTTGCCTGTTGGCCATCAGAACACACCACAACCTTGACATTAATGATTCAATGAGCACAGTAATTGAGTGCCTTTCTCATTTCCTGGCAGCTTGAATATAAAGCTGATGTTGGGGAGACAGCAGAGATACAGAAGGCGAAGGATAAGCGGGTGAAAGAGGAAGGCTTATGGAGCAAAAAAAAGTAGAAAACTAAAGGTAGGACAAAGAGATAGGAGGGAGTGAAAAGGATGAAGGACAGAAAGGAAAGGAAGTAAGGAAGGCAAGTAAAGTGTTGTGTAGGATGAGGAGGGGATTAGAGCGAGAGGACAGCAAAGAGAGATTGCATTAGTTCATCATCCCAGTGGACCTGCTTGTGCTCTGAGGTTGACAGTCCTGAGAGCTCCTGTCCTTCAGCCTCCCCATGTGCCTGTGGCATTATCTCCTGCTTAACATAGAGGGCCAGGCAGTCAGCGCAACAAAGTGCTTTAAAAAAACCTTACTTTAGAAAAGATATTTTCTGCCATGAGCTGAATAAGGCCTGCTATTATCTCAATTTCTCACCTAAATCAACCATCCTGCTGAAGTGGTTCAGCAGCAACAGCTATATGAAATTGTAGGGTTCTATTGGTCCTGTTTATTGGAAACCTGGTGCTACTGCGGTATCTCACTGTAGATTATAATCAATATGATCACCAACATTATTATATTTTCAGCAAAAATTACAATGTATCCTGTTGGAGACATAGATGTCATGCCAATATAATGAATAATATAATGTTTCAAACATAATACACATGAATCCCATGGTGGCGCGAGAAGAAAAGTAGAGGGGATGAAGCTATTACAGCCACTACAGTGGGTGTTTTTAAAAGTCAAGGATCATTTCAGGATAGGTCCTTACCAGTTGGGTCCTACAGAAGTACAGGAAAAACTCTTTCCTAGCATTCAGAGAGTACCCGTTGGAACTGCCAATAAAAATATACACAGATTTAAAACATGAAGGCCTAATAAAAAATGTAGTAAATCAACAGGAAGCTTTTATTTGTTTAATAACGTACAAAATATACAATTAACATGTCTTCTTAGAAGCCACTAGACTATTAAAAAAACAGCAATTTCACCGATTGTAAAACCCGCTTCAGTCAAACGATAACTTCATTCAAACTCAACAGAAACAAATTAAAACTCATTAAAATTGTCTTGGTTAGCGTAGTCTTTCCACTTCCAGGAATTACCCACTCTGGTTTGTTCAAAATATCCTTATTCCACAGAATTAGATGTGAAATTACACTGGCTCTACCCTGCTGTATGTCTCTACTGTTGCCGAACTCAGTACTATTAATAGCTTCCTAAATAAGTCCATTGCTGAACGAGTCTGTCGCTGCGCAACGAAGGTCGTCATAAACTTTTGAATTAAACCTTGTAGAGAAATTTCAAATTTTTTCTGGATGTGTTAAAAGTCAAAATATGTTATCCTTTAAACACAATGACTATAGTACTACATGTGATGATCATTCAGTAGTTGTTAAGAAATATCACTGAAAAAAGCACCAACGTAAGAACCAGAGACTTAGTCAGACGATCACTGATTTAATTGGGATTCATCCTCGTGAACGTCTGCAAGATTGTGTGTCAATGCCTGTGGTGGTTTTTTGGGATATTTCTATGTGGACTATTGGACCGCCCACTAGGCTGACATTGTCTTCCCGGAAGTCATGCCCCTCCAGCGACTAAATATCCACCGAGGACATGATTAGAACCACAAAATGCTGTGAAGGCCCTTTCTTACTTGTTTGTCAGAATCTTCTTATAGTGGTAATCGAGACTCACTAAATGGACAAGTTTAATGTAAATCATGTTAATATGCTATGTTAAGAAGAAGAAACACCACAACACTATCTCATCAAGGTATCTTCTGTCATCTAAGTTCCTCAACAAAATAAAAGCCTTTTCAGTTACACTGTGACCAGGCAATTTAAGCAAATTAAGTAGGTTAATGCAGACTTTGGAATAATTACCTGTTGAAAGTCTATCTCTTTTTTACTGGACGTACAAACTTATGTATTACAGATCCTTCCAATAAGTTTAGGAATACCTTTCCTAAATTGGTGTTACGTTTCTCTCAATTGTATTTAGCCCATGTAGTTGGAAAACCAAATGGGCTGTTAAAGACTTAAACTGTGTTCACACCAAATGCGTCAAGAATTCGACGCTTATGGAGATTACATGAAAAAGTCAATGCAAAGTCAATGCACAGCTGCGCAGAAGCGGTATAGACGCGTATTTTCCAGCGGGCAGCGTGACAGACGCGTTGAGGCAGCACGAACAGCCCGTTGGCTGTGAGGCGAACTCGGGTCGACGCGCCCCCTTTCATGCTGCTTTTGGTGTGAACACACTTTTTCTCGACTCATTCGGTGTGAACACGGCACCTTCTTAGCAGGGTCACCTGCAGCTGCAGGGGGCGCCAATTTGCCAATTCCACACACAGCGATATGATAGATTTTGGAAAACCGCTTCGCGGCCCAGACGATAAATATCTATATTTTTTAAGTGGTCGTGGCGCGCCCCATGTGTCATGAAAAAGTGCCACCCTTGGTGGCTGCCAAGTTCGCCCGTACCCAAAATCGCCACTGTGCATGATACAAAAGAACCATCTAAAAAGGATGCCAGTACTTTGTATCATACTTCAAATCACATACCAGTTGCACAGTGTGTGTGGTGTTTCTCTATAGTGAGATTCAGGAATGATTCTGAAACAGAGATAATAATTAGGTTTATTGATCGTACAAAACTGTAGAAATTAGTTTATGTCTTGTGTGAGTGTTTAGTCATTTGGATCAATAACATTAGCACACAACACTTTAGTTTGGTAAAATGGGATTGGCTCAATATCCACACTCAGAAACTCAGACTTTGAGGCACCCTCCTGCAAAGTCTATGAAAACATTGGGTTGTTCCACTGTCAAATCATCAAGTGACTGAAGTCTGTCTCGTAGACATTTTGGCAGTAGGAGCAAGCTCAAATCGTGGCACTGGCACCTCATAGAGGCATGTCCAGTTCCCACAGAGGCCACTCAGATGCCACTAATTACGTAGAGGCACTTCCGTTTCACTTCCGGTTCCCATCTCAGATGCCGGGGCATCTCGAGCATTTGCCACTAATTCTATGAGATGCTGGGGCATTTGCCACCAGTTTTTAGGTCGAGGCATCGGCACCTCGTAGAATGCTGGTGTCAGACCGTGAGTCACGGGTCTTTGCATGGACGAAAATTACCCTGTGCTTTTATTTTGAAGACCAGTGACTCAATAAAAACAGGTCTCACACAAGCGTTCTCCGAGGTTCCGGTGCCACGACTTAAAAACTAATGCCTCAGCAACTCAAGTAATTAGTGGCAACTGCTTGAGATGCCCCGGCATCTGAGGAGGGAACCGGACACATTTTTATACACATTCATTATTTTAAGATGATACATTCTGACACACTTACAAATCAAACATCAGCTGTGACCATCAGAGTGATTTGTGGCTCCTCCACCTAATTCACCTCAACATATTTGCTTTTCATAATAAAATAATTAACTTCAGTCTAATTCATTAGAAGACAGAATTGATCGTTTTTCCTCACGCCAAACATTGAGAAGAATGGCAAACTAAAGTTATTACTTTGATTATTGATTTATTATCTAATGGAAAAAAAGGCTAAATTATTTCCAGTGTTTTATCAAAAAACAATACTTAATTCTTGTCTTGTTTAATGTGATATTACTACAACAAAAAGAAAAGAAATGGACATTGGGGATGCAGCAATGCAGAGAGAATGAAAGGGAAATGTAAATGAAAAATAATGGATGAAAATAGTCTGTCTCTGACTAAAGACATGAAATATACCCAAAACACAATGTTACATTATATTCCAGAGTCTCTCTGACCTAATTTCAGCTAATTAGCTTTAATTGGATCTGCACTCACCAGCAGATTTGGTTTTATGGACAAACGCACAATTACAGGTTCATTTAAAAAAACATAATGGGCCGTCTATTTTCTCTGTTTTTGTTTTTGTGACGGCTCAATACATTGGCTTATTCTATAGTTAGCTTTAATACAGCTGTCTCTCCCTACTCCACTGCAAGTAGAACATGTTGTGGTTGTTTACAAGAACAAAGTGAATTGAACTTACAAGTATTATTTCTCTGAAATTTAAAAAAAAAAAAATCAGATAACGGATAAAATTGTGCATTGTGTTTATTTGTGTGTTCCTCTTAATCTTCAAGTCTAATCTCCGTTTGATATCATCAGCCATATCATTCATTATTTAATTCAAAAAGGTGAAACCTGCAAATGTCTACAAAATTCAGGGGGTGGGGGGGGGAACCAAATCAAAACAGAGCAGGGTTAATTGCTTGAACCGTGTTTGTTTGTTAGCTCAGAGAATTGAGTCAGGGGCCTACGCTTACACTCCCAGTAACACTCTAACGCCCTAAAAAGAATTGACAGGCATGGCTAAAAATAGGAAGATGTGTGGTAACTTGAATATGTAGAGTGCTGCTCTGTGTTAGTGGTGTAATTACAGTGGATTAATTAAGATAGATGTCTGCTACATGCTCATTTTCTAACCTACAGAACATTCCTGATGTCTGTCTACTGACCATAATTTAGTCTGTCAGTGCCTGCATACAAAAACGGGAGAGTGGGGGTGAGAAGGAGGCAGATTTCCCAGGGGACTGTGTCACCTTCTGCTTTCAGCTACCTTGCATGGTCTAAGATGAATGTCCACCATGAAAAGGGAAAATGGGATTGCACGGACAGATGATTCATGCTTTTGCTGAGACTGCCTCTGCTTTATATGAAAGATTGACATGAATGTCCTTTATTGAAAAAGAGATGACAATTTACTTTGATGCAATACTCAAATGCCATATGTTTCTTTGGTCAATACACATTTTCTTTGGCTAACTCCCATCGCTGAAGAGGCTTTAGCTGACCTTTTTAGAATGTCTTTTTGAACAGTACTGTTAATGTTGACCCTTATTTCTTAAGGTGTGTTCATGGAGATCATCTGTAGCTACATCTAGCATTGGCGAGCAAGTCTCAGATCATTGTTTTGCTGTCTTAACCTGAAACTTTGCTGTTTTGGTTCACTCTCACAGCATCGTTTTTGGCGGGTGTGCATTTGTTTTGAGAGTAAGAGTAAAAAAAACATCAGTACACTACCTGCTTAGCAAAAAATGGCCGATATGCACAGTTAGTAACTGGTGAACAGGTGAAGTATTTAGCTGCTAACGAGCCAAATATTTCCTTCAGTAATTAGTAGTGACCAAAACAAAAGCTAAAAATTGAAAAGGAGAGTAAACATTGGACTTTTATTCACCAGCCAGTCACCTGGGCACTGAAACGTAGCCGAAGATATCGATAGACAGTTTCAAGATGTTTTATTTCATATGTTAACATAGGCTACAGTTATTTATTGGTTTATAGGCCTATGTATGAGTAAAGGCTTTTTCATGGAAATAGGTGTAATTTATTTAATATGATCATTGCACATCTTTTAGTCGTTTGTTTCAATAAAGATGAAAATCCTTGAAGTCCTTGAATTTTTGTCCTAATCTCTCATAGCTCAGCAGTGATAAAAACAAGTTTTGTCTCATAGTTCTCTTTTTATTTAAAGTCAGACTAATTTGTCATGCCTTGTGACGCTTTGAATTGATTAAGACTGTCAACGTATTCCGACAATCATTGTTTCATGACAGATTTTGACGTAAAGAAATTGATGACGCCCAAAGTGATGTATCACATGAGCTGCGCATTGTGTACTTGAACAAATAAAAGGTAAATGGGTCAGTGAGTGTGTGTGTTTGAGTGTGGCGCTATGCATCCATTCTCAGGCCAGACCGTCTGACTCAGCCGCCTGTCAGCAGGACGAGGCAGATGGGAGACATAAAGCGCTCCATGCCTTGACAAGGTAGTCTGTCAAAGTTAGGGAGAACAGTCACAGGGGTAATGTTTTGACAAGGCATTAAATGTCTCCTTCGCAGACGTCCTGTATGTCATTCCATTAGATTGATGTACAGATACAGATGGCTGTATAATGCATGCCTATAGGGATTCTGCCTGCTCACGTCTTGACTTGTTTCCTCTGGCCCACATTTTCTTCAGCTAATGACTGGCCTTAGACATGTCACTCCAAATCACAAACGTGGCAGTAAAATTGAGTGATTATTAATGACTTTCAACGATACATTTCAGATCTGTATTGCTTTATTCCTGTCATAATGTGTTGCTTGGTGCCAATATTATGTTTAATTTGTTCTTTACAGATTGTATTCAATGAATGTATGGATGATTTTTCCCTGTAATAATTGGCCATTAGTTGGCCATCTTGGTTTTGATATGTTCCCTCTCCAAACTCCTGCTGTTTTGTTCCACCCACTCTCCTGTTTTCGTCTCTTATACACAAGTCTGTCAAAGTTCAGACATCTCAATTCAGGACAAGACAATTATATCCAGTCTTTGCCACAGGGCATGCCCTGAGCACCAACAGACCTTTTACCCTGAATCTATCCATAATGATCTGTTTGTACCAGTGTTTTTTCTGAAATATTTTAAATGACTGGTCACCACCTGAGGCTATGCCCGAAGAAATGAGTTGCAGTGTAGTGTGTGTATGTGTTTACATTACTACTATAATACTCTAAAATATTGTACTAATAACTTTCACTGCATAGTGAATCTCTGGTAACTCGCGCATGCTGCTGATACTGCAGTTACCAGACCTAACACAGCTCTAAAATAAAATGTTGCCTGTCGACACTGCAGTATGTCATGATGATTTAAGGTTTGTGCCATGATATATTATATAGAACATATCACTTTAACGATACAGCTTTGTTAGACAATGTAACAAAGTTTGCCGAGGATGTCATACTCTAAATATGTTGATGCCCTTTTTTTACAACAGTTTCTACCTTCTGCCCTTTATAGAGGTAAGTCTCATTAGCTAATCACATTGCAAGACACTTTGGATCAGTAGGTGCTTATAAAAACATTCAAAACATGAATAAAGCAAAAAAAAATGTTTTAATTAATTTAAATAAACCCTAGAATTTCGGAGTTTCAAATCTACTAACTAATTTTGAAATGGGGTTGCATCACACGGAGAAACGTCACCAATGTTCAAATCTCAATATGCATATAGAATTTGAAAATGATGGTGCATGCTACTCTACAGGTGAATTTCAAGAACATTGGGCCAAAAGAGAGCATTGCACCACCTCATGTGATATCTGCCACATTATCTCATGGGGAAGCTAATAAAAACAAAATGAAGACTGAGGTGCTGCAACAACTTCCTGTGGTAAGGCTTTACAGTGTCAAAAAACAAAGCAGAAGTCAAAACCAGTCTGGATGCAAAAATTGTTGCAGAAACACGGTCAACATGGATGAGACTTCAGTGAGAACTGAAGGTGAGATTTTCACTGTCCGTTTTAATATCCGTCAACAGTAGTACGTTAGTTAACGTTAGCTTCAAAGGCTGCTGAGGCTCGTCTTTCTCGTTGGTTATTGTGGTTTCGTTCGGAAAGTAGTTAGATAATCATTTTGATTTTTAATAGCTAAATACATTTAAAACATTTTCAAATTAATTGTGCCCCAATGAGTCTGAGATGTTTTAAGACTGGATCTTTAAATTCCTCACATTACCAGATAAACTGGGGCGAACATCGCCAACCAAGGTCTCAGACCCGATTTCTCCTCTGTGTGAAAAGGGTGATAACTCAGTCTGAGCCCGCAGCTTTTAACTTTTTGGGAATAATTATATGATAATGTTGACATGCTGTGGTTAAGCATTCTAATACTAGGCAGCTGAGACTAATGGGGATTTCTTCAAAGTATTTTGTTATAAACCAAAGGACTGGACAAATAAAACACTTGACCATATAATGGGTCTCACATGGTTATCACACGCTATTCTAAAGGACATAAATGCCTGGATAAAAAATTGTACGGCAATCAATCCAATAATCAAGACAATTTACTAGAAACCAAAACATTGTGACAGTGGGAAAAACACTCAAGTCAGTAGGCTTTATCCTTCAGTCACCATGCATGTCTAATGCCATGCAATTGCTCCAATTGTTGAGATATTTCACTCTGGATTAATGTGGTGGGCTCTTGTTACATAGAAGTGGATGTGGTTTTGTATTTTTCTAAATTATGCAGGGGATGTTCTTTGGCTTAGACCTGTGGATTAAATTACACTTCAAACTGTATAACAAGAAATCCATAAATGAGTTGCATCAACAGGCTTGGGTTGTTTGGTTGATTGAGGACTCTAATATTTTGGAAGACATACCAAAACAATCATAAAAGATTACAGATTTGACACTCACTCACTCTTGTTGTGCTTTGCTGCCTCATATTTATGTATCAACTAAAAGGTATTGGCCAAGGAGCAAATGCTTTCCTTCCCTGAAAATCTCCTGCAATGACACCCTCAAGACTCCTGAGGGTGAGACAGACTGTGTAATCATTTGATTCCCTCTTCATCTTTTAGGTTAGACATGCACAAGCATGTGTGAGTAAACACCGCAGCTGTTCCAACTCATTTCACTAATGGACTCCAGATTCACCGAGTAAAATTACACTTACACTACTACTGTGTTGTGCACAGTAGTAGTGTCCAGAAGCAGACCACATATTTTATATTAGAAAATTAACATTTCCATCCAGAGCAATCGCTTTAAGTACAATAACACAGTAATCTACATCACTGACCATAGGAACACATGTATGAAAATGTTATCCCCTATTGCTTGCCATCAAGCTCAGAGACTTGAGACTCAACACCACCCACTGTGATTGAATCCTGAGGATCCTGGATGGCAGGCCCCAGGCTGTGGCGATAGGCACTGCCACATATCCCACCCTGAGTCTCAACATCGGATCCCCTCACAGCTGCAGGCTCAGCCCTCTCTACCTTGGAGAGACTTAGCATCTTTAGGTTCTTAGTGGTTCACATCAGCAAGGGCCTGACCTGGACTCGCCACACAGACAATCTTAAAGACTGCAGGACAGCGCCTTTAATTTCTCTGCACTCTGAGGAGGTTCAAAATGAACTGGAAGTCAATGTGTGGAATGGAAGTTATTAAAGCTTCAAGCCATTTCTGAAATCTTCAAGCTCATCACTTGACACTAACATTTTAGTTTTGTTTTATATTTGTGTTTTAGACATATGTAATTAGCATTGTTGGTATAAGTCTACGACATTCTTTTACAATGGCTGCTTTCATGTAATTGTTGTGCATATGATTAAAATCAAACTTGAATTAAATGAAAACTAAATCATGAATACAATTTAGTTGAGATAGCATTTTATTCATACAAGTTTTTTTTGTGTCACTTTTGGTTATTAATGTGGAACACAATTAACTTACAGCTCTCATTGAGTTACTGAGTGACACAGTGTTGACAGAACAGTAATTATAGTCTGTTTTATTGAAACATTGCTCTCTGATAATATCACTATAGACAATGAACCAGTATCTTCAAGCTCTATTTCAAATGGAAACTTGGATGGCTCTTATTAAAGTAGTTCTCGGACCTAAGCAGCCTCAGAAAGGAAAACCTTAGGATTACTTAGTGCACTCCTGTTTGTGTTTTCAGAAAGATTCATGGAGTTAACACAAATTAGAAATTTAAAGGGCTAAAAGCCCGTAGTTGTGTGGGCTATTCAAATAGATTTTTCAAAGACAACTTGCAGAAGGACAAACGGAAAATGCTTGAAAGACTTGAGGAATAACTGTTAGGATTACTTGCTGTTTCCTTATGTTTAACAAAGCAATATTAGAAATTCAGAATGTTAAAAAACAGCAAACAACTATTTGCTATGTAACTCTGTAGAGGAGTAATGTCTACTAGTGCATGTTTGTGCATGTGAGCGTTCCTCATTGGCTAGCTCACGGCTGCCGCTCTGCTCTGCTTTCATATGGAGGGTTACTGATAATGCCGTCCCGACCGGCAGTGTTGCCGCAAAAGCATAAACTTGCTCACCCTCCATTTCCCTCTCAGGTAAACAGTTCTAGCTCTGTCAATACGTTTGCTGTAGTTTGTACTGTTGGCGCTGTAAGAACCGTTAGCTAAGAGCCGCCGGCTCAGGCATCGACAAGTTGAGAGGTCAATTAAAGTGCTCCCAATCTCCTATTATGCACCATCGACTTAAACACAGGCTTGCTGTCTGCATTACTGCTTTGGGGGTCAGAAACTACAAGGCCTCACAACCACAATATACCTAAGTTCTAACTAAGTCTTCCATGTAAATACTCTTAGATTCTTGTAATTTTAGTCACAAGAACAGTCAACACAGAACAGAACATTGTTGACAACGGAGCCGTCTGTAGTGTGTCTTTTAACATGTGTGACAGCAACACACTGGATGCCAATTTGGGACAGTGTATTGCAAGGATGCCAATTTGGGACAGTGCATTGCATGTCATACCAGACAAGACAGAGCTATGTACTCAAACTAGTCCCAGTGCCAATGTTTCCATGGACAAGTCCTTCTCAGATAATAACAGCTATTGAGAAAAAATGTTTTTCTCACAGAGAGGTACATGGAATGTTTATTTTTGTTGTCTCTACCCCAAAATAACTATTATTGGTTACCACTTCTGTCACAAAATGCCCAATGTCTCTTCAGTGATACCTTGGGTAAAAACATATGAAAATATCCAGTTACTTTATGTTTGTACAATGTGCATATGAACACATAGCAGCCATTGTTTAGTACTTAGTAACTGTTGTCTTTTCCACATTGTATACTTTTAATTTTAGCTGAGTTGTAGCCATGGTAGATCAGTGTTTCCCCTTGGTTTACAGCTTCGCCAAAAGCATTGCTTTTTCTGTAAAAAACATACTTTTGCGACTCCATCTGTGCTTTTAAAAATAGAATAAAGAAAATTGCAGTAACTTTCGATTAAACCAAATTGCCCCATCAGATAAATAAATACAAAATTGCAATTACTTAGAACAATGAAGATAAAGTTATATCTGTGCAAAAAATAAATAATATGTACTTACTACTAAATAGCTCATTTTGGAAAACTAGAGCAAATTGCAAAACAAACGGAATAAATGCATATGTAAGCCGTCAGGTTGTATTGGTGGCTGCAGTGAGCTGCTTTCCTCTACACATCTTTTGTAAACATGGTTGTAGACTTTATACGGCCGCGCTCAGTTCATGCTCAATGTTGAGCTGAGATCTTTTTCCGGTTTTGAGACATGGAACAGCAGAAAAGAGACCTGACGGAGACTTCATGGAGATTTGCTTTCAGCAAAACGCCCAAAATCTTTGAGTTGTGCATGCGCAGCAAAACCTGTTAACGGCGTACCGTAACCATTTACCCGAGAGTACAGGCATTCCACCATGTATTTATTAATGACTTAGTTTTATGTCCGTGTACTTTTGAAATGTGTGAAGCCAGCAGCTCATTGTTGGCTACCAGACACAAGCACTTTGGCTCGTTTCACTTGGAGCAGAAAAGCTGCTATGGGTTCAGGAGAGCTGCTCCGGTGTTCCTTGTAAGAGGGCTACTGTTGCCATATTCAACCTAGGAGAGTTTAAAAACGCAGATATAGTTGCCTGCTTTTCACGCGACATATTTTTCGACGCTCTCTGCCCGCTGCTGTGCTCTGTGCTCACCTGTGTGCGTGAAGTGTCTGTGCGCATCGGGGCGGAACTCTCCCATGCACGATACACAGAGCAGAGCGAAGGAGAGAAGAAGTGTTTACGCGCCACAAAGAGACAGAAATGACAAGCTGTCGTGTAGATACGATCAAAAACATACGCCTGTTGAGTTTGTTCAATAACAGAACAAGATTTAGATCTGTTCTCTAGGAAAGAGAACCTTAAATGACTTCTTGTGATCGGGCGATATCGAGAACATTACAGGGGGGCGGGGATTTCTTCAGGGGGCGTCCCACCCCTCAAATATAATGGTAGGGGAAACGCTGTAGATGATTTCCGTTTCCATTGAAAAATTCATGAGTTCAGCACAATTTAATATTTATTGATCACTACATATTAGTTCATCTGTCTGAGCACTGTCATTAATACCATCTTAGTTTCATGACAATGACTTAAGTTTGTATGATCTATTTCTTTGAGATGGTTACTATTTGCTTTCCAGTATCTAATTAAAACAGGAAGTACTTCCCTTGCGGCCTGTGCAATTGAAAAACAACCCCAGAGAAGCTGGTCGCTCGGAGCCACAATAATGTATCACCAAATGTTTGTAAGCCAATACATCCATTAATTCTCTCAGCAGCATTAGCATCTCCCTTGCTGACTTAAGCAGAAATGCATTAGTCCCTGGCACGATGAATTCTCAGTGACTCTATGTATCTTTTCCCCTTCGTTCACTGTGATCGGCGATGTGCACATTTACATAGTAAGCGTTGGTGATTATGTGAGTAATGTGAACTTTAGTGTTGGTGCTCCAGAGAGAACTCCTGACAATAACAGGAAGCAATGGAGAACTAAAAAGCGGAAGCAAGAGGTGGAGCTGGCCTTGGTTTATAATAAGTGAAATGACAATACTTCAGCGATACCTTGGGTGCTGGGGTTACAAACATGGTGAGGATGTTATGCAAAGGCATTAGAGCATAGCTCTGTATTACAGGTGGGATTAGATAAGTGTGGTACTTCAGTTGACTGGCAGATTCAATTTGCTCGGCCACATTGCAGACCTGTTTTAAGAATAAGGGTAGTGACTACATTTGGCACGACATCGAGGTAATACCTATTATACACCACAGCTGGTAAAAAGAGGTTGAAAGACATACAACCATAGTGAAAAAACACAACTTTATGTCAGTCTTTTAGAACAATATTATAACTTATTTAACCAAATGCTTTTAATGCATTATGTGTTGCTTAATAGTTACTGGCATATGGCCGGTTTTTAATTCCAGTTGACATTCTAGCGTGTGACAAACTGGATTAATTAGTTTTTGGGGATATCTATAATTTACTACTTATATTTCTGTTTTATTTCACTACATTTTGCAAAGAAAACTTGTACTTTTACTCCGATACATTTCAACTGAAACCTTTGTTACTCGGTACAAAATAAAATCTATTTTTAGAAAAAAAAAAGAATCATGAAACCATCATTGGGGACTGTGCAGGTTTGGAGAATCACAATATTATGCATTCGCCTACATCCTTTAGTCCAGCGCTCCCAAACCTTTATGCGCCACTGACCAATTACGTGTAAGACAATATTTTCACAGACCGGGTCTCAGCTTGGGGTGACGAGAGCAGCGAGACCTGACGTGTGTTTGTTATTTCCAGTCTACTCCGTGACTTAAACCTTTTTGTTCAGTCTAATGCTTAATTTATAACCCACTGCACACAGACAGGATGTTAAAATGGAAGCAGGGTTTTTGTGCTTTTTCGGCAATCTCAGGATACTTTGCCTTAGTTTTAATCCAGAACACCAGCAGAGTTAAACCAAATTTAAGTTTTTATTTTTGGGGAAAGGTATCACATAATCTCTTGACGTGTGTCAATATGTTCCATATGACATTTCACACAGACAGATGTATCAGGTCATTTTTCAACATAAAACATCCCTGGCTCCGGATTTTTCTTCTTTTTTTCTCCATTCATTCTTTGTGTGGCTCAGTACTAAGGGACCCACTGACCGGTACCAAGCGGAATGAGCATATTTATAAACACAGTCACAATTCCTTCATTTTGTCATATTGCTTTTTGGAGTATGATAAGTTCATAATAGATGCAAAAGTATACTTAGGTATAATATATTATGGTGAACATTGTTGCTCCTGGATGGACCCAATTATTTCATCAACACAACTGCTCACAGTGGCCACAGAACTTAAAATAATAAACTTCATAATTATCAAATTGCTGACCATTAGCGTTTTATTAACAGCATGTACTTTTTATTTTAGAAAAATACCTTTGATACCTAATTACAGGAAATATCAGATACTTTAAGACTTTTACTCTAGTACTTTCACGAGAGTCATTTTCCAGTAAGGTATCTTTATTTTTTACTAAGTATGGCTTTTGGATACTTTAAACATCACTGCCTATGGTCCAGGGTTGAGGAGGAGCTTGAGTTTACTCAAGAAAATTCCTCCTCTGTTCCTGCCCTGAAACCTAATCTCCTGTGTACTGGCGTACAGTGTTTCCAAAAGAGATATTCTGGAACCTCTCCAGGCAGCAAGCAAGCCACTTGGCTAAGGGAGTCTGGCCTAAGATCCAACGGATTGCATGAATGGACTGTTCTTCCAGGTGTAAGCATGGATGAAGCAGTTGCTATTAACAAAACAGCAAATGCAGTCAGTTTGAAAGTTGAACAGAAAATTATTCTTTTATGCTTTATTAGATCAAGTCATTTCTAGCATTTCTATTAGTGCTGAGATACCCCAAACAATTCTGCTCATGAAAATGTTTTGCAGTAGCATATTGTCACCTACACCACAGTGTCTCAGTTTAGTTCTTGTATGTTTTGTTGCATTGTGTTACAACACCATTTCTATTCAGTAGTTTACACATACTACATTATGCCTTCAATGCAAACTCATTGAGAGAATAATAAGTCTATATCCACCAAGACAATTTTATTGGGCCCTCCACGAGAGCTCTGTAACAATCCAAGCATTTATTTTCTTGTATGATGTGAGTCAGTGAGGATATTTTATTTTAGTTATTTGACCTTTATTTAAACAGGTAAAATCAATTGAGAGCCAATTCTCATTTGCAACGATGACCTGGCCAAGAGGCAGCAGCACAGTCCACAAGTGACACAAACAGCGCAGATACAATACAGTATGACAAACACATTTAAAAGAAAAGTTTTTTTAAAAGTATGAACAGTGATTTATTCACACAATTAATAATTTATAACACAATTATTGAAACTATGGCAATGGATGTTGAAGGAGAGAGCAGAGCAAACTGTTCCCAAGGTTATAGCAATCTGCTATACAATGCAGTAAAGCAGATAGATAAAAGTAGAAAACAGAGCAATAGTATTGTGACCTGAAAGTAAGATTGTTATGTTTGAATATAAAACAATATTAACCTGAAATCTGAGTAGGTTTCTCAGAAAATTGTACTCTTCTCCACACTTTTTAAAGAAATACAAGAAGGTAGTATAGGGCTATGGAAGTGAATGGATCCTTAATTTACTTTTTATAATTTGTAAGGGGTAGGCAAACACATGGTAAAGGCCATGGACCAGCAATGCAGGTTTTCCTTCCAACTCAAAAGTACATCAGAAAAAAATTGATTCATGAATGGCATTGTACTAAGCCTGGGCACTGACAATCAAAAATGAATTAATTTGAGTGCAGAAAATGGCTTGGAGTGCTCTGAGTAATTGGGTGCAATGAATGAACTTTGCTCACTACCCTCATGCTGTGTGTATTTGGGGTTTTGCTTGCAAGTTGCACTATTGCTCACAAAGACGCACTCAAGCCGTCACTCATGCTCGCGCCATGTCATAGAGATGCCCAATGGGGGAAAACAGTGAGTAAGATGGCAGAACACTGAGGTAGTAACGAATAAAATAAAAAAGGTAAGTTTAAAAAAAAATCATCACTTCTTCTGACAGCAATCAACAACCGAGAAGAGCTAGAAACACAAGTGAACAAATTTTAGACCATTCTCAGACCTCAGTATCAATTTCCAGACAGCAATATTCTAAAAGACAAAAGGCTTTTAGGTCACAAGAAATTGTGAAGTGCTGTACAACTGAACATCGGGCGAGGCGGCCTCTGACAAAACACTATCAGACAAAACAGCCTCAGGTGAGGCAGCAACGTTACCACTCCCATGTGACTCTGTTGCGCTAGCAGCAACATACACTTACTTTAATTAGAACAGAGAACACATATTATATGTCATGCAGCAGCAGTAGTAACAAGTTTAGTAACAAGTTGTGTAAGCGACTACAATTTTGGACGAGTCAAATACGGAGCTTTCAGTCAAGAAACAAAACATATTTTACTGTAGCGTTGTTGCGTAATGACCATAGTTATTTTGCATAACAGTTGTTTAAAGTCACACCACAATTTTGTTCATATACTAACCAAATACATTCGTTGCCCTAATCTAATCAACTAAGTAAAGGTACGTTGGAAGGCGTCCCTGAGATGTCCAAAACTGACGCTAGAGGGGCATCTAAAGGATCATTATTTGAAGCATAGGGTCACTGGCCAAGCGTCGGCATTTGAAGACTTGGGAGTGACAGTTTTTTATAATGGTATTATGTATTTATATTGTGTTTTTTCTGGCACTAATAATCATTTAAAAATTCAACATAGTAAGAGCATTGAATTAAATAAAAAAAACAAATGTATTCAGATTGTTGTAATGCTTTGAACAAACTTCACGCAGACATCCAAATCAGAAATGTTTTTCATGCAGGTGAGTCTTCACTTGACGGGCCCGAGCAGGGAATTTCCCTGGATTCAGCTTGAGGCTGTTTGTTCTGAAGTCATCTGTCGCAATACGTTTAACTTTGGCCCTTTTGTCTGATACCGTTTTGCCATCTATTGTTTTGTCTGAGGCCTTTCGGTCTGATGCCATGTTGTCCAAGTCTGCCTCGTCTGATCTCCTATGGGAGAACACCTCAGCTTTGAACTTTTTGGGTTTTCTG
Source organism: Clinocottus analis (assembly GCF_023055335.1). NCBI lineage: Eukaryota > Metazoa > Chordata > Actinopteri > Perciformes > Cottidae > Clinocottus > Clinocottus analis. The sequence continues at coordinate 13,793,966 of NW_027176218.1, read as the reverse complement.
TGATCTGAGAGTGTTTGGTCGAGGGAATGATCGTTCTGTATGTTGTATTTGAACTGATACAGAGTATGTTCAACACCCACACAACTCAGTACAACGCGTTTCCACTCTGTGTTCTCACTGGCTATGTTCTGTTTCTGGATTACAAACTCACAGGTATTGTGTACAGTCAACTTGTTGAACATAATGATCTCCTTGTGTAACCTTGCTTTACAAAACTCACTAGATGGATGAGTATAAAAGAGCCAGTACCTTTTAAAGACAGCACACAGGAAATGGAGAATTGAGTGGGGATAATGGAGGGCTCTTTGTGCTGTGACGTGGATAGAGCTCTTTGAAGATCAAATGCTTGTGAGGGGGCACCAAGGTCCTGCCAGTCAATCACAATTAAAACCTTTTGAGCCAGAGATACTCTAAAGAGATAATGAGAAAGGGCTTCCTCTAATCCTGCTTGATTATGTTTGGATGCAAGGTTGGATTGCAGAAAACATGCAAGAGATACACATCTCAATTCTGAATGTCTAGTTTAGTTAACTGTTGTTTGGTTCAGAGAGATCCCCACATTGTTGTTTCTTGTAAATGCCACATAGTTATACTTCAAATACATTGTTGGTTTGTTTAGAGAAAGCAGTGTGGATTTATTTACACATTTGATACACTTGCAGACATCATACTAGAGTTTGACTGTATTCAATAAAATAGTTTTTTTTTGCCATAAAAGAGCATGCAGTAAAACTCTTCCTTACAGAAATCTAACCCGACTTCACAGAGTAAACAGTGCACAGCATCATTGCCCTCTTCTGGAGGAGAAGAACACAGCACCATACATTATTTAGCTGCACAGCTACATGTATTGTATATTGGTGTTATATACTAATCGGATCAAGTTCCTGCTCCACGGGTAAACAGTTGTTGAGGACACACAGCCAGGACATAATAATGTGACACTTATATCAAGTAAAAAAAATAAAATAAATGAAGGCCCTTTAGGCCACACATGGGGGGGCCTCAACTGAGTGAAGAGATTTTGAGTGTGGGAACAGCCCTGAAATCTTCTCTGTATGCCACATACCCCCAACAGGTACAAATATACACTCACAAAGTCATTAAGTCATCTCAAGTGCTCCATGTTGTGGCAGTAGATCAGGTTTACGTTTCTGAGTAGTGATTCTGACATCTTTCTTATCAAACAAATCGTTTTGCTCCACACCAATTTCCCTGCAGTACAAAACACCTTTTCTTGGCCCACTACAGTTGCCCTATCTCTTAGTTTAAGCCGCTCTTTATCGCTTTATTCTGGTTTGTGTCCCTCTTCTCTTCCTCTAAAACACACACACGCACATAGACACAAATACCATTGCTCCACAAAAGAGAGACGATGCAGCCTCTTCTATTTTCTCTGAAATTGTATTATAAAGTCAGTTATTGCAGTTTTTCTTAGCTTGTTCTTGCAACATTTGTGGTGTTTCTGTTGCACAAGCCAGTGGCTGCAGTCTGTTTTAGTGATCAGAAGGGATGCAAAACAGTGTCGATCCTTTAGTCCACTGCCAATGAGATGTAATGGTCCAACATGAGAATCAGTAGAGTTCAGCTGTCTCTCTCAAAGACAGGAGCTCACAAGTAGAAACTATTGAATGGTGGCTGGCTTCCCAGCCTTGAATTCTTAAATCTGAAAAAGAAATGTTCCATGGTAAATTTGATCAAATCTACACACTAAAGTTGAGTTTTAATGATGTGTTAAATGAGAAGAGTCTCATGAAAACTGCTATTATGAAACTAAACCGATTACACGGAATGCTTGATTTTAATTTGTGCGTCCACACATGGTCTGTTGTCTGGGGAAACAAAAGAAAGTTTTAGAATATGTTTGCCATTTTTGATGTGATACTAATGAAGCAATACAGCTTGAATGCTGCTTGGATGTCAAACCCATGAATGATGGCGTTTCTGGTTACTATTTGTGAACATGTAATAATGTATGTCATTTGTGTGAAAATTCATAACAACCAGAAAAGTAAAAAAGAAAAATGTCTCCTGGTTGCTCACAGAAACTGCAGCTCATTTGGTGTTCTCAAATTTGATGTGTATTCATTATCAAAGATACCGGCAGTTTAAATATGTATCCAGTTGTTATTTAGCATGTCATCAATATTGATTTTGTTAAAGCTTGTCAGGCAGATTTTAACTGTAATACACAAAACTGTGTATACACATTTAAATGGACCTTCTCTGATGCTCTGGACTAAAATTATAGTGATAGGACTTATTCATAATAGAAAGAGATTCTGCAACATTGCATTGCCTGATGGGCCTTTTTCAGTGCGTTGACTTTAACCAGCATTATAACAATTTCACTTATTAGCAAAAGAATGCTTCTGTCATGCCATCCCTACATTTCACCATCCCACACATGTAATTTTCCAGTTCTTAAGGCAAATAAATACAGAACATAAATAAATGTGTAAATAGGTACATGGTATGCCCATACTCGGGTGCTGAGTAGTGCATACACATACACTATTTCTCGTCAGTGACAGTTATTCTTTACCTTTCTAACATGCAATATTCACTCTTACATCCATCCCAGTTTTCACATTAATAAGTGTCAATTTGGTCCCTTGGAAAGACATCCTTTAACAGGTGTCCATTCACAATTTTGCAACATGCACCCAATATCCGATTTGCTGTTTATCCTGGAACTTGAGAGAATGACAGCCCTTATATAGAAACAGAAAATGCCACTAGCTGTCAAGCAGACTAGGGGAGAAGTCAACACAGTTAATACAACAGTTTGGACATAGGATAGAAAACATTGATATTGATCACATTTGGTCACATGGACAGGAGAGTAAGATAAGACCATTACCCTTTTGTACTGTTGCCATTTCCATGCCAGAAAGGAAAATATACATTGCCCTAAATAAATGTAATCATCGACATGCAGGAAAAACTAAATGGGTTAATGGTCAATTTAAACAATTCTAAGTGCTGTCCTTCCGCATATAGTGTGCTTGAATTCAGAGGGCAAAGGTTTTATACTCCAGACGTACAAAAAAAAAAATTCTGAACGGATGACCAAGATATTATGATTGGTACTCAGCATCAAGGCTGCAGAGCTGATCTAGTGCAATGGATATGTTGCCAGACAATAGTGTTTTATCCATTTTTGCTATCTGTGCACCAAGTAGGAAGACTCAAACAAAACTATTTTCGAAAATGGTATGGTTAAAGAGTAGTTAGAAAAATCACAACACTTTGAGCCATTACATGGTTGCTATATTGATTGTTAGCTTAAGTTTAACAAAGACAACGATCTCAGTGGTTTTTGCCAACGGTTTACTCTTAAATTAGTAAAGAGGAATGTATAGTCTCTATGCTTGTCTTTAATATGGAAGGTACTTGAAATTTAATAACTTGAAAATGTCCTGATTATTAAATATAATTCTGAACAGATAAGGCCTGTTTTGCAAACCAATTACATAACTTGAAAAACAGTTGTATGCATAGTTTAATAACTGCCACTCATCCAGACATGGTGGGGATTTACAACCCAACCTCAGTTAAGCCATTATGTGGACAACCTGAAAGCCATTACCAGCAATGATGGGATGGATTCCCATGAGGACAGTCGATGGATGGACAGTTACATAGATGGCAGGTGATGAGGTGGACAGGGGAACATGGGGAATGGTTATAGCTCCCATTCCTCATACTCAATTACTGTGCTGAGCGCCTTGAAACCTACAAATGAATTCAACTTATGACAGAGTTGTCATTTTGAGCATGGGTAGATGGGCCAAAAACCTTTAACTGTTGCCCCGAGAGAGCTAGGTGGGAGTGGCAAGCATGGACATGTAACAGATTAAACCACCCTGTACATCTGGGCCTAATAAAGCCATGCAATGTGTCATCTTTTTTAAAACTTAGTCACCAAAATATACCAGATTTGACCAATGGAATATAGATCTATAATCTACAGATTGCGGAAAACACAGCACATTCTCACCATTACGGGCATTGAAGAAATCACACACGGGATGGACCGATCTGCGAAGCTATCTTAACCACTTTGACAAAAGAAATGTGCATCCTGACTGACCGACTTGACCAGCCCAAACCCGTCGGGTCATCAACAATGCATGTTGTCACATTTATTAATAATCCTGCACACACACACACACACCATCTGCTGTACCTCGGAGGACAGAGATGCGGCCCCAGTCTGACCAGCAACAACACTGTATGATTAAATACGACTGCACATGTAAAAAAAAAAAAAAAAAGTTACATAGCCAGCATTTCACTCACCTCATTTCCGTAATCCTCTGTGCGAAAGGCATCATCGTATACATGCAAGTCATAATCCACCAGCTAGTTAGTTTTTTGGTTCGAGGTTGAAGCTAGAAGTTTCTAGCCTTTCCTGAAACGTTCTCCATGAGAAAGGCGTTGCCAGTAAATCAACCACCAAGTCTACTCCTTCAGTCATAGAGTATAACAAAAAATACACCAAACACATCTATAAAAATGTATTTGCTGCTCTAAATGTGTTCCATTTAGAAGGCCTTTTATTAAAATTATAAAATAGCTATAACTTTTTGATTCTGTTTCGGCCTTCAGAGAAGGCTTAGAAGGCCCTGACAGCCCGTCATTGCCCTCTACCCCATTGTCTCTTACTCTTCCTACTTTCCTGCTTCCCCCTCCCTCCCAATCTCAACCACCCATCCTCCAACAGCGGAGACTCAGGGTGGGGCCAACAACCAAATCCCCGGTGCCCTCTTTTTTTTCCTCACCCACAGAGAACCTGACAGGTACTGACCGCCCTTAAAGAGAAAGATATTCCCATGCTTGCGACCCCCATGAGAAAAAGAAATGGAGAACACCCTATTGGAAAGCACCTGGGCCCATTGCACTCCAGGGTTAAAGCTCCACCCTGTTTTGGGGTTTTGCAACCCACCTTAGTTGGTGAATAAATCATGTTTTGCATTGAACGCTGTGTCTCCCTTTCATCTCGTCACAGCGCCTGAGCCGGGTTGTGACAGTCGCCCAAACATTTGACTTCCCAGCCGAAGTACTCTGCTGGATCCTAACCAACGTCTATAAACTCCCGGATGTCATCCATCTCTGAGACGACTTCCTCGCTGTTACACCACCTTCCACCCTCTGACACTTGGCCTTCACACCTTGACCACTGCGTTCCAGAAACTAGGAATACCTCGTAGAGAAAAAACACAGGTCAGTGTACTTATTCCAAGCTTCCCTACCCATTGCTTGAGTCCTCTCATTTAACACTGAATGTAAAAAAAAACTGTTTCAATTTGTTGTTTAATACGTAAACATGAAAATACAAGATTTATGAAAAAAGTAAAGAATGATGTCAGTGATGTTGATAATGTGAAGTACTTAGGAATCATCTTAGACTCACATCCAAGATTTGTTAAACAAGTACGAAATGTCAGCAAAAAAGTTAAGTCAAATCTCAACCGCTTCTGACTCACGTGTGGCTGTGTGAGTGAGTGTTGTGTACGTGTGTGGTCGTTTGTGCCTCTTTACTTTGGGGACCCTCACCTGCACTGGTCCACCTCGCCACTGGTAAGCCGCAGCCCTACACCCCTTTTTTAAACATATCTCTTTTATTAGTAGTTTGTATTTAACATTATCTGTGAACCTCTGTAGTTAAAATAAAGATTGTTTTTGTACTGGAACTATGTCTCTGTTTAATGAACCCAAGTGTCCTCTGAGTCCTGAATGCTGTGGGCAAAACTTAATTTCAAGGTGCAATTCCTAAAGTGGCGTTGTCGTGCTCTGACGATTGGTTGATTTTCAACTTTGAACTATATAGCTTCTACCTCTCGCCACATTAGCGTTTTCTCCACTGTCGTAAAACTAGTAATGACATACTTTTATTTGACTTTAAGGCTACATTGTTTTTCCATGACGGGTGCATTGGCTCAGCATGCATCATGACCAGCTGTCAGTGAAACAATCAGTCTTTTTTTGCACTGAGCAGTTCTAACTGTGTGTGATGGGAGAAGATGAAAACAGGGACAAGACTGAGTCTACTTTCCAAAGGGAATGTACCTTTTTTTGGTTTTACAGAATGTTCTGTACATTTTCTTGATTTCATGCAGCACTGTATATCTATAAAAAAAATATCAGCAGGGCTGCTGAAAGTTAGTTAGTATAACAAAGTAAACCGCTCACAGTGCACCTCCAGAGAGTTTTGCATTGAGGCATCTAGGAGCAGTCACAGGCTGTGTTTTTGTTGAGGTTTGAAGACCATACCTTGCTCATGACATTCAGCAGCTCAAAGCGCTCTGATTCACAGTCTTCCAGTGTCCAACCTGTCCAACTTCACCAAAAGGCATCTCTGGGTTGGATGTAGTGGGTCAGTTTAAAGGTTTCAGTCATGTACCATGCATAACTATATGCCAAGCTACTTTGAAACCACTTCCATAGTATTGTAAAATGCCTCTGAGGAATACGTTGGAAAGAAAACACTGCAGTGGCAGCCTGCTGTTTTATTCTAAGAGTATCAATGTTTTTTTAGTTATGGTAAAAAAAAATAAAAACAAGTTTGTTAATTGTTCCCCTCCTCTTAAACCAAACCTGTCAGGTGTGTTGTTGTTGTTGTTTTCTCAGTAAGGAGAAGGAAAAAAGAAAATTACCAATTTTAGTTTTTTGGTAGCAGCAGCTGGTCACGACCCAGCTTCAGGCCACAACAAAGATGGGAGACACAGGGTTTTAAAATAAAAAAGGAACATTTGTTAGCAACACACAACAAATTAAAGCATCAACAAGACAGCGGGTGTTGGAGGAGCGGAGATCCAGCCTACCTGGTACTGGAGCAGACCAGTCTTAGGCCCGGTTTCCACAACGTCATTTTTGATAACGGCAGAAATATTTGTTTCTGTAAATACCCGGCTATGTGCAAATGTAGCCTTAAATGCTCCTGAGAGAATGACCAGGTGCTTCCACTTGCGCTGATTAGCTTCACCTACTAGGGACCTGCAGGACACACAGCGAAGCCAGAGTACAGGCACACAGCAGGCCCTGCCTATAGCAACAGGGACAAACAGTAGTTGTTTTTAAATTGTCTCGCATGTATTGATATACAGTATTCACACACACCTGTTCGCTTCCCACCTCTGGAGCTGAAAAATAGCCAATAGTATTAATAAATAAATCAAAACACTGTTAACATTGCAAATATATCTCAAATGTAATATGCATGCTGTGTAAAAGTGATACAGGTGCAGGCTGTTAGAAGTTAGTTGCAGATTTGGTTAAAATTCTGCTGTTGAAATTGGTTTATGGAGTAGTCAATTCAAAAGATGGGAGAAAACAATGGTAAGTACGGTATGTTTTGGTTGTGACCTTTTGAAAACAACCAACAGATATTACGGATTAAACCTTTCAAAACAAATAGTCTTGTTCAAATTTGCTTTTGCTCACATGATATTGAAATGTAACACATTCTAAAATGTTGGAAGACACTGAACTAACAGGCCATCTGGATCTCCAGCTCTGTTTGGCTTTGCGATGTGTAAAGGAGAATGTGATAGTCAAGCGGTGTTGCATGCAAGGAAGTGAGCCACTATAGCAGCAATCTACAACACACTTCGAGGAAACATGGCAACATGGTCTCAGCAGGAGTTTAACTGTTTCTATTAAACAGAAGGATTCGTTCCTTTTGACCTAAAACATGATTCACCTACAAGCCTTCTGCAAAAGCCCTGAGGCCAATTTGTGATTTTGGGCTATACAAAATAAATTGAATTAAAATTGATTTGCTGACAGATTATTGTATTACAAGGCAAGTTAACATTCAAACCATTCAAGCTGATTAATCTCAAGCCTGACAGTAAATATGCTAGCAGTTGAGTCATGCATACAGAGAGGCGAAAGACTTGGGCCATGGAAACATTACTAAATGGCTAAACGTACATTTTAAACCGATTTCGCTACACCCAACATTTGTAAATGGTCACTGCCTTTCAGAGAAGAGGAAAAAGCAGTTGAGGACAGGTATATGGTATATTTTATTCGACATGCAGCCTTAGGGGAGCTGACTACACTGTATGATTGTCACAGAGGATTGATGACTGCTTTCTATAAAAGGTAAATAAATAAATAAAAGCAGTAATCCCAGAGATGTGTGACGGCCATAATGTGTGCTGCAATAAAAAAAAGCTGTGGACTGAGGCTTCTGATAGAAGTTTAATTCACCATGGAATATGTCTCATTTATTTATTTATATAATCATGCCACTTATTCATGTCCTCTTGCAAACATGTTGCTGAAAGATTGGATTCTCTTTGACTAAAAAGCTCAGTGGGTTATCAGGTTTAACTGCCACCTATTTAAGTAAGCCCTGCTTTCAAACCTGAAAAGATGACTAAATGTTTTTGGGGGAGAGATGAGTGCTCAAGCAAACTTCAAACGAAAGCACACAGGCTCCTGAAATATTATTTTTTCCTGACATCCCCTTTTTAGTATATTACAGCAAAAAGAGGTAAAAATAAACAGGGCCTATGTGTGAGTGTAGCTGTGGTTTCACTTTATGGCCTTAAATAAATCCAAGTATACACTGTTGGTAACAGCAGGAAGTACTTCTTTTCATGATAAGCATCATTGTGTTTGCATAACTGTGTTTAAGGTTACAGTGAATAGTAGCACAATGCGATTCAGTTTTTTTTTATTGCAAGTATAAATTAATTGAAACATTATTGTAAAAAAAAGAATACTCTTTTAGTTCAGGTTTGACGTAATGCTCCTGCCCACTGGTACTTGTATTGTGTTTACACTGCTGTGTGCAAAGCAATTTAAAATGGAGGCTGCCTCGTTCAAATAAAAAAATAAAACATTTTTTGGACCTACCTTATATCTGGGGCGCCCCCCTGAAGAAAACCCTCCGCCCCCCTGTAGATTTCTCTATAGCGCCAGATTACGACAGAAGTCAATTCAGGTTCTCTTTTTCTATTAAACAAGTCTGCACCTTCTTCTGTTATTAAACAAACTAAATGTTCGTATGTGATTGATTGTATCTACACGACGGCATGTCATTTCTGTCTCTACGTGGTCTCTTTTTAACACTTCTCTTCTGATCTCTGTATCGCGCCCCGATGCGCACACAACTGATCACTGAGCACACACACCAGCGGACAGAGAGCGTTGAAAAATATGTCACATGAAAAGCAGACTGCTATATCTGTGTTTTAAAGCTTCCAGTTTGAAGATGGAAATAGTAGCTCTCCTGCGAGGCGCACCAGAGTAGCTCTCTGAACCCGGAGCAGCTCTCCTGCTCCAAGTAAAACGAGCCAAAGTGCTGGTGTTTTGCACCAAGTCAGTGTACTTTGTACGGAAATATAAAATGCACAGACAAAACTAAGTCATTAATGGAAAAATACTTTTGGGTAAATGGTTACTGTACACCGTTAACAAGTTGTGCTTGCACGACTCATGGTGTGAAGTCGTGTGAGGTCGTCTTTTCTGCTGTTACGTCTCTCAAAATAGAATACAGATCTATAAGCTCAACATTGAGCATGAATTGAGGGCGGCCGTATCAAGTCTACAACCCCGTTTTAAAACGATGTGTAGAGGAAAGCAGCTCACTGCAGCCACTAATACTGATACAACATGTCTCACATTGGCACTAATTCTGTTTTGCAAAAAATAATCAGCTTATTGTTTTCCACAATGAGCTATTTAGTAATTTAGCTATTCAGTTATTTTTTGCATGAATAGAACTTTATTTTCATTGTTCTAAGTGATTGCAATTTTTTTGGTCTGAAGGAGCGATATGATTTATTTAAATTACTGCAATTTTCTTTATTTTGTTATTTATAAAAAGACACAGATGAAGTCACACATTATTTACAGAAAAGGTTTGAGAACCACTGCCCCCTCCCCCCAAGCTGTAAAGCTAGGGAAACACTGTTACCCCGCCAAATCTTTATCAAATTTGAATGTGAGGTTATGAGGGTAGTTTCAAGCTATTTGGTGCAGCCCTAATTAGAATATATGAAAGTCAACCTACCACTTTGAATTATTATAGCGTATTTGTTTTTAATTCCCAAGTCAGTTTCAAACTGCAGGGGTTGCAGCTGAAAGAATAAGGCTGACATATTGCCATATACATCATGAGACTGAACTTAAGCTCTAAGGAGGGGTGTTAACAGATGCAATACGACAGAATGCATGAATACAGCTTAATACACAAACAGTCCAGGATCTGCTTACTGGGAAAAGGACGACAGGAACCAGAGGGAGCTGAGGCAGTTCTCGTAGTCGGGGACAGAGGCAAGGCAGAAAAGTCTAAACGAGTTGGGTCGGCAACGTGAAAGCAGTCGGAGGGTAAATGCTGGGTCCAGACCCCAGATTGTGCGCCGCATTTATGCTAACGATCTGGCAGTGAGCGTCGTCGTCTTTTTCTATTGCTTTCTATGGCAGTTGGCAAACGGCTTTCGAAAGCATTACCGCCACTAATCTGGAGTGTGGACTAATGCTGTGTTCACACCAAATGCGCCGCGCGACCAGGCGCAAAAGCGTTTTTTTTTTTTTTTTGCTGGGTGGTGCAAATGACGCGTTTGAGGTGGCACGAAAAGTACGTTTGAAGTGGGGCGAACAGAGCATTTGAAGCGGCCAAATTTGCGCTAGTTGAAATTTCCCAACTATGACGAAAAAAATAAAGTTGAGTTGCGTCAGCCAGCGTTGAAAGCTCCGCCCGTCACCACCGCTGTCCTGTCGTTGTGAAGCAAACTTCTGCCTCCTGAAGTAGCGCCGATAGCGGCTGTCATTCAGACACTGTTGTAGAACTATGGATGGTGTTATGAAGCTAAATATGAGGGCGTTTGATGTACTGAGGTTTTGGCGGCTTCCACAAGTATAATGCAGAAATAGGGGTTATTTCTTCCAGAGAGAGTGATAAGAGTTGACGAGATGGGTGTGGCTAACGGGGGAACAGAATAAGCTGACAGGTGGGAGTGACAAACAGGTGCACTGAATGAACTGATTAGATGAAAAGAGGTAGACTGGCGTGAGAGAAGAGAAGCTGAATTGTGACATAAGCAATGCATTAATTTAATGAAACACACAAATGTAATTATGGTCAGCTCTAAATGGGCATTTTAAACCTGTTAATTTACCAATGTTTTTTTCAGATTTAACAGTATTGCTTTTTCGCCTGCACTATGACTTTATTTTATTTATATTTATGTAATATTGGATTTTATGATCAAAAGGAACGTACAATTATAAAAAGTAAATAATGTATCTTTTTGTTTATTGAGTTGTCTGGGGTAGAGACACCAAGTGTAAACATAGTTTTAACTGAGTTTTATATTGCTCATAAGAGGTCTGACCTCCCAGAATGATCCCAGAAGCCCAGTTTGAGCCAAAGAACAGGTAACCGCTTCACTTCTGTTTCCATAAGGAGAGAGGAATTAATTTAATTTTTTAAATTATGTTCTTTTTCATTTTGACATATGCAGAAGTGTGATACCAATAATTATCCTGTTTTTAACTGTGAAACTAAAGGTTGCATTTTCAATAATTAAAGGTAAACTAAAGTCTGTATATTTTAGGTTAAACACTTTAACTGTTCTTTCCAGGCACAATGACAATGTCTTAGATTTTTTTGTTAATGTTGATGATGCCAACTCCTCCGGGAGGCTCTGTACAGAAATAATGAATACAGGTATAGTTTATAAACTGCTTCACATTTTCTCCTGAGCCTTCTGCAAATGTTAAACCACAAAATATATTTACAGTACATTTCAATTACATTTTCACAAAATTATTTTCAATAAAGTCAAAGAAGTTATCATTTTAATCAAAAAATAACATGTATGACTAGGAGGCGAAGATGTCAAGGTGTTATAAGGAGAGAGAAAAATGACACGAATTGTCTTAGATGCGTGAACATTTTTAAATCTTCCTCTCCTTAATAATGCTAACAATAATGCTATATGATAACAGCAATGTTAATCTGAGAATGAACTTGGACCTGCTGACTTCTAAGCAGTATCATTGTGTGAATCATGTGTCTCCCTGGCTGCACACGATGGAGGGAAGGATGGACTGGTCGTGAGTTCATCTCAGGGACAATACACACAGAATAATGTCCCCATTTATCTTTTACTGTCGACCATCCAACTGAACTGCATGTGTTGGCCAGAGACAACAATCTGGTCTTTGAGAACACAACAGTATCTTTGTAACCCTGATACTTAGTCATAAAACAGAGAGCATTGTTTTAAGCCTGTCAAAAACCTATTGGTCTGAACAAACTCTTACTCCGCATTAAGAGTTTGACGTCATTGGCTTTTCCAGTGTCGTACAAAGACATGTCATTGTCATCTCTTGTCAAGTCAAACTGGATACTAGTACCCATATCATGTTTCCAGTTGGGACACAAATACAAAGGGCTGCACTAATTGTGTATGGCAAAACAGCTAACAGGCAAAACTACGCCTCTATTCTGTAAGTCAAATTTGAAATGCCAAAAAACTAAATATCTAACAAGTTTACTAGGAAGTTGATGGTTTTATACCCCCCATAATATTAACATTTTCTTGACGGGAAACAACTCAATGACTGAACAAACTAGCCACTATTTCTAAGATGATAAACTAATCTGAATTGCTGCCCTAAAGTCTTGATTTCTTTTCTAGCGGTTAAAACAAGTCATTTGTTGTGCTCATTTGGTGCTGCTTTAATGGTTGGAAACACTACCTAGCTAATCTGAGCTGGTTCTGTTATTGTGGAAACAACCAAATTTACGTAATTCTTTTTGTGAAACGTGACACTGTGACAATTTGTGATCTGTGTGTAAGCAGTGCTCAAGTAATATTGCAATATTTTACTGTTAAATTAACATTTATTCCATTGCCTTTAAAAGCCTTACATTAACTGTTTTTGAAAGCTTCTAACATCTCTCAATGAAACAATATGACAATTCAATATCATTATCACCTCAATATTGAGCAAACATGTTCACTACAATGTGCATGGCTGATTATTCCACTGTTCTACTCATATCTTCAGGTTTTGCATTATTTCCAGTTTGGCTTAACTATGGTTTTTGATTTTGTAATGAACCAGTTAAAACTGCACCAAATTTACACTCATGATTAATAGAAAATCTGAATATCTAATATGTTCTTATCTTACCTTCAAAGAAAGGCATTTGCACCTTTGTATGACACAGGGCCTCTATTTTATAATTTATATGGTGGGTTAGCCATTTGGCCAGCATTTATCATCATTGATTTGTTGAACTCCCAGGGGCCCCTTTCCTTCCACAGATTTTGGGATGTAATAAAAGAGCCTTGGCCGTGTTGGTCCCTCAGTCCCGAAAGGTAAGCAGAGATGGGATTTTTTTTAGAATGTTAACACCTAAACCATTAAAGAAATCAAATTTAGAATGATGTTGTTTGCCATACTATTATCTATTATGTATGTGTTTCCAGAGATACACACTATACAAAGAATAGTTTAATCTAATTGAGAGATGATTGTCTACTTTGATTGCTCTGAATCTGTGTTCGAAACTTTGAATTGCAAACAAAAATTGGTATGCGTTTCAAGGGAGAGTCTTCCAGAAAGATAATTATCCCAGTTTCATAATAAAATCAACATCTTACAAGAAGGTAAACACATGCTACACTAAAGGGACATTTTAATGTTTTTTAGCCCCTTAAAAACCTTTAAAAAAAAAACAAACCTGGATACTAAAAAAATGCTGCATTCCTCCCATTAGATTAGATCAATACTGCACTGATGTCTGGAGTGCAATAGCAACCAGGGCTCCCCAGGGAGCACAACCACACCTCTGTGCTCAGCGCTGGGTTCCCTGATGACCTGTCCTTTTGGAACCAGCAGGCCAATTAGCAATGGATCTCTTAAGGGCCCACTATCTGCACATCTGACCACAAATGCTACACAGTCAAGCTGAGGCCTGTCTCTTATTTAGAATGACCAAAGAGAGTCCCAAATGGGTTCTTAACAAATTTGTTGATACAATATGAACAGTGTATTCATGTGCCGGACTATTTACTGTTTAATCATCTTTACAATGTCATAACACCAGGGGCGGGCTGTCAGGGCCCATCACTGGATTGATAACATTATGCGTCAAATTCAATAATGAAGTAAAAACTAGTATATTGCACGTTTATTTTAAAGTAATGTTATCAGAACATAACTCTAGAGCAACAACAAGTTAACATACATAGTTTATAAATCTTTCTTTTTTTCTGAACAGGTACTGTTCAGCAGTAGTAAGGGTCTCTGTGAGGGACAAACTACTGCTTTGGTCCATGTTCAGTCTGTTGCTTACCTTAAAGATATACGTTAAAGACCAGCAGTTGATTCGCTTTATACAAAAGCAATAAGTGCTTTTCATGTTTTCAGTTCAGTTTTTCTTCCTCAGTGAGAAAAGTCCAGTCTGTGTTGGCTTGAACAAGTGCACTGACGTCTTGTGATGTGTGGAAAGTTCTCCCTTTTTGGCAGAGCACTTTAAGTCAGCATCACTTCTGGATCTTCACTCTTCTCTCATAGTGGATTAGACCGCGGGGTCAGAGCTTTGCGCATGCGTGATTAACTAACAAGAGGTACAGACCCATATATGGGTACATGGTTTCCAAAGGCTTCTGCACCTTTGTTTCTCTACGGTTAAATATTATGATGTTGCCTGCTAGCTGGTCAATCCCCCTTGTCTCTCAGGCTGATGTCTGAGAGACAAGGGGGCTGCAGAGCACTCGTTGCAATCAGCTGTAGCAGGCGTAGGTCCAAAATCCGCGGTCTGCCTTGGTACACTAAGAAATACACATGTACATTAAATATGTAACTGAGTGATTTTCGTCTTTTACTTAAGTCTTTTAATTACAACACTACACCAAACGTCTCAAATGACTTTACCAAACATCAACTGCTTGAGTCAAAGACAGACAACATGACATTCCTCTTAACTCACTGACATCACACATTAAAATGTGGTTCTCCACATTAATATATGTTGGGAAAAGGATATTGGATTCAATAAATCATTGATATCTGTGCTTATACATGTTCAACCCTGTCTCCTACAAATTAAGTTCCCTCAGAACTAAAACGCATTTTCAATTACATTGACTGAAATATATTTTCTCTCTGATTACGTCGGTGCTTGACATATTACAAATACGTCTGTGACGTACGGGTCATACGGAAATGTTTTAATATGTTAAACACAAACGTATCAGTACAGTTAAGATGTGGTCAGAAATGTTCTTAACACATCCATATGAGTCACTACTTTGGAAACCGGATGTTGTGTCCCGGGGCTCTTTCCGCTTGTTTAAATATGTTTCACGTCAGTGTTAGCTGCAGCTGACAACCCGAGTTAGAGAAGACCGGACCCGGCGCGACGGGGGCTGTTACCATCCCGTACCCGGTGCCACGCAGGCCATTACGGGCACCTTCGGGCAAGCGACCCTCAGACCGGCCCCGGGCCGTTACCAGCACATCATCTACCTCACACCGACAGCCAAGGGGTCTTCACACCGGCCCCGTTACCAGCTTCACACCGCCCCTTTTCTTTTCCTCCGCAGAGTTTAGAAATTCAAATATGCTTAAATCCAGCGGGAAAGCAAGAAAACAATAACGGAAGCACACAATTATAAACTTATTTGTAATAAACAATAAAACTAAAATATGTGTATAAGCAACATATAGGCGTATAATCAACGCATTGGTAATATGTCAAACACCGACGCAATCAGGGAGAAAATACATTTCTATCTGCGCCCAGATCATCACCCGGTGGCAGGCTTTGGGGGAGTATGATAAGAGGAAGACCACTTACCCACAACGTCACAAAACGAGCCTAAAGCAGTGATGATTCAGGGGAACAAAAACGATTGTTGCACCAGGTGTGGAGAGCACGAAAAAGTCTGTCTAAAAAAATTATAAGAATAACCTAAAGTAATACATATATATATATATATATATATATATATATATATATATATATATATATATATATATATATATATATATATACATATACATATATATATACATATATATATACATATATATATATATATATATATATACATATACATATATATATATACATATACATATATATACATATATATATACATATATATATACATATACATATATATATACATATATATACATATACATATATATACATATATATATATACATATATATATATACATATATATATACATATATATATACATATATATATATACATATATATATATATATACATATATATATATATATATATAAATATATATATACATATATATATATATATATATATATATATACATATATATACATATATATATACATATATATATATATATAATATTGTATCAAGCTTTATTAGTTCAGTCAAGTTTATTGAAGGATCTTCATTAGCTTATGCCTTGACAGATATAATAATAATCGAAACAACAACAAAGAAATATTCATTAAAAATATATATGTATATATATTTAATAGTTATAATATGTCTTCTCTTGTTATTTGCAGGGCTTTTATTGGGGCTCACAGTCTCGCACAGTGGCCTGACTGCAACAGAGTGGTGGAGGCCATCTTCACCTGGCTGTGTGACCTTTATAAGAACGCTGTGCGCTGTGACGGAGTGAGGGTGTCATGCTTTCAAATGGTGACACGTACGTACAGGCACATCAGAGAGTGCATCATCACCAATGCGAAGGTGATGACTGAGACCACCTTGCAGCTCCCAGAAGTAAATGCTGCAACAGTCACAGAATGGTTGGTATATGAGCATGCTTCATACACATATTTTATTCAGAGCATGTTTTATGCATTGCTTTAATTGGTTAATTTTGCATTACAGCTGTAATCTGCTTTCATAACATGATGGCTTGCTCTACACATTAAATGAAAATCTAAATTAAGCATCTATTTTACGAAAGCAATAATACATAAGGAGTGATCAATGTGATCATAGCTGTGTCATGCTGCTGCATCATAGTCGTGTTCAAATAGCAATTAAACAACTCTTATGTATTATTGCCTAAAGATACATTGTGTGTCGCATGTTGTGGGATGGATTAGTAGAAATTAAATACCCAGCAGCTCACGTTACCACAGTCTTGGAAAAATAGTTAGCAAAGTGATATTCAGCTGCTTGCAATCTGCTTATTAATAATGGTTGTTTTATGTTTTTTCACAGGTTCAGCAGGCGTAGCAGGTCGCTGGAAAGAGGCATTTTGAAGCAGGGTATTCTAGCTCCAGACGCTCCCTTAGCTGGCCCCAAGAAGCTTCTTCCAGCTGTCCAGAAAGGACCTACTCTGCAACCTGGCAGTTTGGCTGAGCCCCACCTCTCCGTCCTGCCACCAAACACTGCAGGGAAGTAACTTTAAAAAAGAGACGGCAAACTCAGGAGATCTATACATATATCTATACATGTATAGATATATAGATCATATGTGTACATCATATATGTGCGTCGTGGGCGTACCTACGCCGTAGCTATGCCGTAGGTACGCCGTCGACCTGACGCAGAAGCATGAACTATAAGGGGCTTAAGCAACATGCATAGTAAAAGAAAAACGCTATTGTAAATTGTTGTATTTTTGTTTGTAGACTTGGTTGAACTGAGAGTTTGTGTGTGAGACTGTGCACACAATGTTCATTGTTGAAAATGACTGGCCTGTGGTCTTAGTGCTATAGGAGTTAATTTCTGTCATTATCATGTTGGTGTGTGACATTTACAATAGACGTTCATGTGTGCTCATGTGTATGTGACTCTTTGCAGTAACACTGTTAAAAATGTCTCTTAGTCTCTGACTGGTTGGCCACCCCTAATCTAGATAGTAATCCAATTGATACCTTTTTTCAGATCAAGTGCAATATGTGAGTGCTTGCTATTGATAATACCTTATGATACCAGTCAAAACAAATGACTTTATTATAAAATATTCCTCACTTCACGACTTCCTCACCCTCTATTTTAACATTCAACTTTGTGTTTTTCCTGGTACAAACCGAGCAAAGTTTCCAGGCGGGATTGATCAACTGTTTGACACAATTATGTAACTCAACAGTAAAAAGATATTAGAAAATAAGAAAGCTGAACAAGAATAATAAGTAAAGCTGGTCCAACTTAAGGTAAGCCCATTAAGTACGTCTGAGCCATTGTTTTTGCTAACTTTGGGGCTAACCCCTTTGGCTGGCTATGCTGGCTGATAAGCAAGACGCATACATTTAACTCGGGCTACCCTCTTGGGTCTTGAAGAGTTAAAGCCCTAAATACAGCTTCCACATAACAGGAGCAATAAATCTTTCTTTGATATTTATTCTGTGATATTTATTCATATATTGTCATGTATCAAAGAATGGGTTTGGTCCTCCCAATAACTGATTTACGGCTTTAATCCCTTTTAAGAAAGAACCCTTTAAAGTGCAGCATTGTGTTCCATTGATCGTGATAGCTACTGCCCTTTCAAAAGATGAAAAAAAGGTCTTCATTTCACAGAAGAGATTGAGAAAGACAGCAATTACTCTTTTCCACCGTATTTTTGCTCTTACATCCATACATGAATGCACTCACACATGTTGAAACAATCAGAGATGTTTAAGGCCTTTTTAAGAATTACTGAGCTGCTTTCAGATATATCAAGATTGTATCTTGATTAGGTTAAAGCAGATTGATGCTTACATCCAATCACCATAGTGTGACTCACATGCTTCTCAAGTGACCACTTATTATTGTATTTCACCTTCCTCTTGTGCTATATAGAAGATGTCAATGACATATTTGCCTTTGGACTACACTACAGTGGCAGCCGCTATGCCTTACACCCCCACTAAGTGAACCATAAGTATAATTGTTTTATTGAAATGGTTCTGTTGACTAAGGCACCTTTCAAAACTAGAGTGTATCTGTGTCGGGTAACAACATTTCTATCAAAAAGCACAGGTGGAGCCCTCTACAGAGGAAGGTTAGTTTACACTCGCTGTAGTGAAGCTAGTGCAAGGCGTGCATGGCGGAAAAATACATAATCGTGGTTGTGCCCTTTGCACGTGGCCAAAGTTCACAGATGATAACAATCCGTCCTTTGCATTGTGGAAGTTGGTTTAAGCTGTTTGCCTGTTACACTTATAGTCTATGGCCAAATCACTGGGTAACATTTCCCAATTAATTTTGTTCATACGCTCTCTGATATTTACATGGATAATGCTGTGCACAGCGCATTGGGTATAAACGCCTCTGTTCAAGCTCAGAAGTCGCACAGCTGAATATTCATGTAACTGATGGAATATAAGCATTCAACTAACATCTGATTTTATGAATTGTACCTTTTAAAGAATGTATTCTATGGGATACAGCGCTCAAGTCATAAGCCCCATTGCAACTACACAGTTTATATTTCTCCTAATGCATGCTCAATACAATCACAAATTAATTAAGAGCTCTTCACTTGCAATCAGATCAGCTAATATGCACTGTGTCAAGTAGCAATTTTACCCAAAAGATGGCTTTGTCAGTATCAGGAAGACATCAAATAGTTTGGGGGTAAGTGTGTAGGAGCAAAGCATTTCTCTCTGTTAGAAAATGTGAAAGCTTTTATTCAGTGGCTGTTACTTGCTAAATGCTAATTCTCTACTTTGAGAAGAACCTCCTTTTTAAGTACCCTCAACTGGATTTCTTTGATCTGTGTGCTCTTTCTGGGAATGTTGACATATGTAAAGAGGCTAATGGGTGTACCAGTCATTCAGGCAGGCACGCTGCTCTATGCTTTGATGTAAACATTTGGAATGTCAACCCATAGCCCACATAGTCATAGCTTTGTGTGGGGAAGATTCAACACAAAAAGACTGTCAATCCATTTTCTTTGTGTGTATTAATCTGGGAGAAATGCCACTGCTTTGTCATGAGTTTGTTTACTTTACTACCAAGATACAAGGAGGCCCTTCCAGCGCTGCCACTGCCAATAGTTACCCCTGTTCACTACTTATGAAAGATCCCTGAGGTGTGACACCAAACTATTCTGCTTTGCAATAACCCCCCACTTTTGTCTTAATCATTCTTGCATGAAATTGGCTATTAGATGGTTCTCTGAGACAGATAGAGACTTATTACAATGGTCGTATACACTGAGAATGTGTTGGAAAAATTAGGAAACATAAATAACAAAATATCAACATTCCTAACAGATCAACCTGGGTGAGGACACAAACACCCACACAGTGGGCAAAAGAGAGGGAAGGAGGAATGGGGGAAGAGAGAGCAGTAAACAGCCTCCTGTGATGTGTCTTTGAACTCCATAAAAATGGCTTGAAATCACAGCAGGGACATGTTAAGGAGAGAATGGCTCTTTTCAGTTTGATTTACTTTGAAGCCATCACTTATCCCTGTGGGGTGATTTCCATGGGTCTTTGCAGTCCCCGACCTCACCCCAATCGCATTAACACAATCAAATTTCTGGGCACTATTGGAGTTGCGACGTGCCAACTACCTAATCATAAACAGAGAAAGGGACGAAGAATTATCTATGAGAGCTTGGCTGCCTGAAACCCACATACTGGGTCAAGCATCATTATCAAAGCCTGTCCTTCTGGGCTCACCAAAGATTATAAAAAAGAAGGGTTGATGAATGGGAATCGGGCAGAACAGAAAAAAACAAAAGAAAAAATATATAAAATCTCAGTCTTTATAATCTAGATATAAATTGCCCGTTCCAAAATATGCCTTTTGAGTTCTCTTCCTGCCTTGCATCAAAGCAGAGTGAATATTTAGTAACATCAAGTGTGTGACAATGTTACTCTCAGCTGATGTTCCAGTAATGGGAGGTTTGGGAAAGGTGACTATCAAAATTTGAAGAGGTAGTTTAAGTATCTTTCCCTACCTTACACAACTGCTGTGATACAGGATTACTTTGTCTTCACGACCCAGTCTCAAAACTCTCATCGACCAAATTTCAGCAAATAAGCTCCAAAATGACTGTAAGTTAGCATACAAACATCAAACGGTAGTTCGACAAAGTTAGTTGATAAGTTGGAACATCTTGCAAGCTTCAGAAGTAGACACGTGATTTACCTCAAGAGTTGGCGGAGAATAAAATGCAGCTTAAAAGGTGGATAAATATTCCACAGGAATAACAAATATGTAAACCGGTAGTGTTTGCTGCACAGCAAGCCCTTATTACTGCATTATATATATATATATATATATATATATATATATATATATATATATATATATATATATATATATATATATATACACATTTATATATATATACACATTTATATATATATACACATTTATATATATATATATATATATATATATATATATATATATATATATATATATATATGTATGTATATACACACACATGTATGGGGAAAAAAGTGTTGGATTTTTGCGTGCTGCGGCTTTAAATCTTCAGGAGCCTCTGCTGGTGCTCTATGACCCGGATGCAGAAACATCATGTGGCGTCTTCACTTAATATTGGGACTATGGTTTGTTGCATGAAAATGGAAATCTGAATAGATCATTAAAATCATCTGAAATACTGTATGGTGCTAGTCTAGCACCATAGTAGCACTGCTAGACATGGTTTCACTTCCATCATTCAAGCTGCTTAAATGTTGGCAGCGTCTCGTTAAATAACAGTTTATACACAATAAAAGCATATACATCGATATAAAATAATGGAAGCTATGATTACATCACTCTGTGGCATTTGTTTACAAATGTCACCTTGCTGGTGCTCCTGTGTGAGCCTTGTGTTTGTGAAGACGTGGGCTCAGGGGAAATCTGTGACTAGCTACTGAGGACAATATTTGGCAAAAGAGACACCCGACAATCCTCCAGCACTAAACCTGTCACACTGTCAAAGCCCCAGCACAACTTTCATATCTCCAGGCACTGAGCAGCGGCCAAGAGTATGAAAAATACATATTTATTAGTTTCTGTGAAAGATGAAAGTACAGATCTATACAACTTATGATATTCTGTTTCCTGTGAGTCTTAGGTGGAAAGTAAGTAAGCAAAGAAATACATGCAGTAGAATAGCTAGATGTTTATTTAAATGAATTAAACCATGCCATGGGTAACCTGATCTTGTCATTCAGTATGGGTGCACATGATTCAGGCTCCAAACTTCCAAAGCTCAAAGGCCACCTTTTATTAACATGCCTGTGTCATCCGTGGATGAGCAATGAGCCCAACCTCTACTGGGGCAACATCTAAAATATGAATATGTCTCTTAAGCTATCCCAGGAGGGAAATGGACAATCAGGGGAAAAAAATTGATGTTAAATTATGCAGACTAAGCTTGTAGGTCCTAACTTATGACAGTGGTTAAAGATAACCACCACTGAAGCAATGTCCTATCTTTGTGAAGGTTTGGTTTGCTGGACCCAAGCGCAGACATGGGGAAGTAAGGCGGGGTGAAGGAAAAGGGTTTATTTTACAAACATTAACTGAAGAGATGGTAAGGAGTGCAGGCAGAGCAGTGAGGTGGCGTCAGCGGCTGAAGTGGTGTGCAGGTACAGGAGTCCTGGGCACAGGGAATAGGGGTTAGCATGAAAGACACAATAGCAAGTAATTCAATATGCTTCGGCGCAAGGCCGAGGGTTGAAATGCCTCTGTTGATGGGTCAACAATCTGGCAACTGGAGAGAGGGAAGCCAGAGTGTTTTACTTGGGAGGAGTTGATGATTTGATTGAAGGCAGGTGCTGGAGATGAGGTGCAGGTGTGGAGATGATTGCCAGTTGCCGGAAGTCACGCCCACAGTACACACACACACACACACACACACACACACACACAGGGACAAAAGGAATAAACAAAAAAGGACACAAGTCACTGCCAAGCCTTGACAATCTTAACCCTCATTGTTTCGACAAATTTGAAATACAAGGACTACACTGGGGACACTGTAAGTAACAACCATCATAGCATATTGTTTACTTTTTTCTTCGCAAAGCATAAATTGTTGTTTCATTAGTGTCATTTGAAAAAAACAATATTCACAAAAGCTATTTCATTTTTGTAATGCGTAAAAAGAAAGCAGGCAGAGCATGAGGAAATATGTGTTTCCGTCAAAATGACTGACAAAATGCCTTTACTGTAGTGTATGATACTTTAAATTAATACCCATGGCAAATATTTTTACATATCTATTCATTTACATCTATGAAAACTTAGGCCAAAATGGCATAGGCAATACATCGGTATTTAAAGTTAATATCGGAAAGAAACACTAATTAAAACCTGAAACAGAAAACAATGTTATGATGTTATTGGGAACAAACTGATACTCAGCTCAAAATTGCAATGATAGAATAAAGTACGTGTGAGATATGAAATATAGTATACCTTTGTGATCTGCATTGATCACCAGTTGGTAGGTTGAGGGTTAAGGATGCAATGTGGTGTGTTTGCAAAGATATTCAGGAGCAGTAAATGTACCATGACATGTTTATGTATATTAGGTATAGCAATTTATAGTTTGCCTCCTACATGAAGTGTGGACACTTGGTCAAGGTGGGGAGGAAATGAGACAAAGAGAGATTCATTCATCATTTGAAAGACTGGTCAAGCATTTTGCTCTCTAAAGCATGTGTTTTAATATTTTGTCTCATCCACTTCTATTACCGTCTCCAGCTGCAGCTTTTGCAGTTTTCCTCAAAACCCCACATTGGGTGTAAACACTTGAAATGCTACAGTAGTTTGAAGGCGAAAATAACATTAAAGTCTTTCTATACATCTAACCAAACTTCAAGATTAAAACACTCTGGCAGGACTAAAAGGGCTTATCCTTCATCAAAATGTCCCTCCTGAGAAATTGCTACCTGGGGCTGGCATTAAGCATCTTATATTGGTCGATGTAAGTGTGGAAAGTCTGAGCATCAGCAGGTTCCCTGTCCTGTATGTTAGGTCCTCGGCAGCACCTCCATCTGTTTCTCTGGTAATGCAATTTGCCTTTAATTTCCTAATGTTCCTCTAATCACCAGGCCGGGTGCATGAGGGCTAATAGAGGGGTCACAAGTTGAAGTCTGTCCCGAGGAATGGATTTAATGGGGAATAGAGAATGCAAACTGCATTATAAAACACAGCTGCCTCTGCCTCACGGCAAGCCCGGTCAATGTCTCTTGCAAATCTGATGCTATGAGTTACACACATGTTGATGACAATTCAAGTCATGCTGATTTAAGCAAAAACCAAATATAGGCCTGTTTAATGTTCAATTACATAATTATATATCCATACAGTATAGTCTTCTTCTTTGTTTTATTTATATATATATATATATATATATATATATATATATATATATATATATATATATATATATATATATATATATATATATAAACAAACACACAAAGGTAAGCAGTATTTGCTGATTGTAAAACAATAAAGCAATTCATGTTGCTATGTTCTTTGGCTCATATCTCCCTGGTTCTTTGAGGTCGAAGGATTTTGAAGGCATGTGTGGAATTGTCTTGCTTCTGGATATCAGGTTTCATCTGATAGCACCAAGCTAAGGGTTGCTGTTCTGGAAACATGCTGATTTTTTTTTTAAAATGGTTGACTGATTCTTGTAGCAAATACTTTAGTGTTTAATTTGGTGTATAACATCACTATATTTTCTTGTGATTTATATGTTGTATTTGCAAAAAATATGAAAAGCACCCATATATGGTGCCATAATTTTTAAAAGGGTTAAGAGTTGTTGAGCGTTTTTCAATGAGTGCAAAGTAAACACAAACATTAAACTAATCTTACATCTCAACCATATCATGGATTAGATTCATGGATTGGATTAGCACCTTTTTTTTAAAGGGATCATATGTTCTCCCCAATCATATGTTTTTGCCACCGATACGAAGTACCGATCACTTTAGATGATATGTCTGATTCATAGTACGTTTACTAAGGTAAACGTAATACATTAAGAGACAATACCCCTGCTGACCTGATATTATAGCACAGAATAGCTCATCCACAACCTTTTATTTCTTTTATGTCTTACTCTGGTCACACAGTGCCATAATCTCACAGAACTAACAAGAAGTAAACGGCTCTGCAGGGAAAGCACTTAAATATAGTTTAAATCTCTTTATTATATTTTATTGTTAATGCATTTTCTTTTTTTAAACCATCCTTTGTTGAGTGTTTGCGTTATCATTAAGTAAAGTAGCTTAGAAGTAAAATGGTATAGCATCAGAATCTATACATTTGCACAAACACAAACAAAACAGGACTATATTGCTTTAGATGTTCTCAATGAACAGATGTAACGATCGTCGGCACAACTTTATTCCACACTGTGATGGTTGATACTGACATGTTTAATGAATCATTCATGCTGATCCGTATGGATCACGAATCGATAGGGGTCTGTTACACCACTAACATATATTTAATAATGGATGCAAATGGCTTTGTCAAAGATTCCCAAGGAAATTAAAATGTACTTTTAAAAATGATACCGTTTAGCAAGCAAATGTCTGTCTGTTTTAGCTCTTTGTTATATTAATGCAGCACTCTCTTTCTCCTTTGAAAGAAATGAGTTGTGTGTTCATGACACAACTGATTATGTAATGCACATAACCTCAACACTTTATTGTAAAGATAATAGATTCTATTCTGGCATGTTTTCAATGCTTCAATGACTCCCTTTCCCAGATCTTTCTCAACAGCTCATGTAATACAGGCTAAAAGCTTGTTGAAGTGAACTACCTTCAAAGTATATCCTCTCTTGACAGGTTTTGATGCTAGTTATTTCCAGTGACACATGTTTCTTTATGGAATATGCCCGTGTACGATGATAGTAATTTGTTTAAATCCAGACCCACATTAAAGCTTATTCCTCACAAAAAAATGATCAGTTGAATCTTTGGGATCTGCTACTAAAAGATATTTTGGCAAAAAGTCAGTTTTAGCCAAATTGTTGTTTGATGATGGTAATTTAAATCAAATGCAAAGCTGCAATATGATTTTAATACTGAAGTAATTAATAATGTCAAAGTAATCATTTAGTTCTTTGATTCAACAGGCTGAGTATTTATTAGTTACACGCCAAAAGTGAATACTGGTGTGTTACAAAAACTGATAAACAAACAAATCTCAGCTTTTGATGTAAATGTAAAATGTTGTGTTGTTTATTTAATAAATAAAAAATATATATTGTATGCCATCTTGTTGCATTTATTTCAAAAGCTGATGCAAATCGCTGCTGTTTTGAATACATTTAGCATTTTTTCACTGTTCTCAGGGCAGTGCTGCTGTTTGTTTGTTTAGGATGCAGTTTCAACCGTAGAAGGAGAGAGGGCTTTGGAAACCCGAGGCTCCTTAGATTGAAGGACTCCCGCTGAGTGGAAGAAGTTGCAAACAGCATGAGTCAATTTCATGTCTAAGCAGGGCCTCTTCCTGTGGATATAATGCACTTTTAGAAAGCTCTAAACTCTGCTGGTGTGATTCTCTCCACCATGAGAGCTTTTACCATTTTTTTTTTCAAGCAAAGTGATCAAACAGTGAGCCTCAGTGGAAGCTTACTCAGAATCAGGTGACACCATTTTTTTCTTAGTGTATCTATCATTTGAAAGAAACCCACAGGCATAACATCTCAAATATTTATCCAGATGGAAAAAAAGTTGTATTATTTGTTCTGATGCTTTCACGTCAGAATAATTTAAAGGAGCCTGTGGTTTGACATCCATGTTGACAAAGCAGGATACACATAAATTCATGGACTTATTTATCTAAAGGCCAGGAAGTTCACATTAACACCTCAGTCAGCAATACATGGTATTTTTGGACCTCGCTAATGCAACGTCTTCGTACCTAACTAGTGCAGTGCCAGTTCGGGTTGACCCGTTGGGAGCGGGCCGATGTTTGGCCCCTGGAAGTCCCGCTCGCTCGTTGGTTAAAAGGAAATTAAAGAGTTTCATTCTACAGAATGAAAAACCTGGAAAAGTCACGAAATTTTAAAATGCTCATTTCCAGGCCTGGATAAGTCATGGGGGAAAAAAAATCCCAAAAGTCATGGAAATGTGTTATATTCATATGCGCATGTAGTTAATTTACGTTGAGTTTGAAATAATTTAAATAATGGGCATCTTACGGCTCTCCCAGTCTGGCCCGTGTGAGGTCAATCAAACATGAAAAATAAATAAATAAGATGCAGCTATGAATAAATTACCGCAACACTGCTTTTACTTTAAAGGTGATTTATGTAGGTGCGCGCGCTCCCGTAGCCTCAAACAGGCAGTGTGACGAATTGAGCCTGAGGTGAAAGCATGTGTTATGTAGTTTTTGTTCTCAACAAGCAGCGAGCGCTGCAACAGACGGTCAGTCTACCGGCAGGCTTCACGTCCAGATTGAAAGTTAATCACGCATGCGCAAAGCTGATGACCCCACGGTGTCATACACTATGGCAGGGAACTTATTCTGGATCTTTGCTCTTCTCTCAAAAAGGGGATCTTTTCTCACATCAGAAGATGTTCAGTGCACTGGTTCAAGCCAACACAGACTGGACTTTTCTCACTGAGGAAGAAAAACTGAACTGGAAAATATATAAAGCACTTATTGCTTTTGTATAAAGTTAAACAATTGCTGGTCTTTAACATCTTTAACGTAAACAGACTGAACATGGACAAAAGGAGTGGTTTGTCCCTCACAGGGACCTTTACTATTGAACAGTACCTATTCAGAAAAAAATGAATAAACAATTCATAAACTATATCTGTATGTTAACTTGCTGTTGCTCCAGAGTGCTGTTCTATTTCTCTGATAACATTACTTTAAAATAAAAGTGTGCACTATCTCGTTTTTACTTCATTATTGAATCTGGCGTATGATACGATTAATCGCAGAAAAATAATGCGATTAATCAGTTAATTTTTCTTCAACTTTGCCCAGCCCTAAAAAAAAAAATATCGAATATTGTTTGGAGGCCTAATTAGTGCCATTTTAAATTCAAAGAAGAGGAGTTGCGGAGGGTAATTGATGCAGTTTATCATGTGTGTTCAGTTCACACAGGAAGAAGTAAAAGAAGAAAAAAAGGATTTGGAAAAAAAAGCTTTATGACTGGTCTGTAAGGGTTTTGATGACATATTTCTCTTTATTATTGTATTCATATGCATGTCTGCGTTCAATTCCGATGAACTCTGAACTAGATCAGCCCACTAGTGCTCCCCTTGGATTACGGCGCAAGGAATATTAACTTAACCTACTTATTGATTAATGATGTATTATTTCTCTCACAACCCTGAGTGTCAGTAATTTACATTTTAAATTGTCTTACTTGGCTCTTTAATCTGTAAATGAAAACATTGCACTCAATGTGAGCAACCCTCCACGATGATCCCGACAACCTGCTTTGTGAACAGGTTATGTTCTCATTGATTGTTCACACACAAGACAAAGCTCAGGAGTAAATCTCTCACACACAGTACGGAAGCAAGCAACTATACCTCTAAAAGAGCAACATGATGTCAAAATAGCCTCGTACTAAAACATTTTGTGGTTAGAAATGCAATTCAGTTTAGAATAAATGAAGATGACACAGAAAAAAATTTAAATGTTTCAGGTCCGCCTTGAAAAAATGAGTATTTCTTTGAAATGATGCAGCTGTAAGATCCAACTCTAACCCAAATTATAGCACACTATGTGAACATTCTCTCTGCAAAGATTGACTTTGACAAAGTAAAGCAGAACAAAGTTAGAGGGTTTAGTATTAGACAATTCAGGTGAGGTCTCCAAAGTTTGCATAAAGACACATTTGCTCACATTTGCACACATCTGTGACATTTGAATGTTTTCCAAACCATATATTTGACTTGCAGTATACGTATGGTGTTCAATACATACAAATACAGCAGTTTTAGGCTTTGCTTTCCAAAAACAAGCTGTGATTTATAGTTTTATATAACAATTACTCAGTCAGCTCCCCTAGAGGAGGGGGGGGGATGGTTTTTAAAAGACTTTATTAATCAAATAAAGAAAATATTCGACCCGCTGGGCTAATCAAAGTTATGTTTTTAGCCTCTCCTCATTGTACCCTTCTGGTGTCATACTTCTTCACAGACACACATAGTTTTTGACACACTTTTACACACAAAGAGCTGAAACCCTTACATGGGAAAATGGAGATTACTGGTGGTCCTGCTGGAATGTCTGGTTGACTCCAGGGCAAACCTAAAATCTAAAGCTGAAGTTAAATTGAACTAAACACACAAGGGGACAGTGTGTTCTCCTATACGGTGCTGAAAGATCAAACTGAGGACTTGAATTTCATGATTATCAGGCCTGTAGTTCCACTTCAGCTGCTGTCGATTCAGCGTTACTGTGAAGAGCAGCTTATCAAATTCTGCCTATAGGGCAGCCAGAACTGACGAGCAAATCCGGGGGGTTGTTCTGACTGCAGATGAAATGCAGATAGATAAACATGAGGGCTTGTGCTGGTACACACATTTCACACTTTGATACATACTGTGGTTTTCAAGGCCTATTTCAGAGCAACAGAATGCCTGGAATTTGTACGTTGAGCTTAGATCCTCTATCCACTCTGCAAAGCATGGTCACATATGATTAAACGCGTCTATAGCTGTGGTTATTGCTTTGCCACACACAACCTGATGGCAGTTTGAGGCTGCTTGAACACTACGGAGAGAGGGACTTGCTTCCCAGGTTGTTTTTGCCTTCTTCCAGTAACAGACATAGCTACTCAAATGATGTCATCACAAGTGTTTTTATTGTGTTAACGTACAGCAGTAACCATGGAAATGATATCCATGTTGGACAATTTTACACCTCATACCTCCAATGCCGATGTGAGAACATGTTGTAAACATCTGCTTTTATTAACGGCAGTTATGATCTTTCCCAAACCTGTTTTAGTTGCCGAACTTTATAACCAATACTGAGTATTGGTAGACTTTGCCCAGTGCAATGCTTTCTTAGATGCAGAAAACATTGTTATTAAACATAATCTGGGGTTTTGCAAAATCTGATAAACCACTAAACATTATTCCAGCAGAATGTATGAATCCCTAAATGACAACCAAACCAGTTTGTAATATTGCATGCAAACATAGTATACTTTCTTTCATTTCTCCATTTATTTTAAGGGAAGTCTGTGAAGTGAAAAATCCAAGATGACATGGAGATTTCCTTGGCATTTGTTTCTCTTTCCTCTCCGTCTCCCATGAAGGTACTCCTCCTATCTTCCAGGCTCTGGGCCTAAGAACTCAAAACACACCAAAGCTCACCCACATGGCCCGGGTCACGTACACAGTGGCACGCCTTAGTGACAGATGGAGCTTGCACACAGAGATGCCCTGATTCGATGCAGTACACAGGCCGGCTGCAAGCTATTCTACAAAGTACAGTTTCTGTGCCACAGTTGTCTAATGCGTATGAAAAGCAGCAAATGTGTTCCTGTGTTGTCCTTTGCTGATTTGCAACGGTTCAGAAGTTACAAGTAGATGTGGGACCCATAACTGTGACTCACAATAATCCCCCAGGGAAGTGACAACTAACCTCAAGGCCGTGTAGCGCCCTGAGGCTGGTTGTCGCTTGATCACCTCCACTCTTTTTTTTTTTTTAATACCCTTTTACAACTGGATATCCCTGGACGTTTGGTTTTGAATAGGTTATATTTATTTAATTCCTAATTGTATAGCTATTATCCAATATTTGGATGTTACTCAGGGAGCCCTGCATTGGCGACCATGGACAAACCTGTTCATCTCTTTTTGCCAGTGTGGAGCAGCCACCGCCATGAAAAGTGGAGCCGCTAGGCCAGCAGCTTCTAGTCCCTGTGAACTGCAACCTGCACTCCACCAGTCCTCCTGCAAGGAAGCTGCCTAGTCTACAAGTCAAGGCCTATGTCAGCTCACAACCCTGGTTTTTGATGACTTTATCATCAAAAATGTCAGAAAATGTTATTTCTCAGGTGCCACTATATAACAAACGCGTAAAATCCTGGCAAAATGACCTGAAATTACTACAGCCATCGTCCACGCTGGCACAAACTATCATTTAAGTTCACTTTTTACACTCTGTCATGCCCAACAAAAAGATCAGTAAATCACATCCGTATCCTTTCCTCTTCCCTTCTGTGGTCCTGGTATTGGGCAGTTCACAGCAGGCTTCTGTCGCTGCACATCTGGCTCTCATCGGCCTTCGCTGCCCATAGTGTTTTCTTCATTGACAATTTCAACCTCTTCTGGGCACACGGGCAGCTATTTGGAAATCATGGCATACTTCCAAATTGGTTAGAGGCAAACTACTATCCCCAAACATTTTGTAGTGTGTCGCCAACAGGATGTTCCTCTATCAGGCAGCCAAAACATTTCAACGACGTCCACTCAATCTCACCAGTCCCACTACTACGGATGTCCCTGGGGGTCTTAGCACCAGTCTGATTGAATTCTCATGCCTCTCTTACATTATTCATGCCAGGACTGTCAAGCAACCATATAAAATCTCCCATTTCTGCTTTGCTATTTACAATGGGTTCACCAAGTGCTTTGGACTATCTCCAGCACTCTAAACGCTGGATGTTCATATTGCAACATGGACTTTCCGTTCTTCCATCCCCACCATATAGAACTGCCCAGAGCTCTCCCCTGTTGGTCATCTCCTCTTTCTACAAGTCCAGTCATCTGTGAGAGCAGGCCCTACTGCCTCAGAGGCCTCGAGCAGGAGCTAATTCAGGTACCTTTCTCATCTGCTCTCAAATATGAATATCTGAATATTACAACAGAGCGAATTCGCGCTCTGAATGCAAGATCACTTTGTAATTGTTCTTATTTAATAACTGATTTTCCTGATTTTTAAAAATGCAATTAGGCACCGTCTCATTTCATTTGGTAATGTAATACCATCTACCCTGAATAATTACACTCAGTCCCTGAAATGACTGTACAGGAAATTTGAACATGCCAAGCAGTCGGCAGATTGATAATTTTTGCGATTTTACATCTAAAAACGTCTAACAAACAAGTTTGACTCAAACACGACATGTATTTGTCACCTTTGTGGCATCTGACAGTCTAAGTGATTTATTAATGTATCATTGAAATATGCAGCTTAAACGGTTATAAAATACATCCATTGTTGCAGCACTAAATAAACAAACTGTAAAGAGTTATTTTAGTTATCTATTTATTTCTACATTGCCACTAAAGGTCATACGTCTATCAAATATAAAACTGTTGTATTTGGATGATAAAAACAAGGCATCTTTGTAACTTTGAACATTTTAAAATATAAAACAGGTGGATAGAGAAAGCTTTAGATTTATTTTCACATATTGCATTTTTTTAAGCATGCATTGTTTCATTGCACCTGCAAATGTTTATTTCCTTTCAACCTGATGCTCCCATCTGGTGGATGAGATGAAAAGACGGTGCTGACTTAATTTGCATCAAAGTCTTAATGAGTCAGCTACACAAGTGGAAACAGCTGCACCTGCAATTTTGTCTTTGTTTTTATCACAATGTATTGATTTGAACCTTTTACTACAACCAGTACTGTATGTATTGTCTGCATTGGTTTGTTCTAGCATAGGGATTTTTTTCTTTCTCCTAACAGCTTTGATGAATGGACTAGAGACATTTCTTCCTGCATGATGACTGGCATAATTGCTTCTGTAACATCTACTGTAGTCTGCAGTTCATAAAGGGGCTGATTCACTTTAAGGTAACAATGGAACTGCATGTTGAGAGCATCCTCCCACCATAATTTGAAGGTAAGAAATTGCTGTTGCAGTCAGATGTCGCTGGAGTTTATGATGCAAGAAAGATGCATGAATATATAGTAGGTCAATGTAAGAGATGTAAAGGGTCACAAAGAAAGAAAAAAAAAGTGTAACCTTTTATCCACAATTTCTGGAATGTTAGTCTTTATTTTTTAATAGTCAGTTGAGATGGTGCAGATGACAAATTAATCAATTTTCGAGCTGAAGTCTCTCAATCTTATTAAAATGTGTTGGCAAATTCATACAATCAAATACATTTAAAACAACTAACTGATTTAGAGACTTCCTCAAATTTGTAGTAATGGTTTGGCGATGTGCAACAAGGCTTCAAAGTATCACGGTGTTGGGTTGTTTCCTGTGTTATTTTTAAGTCTGCGTCTCTTGTGTCCTCTGTGTCCCCACACTTCCTGCCCCTGTGGTTGTTTGCCTTGTCCTTGATATTGTTTCTTGCTGTGTCCAATCACCTGCACCTTTCCCTGGTATTTAAACCCTGTTTGTCTCCTGCCCCAGTGTTGGTTTGTCCTGTGTGTTCCTCGTGAATCCCTGTGAGTAGTCTGTTTTCCCCTCCGTTTTAACCTAGTGTTTTTTGAAGCCTTGTCTTTCTGTTTTTAAAGTTGCATTGGTGCCTGGGTCCTTTTCTCTGAAAACCTCAATATAAAGCCTTGTGCAGCAAGCACACTGACTACTGTCCTGCAGCCTTAATGATCATAATCCCGTACAGAAGTACATTTCATTTTATCCTCCCGCAGTGTTAAAATACATCAAAATGTGTAATCGTGCACTAATTTGTATCTAAGATATTCGCCTGGGTGTTTCGGTGAAAAACTGAGAGAAATTGGCCTTTTCATTTGAATGTGGTTTCACCATGAGAGCAAAAATACACTCATCTTTTGGGCCCATAGTGACTCGCCATACTATATTTTAAGTTTCAAAGGTTAATAATATTCTGGGCTTTATTTGGCCAAATTGTCAGGTTGATAGCTAGCACAGACTTCATGTAATCATTATTCAGGTTTAGCAACATCTTGGGACAGTTTCTGACTTTCTAATGGATGTGTATTGCACAACTCAGAGCACCTGATGTCAACGAGTAAAGGAGCATCATCATTTTTCCTATTTTGCCTTCAAACCTACAATTTTAACTTTAATAACATATCTTACTACTGGTAATGTTGGCATGTATACATTGCAACGTCTTGCGGCTGTAGCCGCCACTTCATTGTAATGTCTTGTGAAATTCTCTCGTTATCTTTACAAGCCTGTGATCTTCACTTGAATTTGTGAAATATTTGTTCTGCTGAATCATTTAAGTTACACTATGGTTCTTGTTTTCCTGCTGTTCTTTGACCTCATATGTAATACAAATTCTCTCAATTTTCATTCCGGGAATACAACTGAAATCTCACCTTTTTTTTTAAAGAATGTTAGAACCGTATGTGCAAACAGCTGAGACACTGCTGCAAAAAATACTGCTGTATTTTGATTGAGATGGATCATTTTTGCATATAAAAAGGTTCACGTTCAGATTACTCTAGCCTCATTATTCTGCCAGTATTGCAAAACAATTTAGCAAAACATGGTACAGTTTTTAATTAGGTTTAAAGAATGCAAATTAAGCACTTTGTTGTAAAAAGGGTAATTTTATTTGACCTACCACACAGAAAGTAAAAGGCTTTTTGTAGGTCAAAGCAATGGCAAAATTTCGGAATTATCAATTGACCATATGTGCATTACTACCATGATAAAAAATAATCAGAAAGGTATTAGTGACATTAGAGACTCATTATATGTGCATAACTAATGTTCTATTCTAGTGCTGTCTACATGCCTTAATATTTTTCCATTCTCCTGCAGAGGGAGAACAAATATCTGTACAGTTAAAGTGTAGATGTCAAATTGAGTGGGTCTAAAATAAACTTAATACATAGTGAGTTGTTTCTCAGAGAGAGGTATTGAAACTGTATGTATTTAGTAATAGGTTTATCTTTAGTGTGGAACCTGCAGTCTCCCTTTTTTTATTGCATGATGCTTGCTTCCCCAAATTCAGAGTGTTCCAGGTTGTGTTTAACCGTAGTGTAATAACGTGTTACTAGTAATTTATTTTAGAAAAATCAATAAAAAGACCTCTGAGGTTTGCATTGAACTATCTCTGCATGAGTTAACATTGTGTAGCAACATAGCAGAATGGATCTATTGACCTTTATGACCATGAATAATTATAGTTATTTCCAGTAATACTAAGTTCAACTACATCAACAGCCGACTCTGCCAAGTTGGATTGATGCCACAGAACTGTGAGTATCTGATGTGGTCTGGTTATTGATTTGCATGAATACTGTGAAGCAATGTAGTCCTGTTTTGTTTGTGTTTTGTGCAAATGTATAGATTCTGATGCTATACCATTTTACTTCTAAGCTACTTTACTTAATGATAACGCAAACACTCAACAAAGGATGGTTTAAAAAAAGAAAATGCATTAACAATGAAACATAATAAAGAGATTTAAACTATATTTAAGTGCTTTCCCTGCAGAGCCGTTTACTTCTTGTTAGTTCTGTGAGATTATGGCACTGTGTGACCAGAGTAAGACATAAAAGAAATAAAAGGTTGTGGATGAGCTATTCTGTGCTGTAATATCAGGTCAGCAGGGGTATTGTCTCTTAATGTATTACGTTTACCTTAGTAAACATACTATGAATCAGACATAAGGGAGTTCCGTTGGCCTGTGGTGACCAACTAATCTTTGTGCGTCGATTCAGAATGACTGAATGGATATAAAGCGCTTTAGACTAAAGTTCCTAGTCCAGACGCTACAGCTGCTGAATGCGGTTCGCCGGCTGAACATTGCAGGAAAAAAAGCAAGTGGATGGTGGATGATGGATGATGTTGATATGTGCAAAACATCCTGACCGCAAACTGTCTTCTCTGTATAATGTTCTTCTCTGCAAAATATAGTATCTTTGTCTATGAAACTTCTGTTTTTTTTGTTATCTCTCACTGGCTTGCTGGTCAGACAGAAAGCATTTAGCGTCCACCAGTTTGCTCTTGACCAAACCATCAGAATGATAAAGTGGCCTGACAGCCATTGAATAGGCTAGGATACACAGCATCTTGCCTCAGTGCAATCTTCATTGCCGGAGGTTGGTGAATAAGCAATAAAAAAAAGGAATCACTTCGAAAAGGAAAGTGGTCGGTCAGCATTCCAGGTGTGCTCAACCATGTACAGGACGCCTACTCGCATGCAATCGTAACAAAAGTGTGAACACATAGGACAATGGTATGGCTCATCTCTCTTTCCTCAACGTCTCTAGTGATATGGCAGCAGTGTAAAGCAAACAGCTATTTCCCCCTTCCTTCAGAGGTAAAAAATATATAAATAAACTGCAGTAGACAGATTGTAAAGGTAGGTGGGGGAAGGGGTCTGACTTGGAAGACTTCGCTGCGACATCAGGCAGCTCAGTAGAATGGATGGCCTTGAAAGCGCAGAGTTAACAGAAAACAGCCAGAGAGATGCATCATAGAGCTCTAGCTGGAGGACGTGCCTGTGCAGTGCCGTATCGGGGGGCCCGAACCATGATTGGCTTTGCCTGTTTTGTCATTTGTTAACTTCACTCCTCACCCCACCAAAAAGCACAGTCAGACTCAAAGCAGCATGGATAATCTTGACAAGAACCTATCAGAGGCATCTGTTAACATGGAGCTTGCTGCTTTGTAATTTAATGTGACTGTTGTTGTTCGCGCAGTGTGCTGAGCAGCCTCCTCACAGCAGATACGAGGGGGTATCTTGTACTGGCTGCACTCTTCAGTTCAGTTGAAATGGTTTCACTCACTGCAGGACAGTTTTTGAACTTCTAATGGGTTAGACTTTATGGTACCATTTTTGCTTCCCTATTCACCTTGAAAGGTTGGAGGCATAGAAAAAATACATTGAACTACCCGAAACAAACCCTCCAGTGTCAGTAACCGCTGAGCTCTCCACGTGTGCATGCAATCATTTAAGGTCTAAATACATTTGTGATCTGCTGCCATCCCGACTCCCAGATTAAAGACTTTTCTGTTAAATGTTTCCTTTAATTGCACCAGATTCAAGGATATTAATCAATGTCTGCATTTCACTACTGTATTTTATTTTTTAACCGCACTGCAACTTATATACTATTATTAGCTTTTGAATGTTTCACTGTCTTAATTGTTTTAAAATCTTTTTTTTTCTCATCATGTTTTGATGCTTTTAATGGTTTTGTGTGGCACTTTGAATTTAACTTGTTGTCAAAGTATGCTATACAAATACACTTGCCTTGCCCAAAGAATTATAACTTTTGTAAATATAAATATCTAAACCTGTGTGTCGTTAGCTAAATCATTATTCTAGAGAAGAATAAATAGATTAGAGGGACGTTTAGGAGTAAAAGAAAAAAAAAACAGGCACAAATAATGGGCATATAGTGTATTATCACTCTCACGGACATGTACCTTTTAAACTATTATTATCAACACCATCACATTAGGCAGACATACTGCTGCTATAGTATTATGGTACATAGCCATAGCATATTAGTATTGCATTTGTTTCTTCTGAATACTTAATATTTTATCAGATTTACCTAGGTTATTTATTTATTTTTGGTTGTTGGTTCCTTTGTCTGTTTGTCAGCAGGACAACATAAAAACTACGGGCTCAGCCAAGAAAGAAATTATTACATTTTGGAGCAGATCCGGATCACAGGGCTGATACTTGCTTTATTATTACATTCTGCGCTTTCCGAGTTCCCCTTTTGTTATTCTTGCATTCACACACCAGACTAGCATCTTCCACAACCAACACGAGCAAGCCAATTAAAGACGGTAATCAAGGGTAAAAAAAAAAAACGAGAGAAGAATACACTTGGCCGGAGATAATTAACATTTTTTAAAGACTTTATAAGAATTGTAACAAACTGTAGTGATCTAGTTTGACAGGTGACAGAACCTGGAAGAGCTCTAAAGCAGCGGTGCTGAAAATAAACAGACATTCAGCAAATCATGTCTGACCAAAGAGAACTCCACTAGAATTCACTCAAGTGAAAATATCAGCATAGTCAATTAGCTTTTACTAACTTTTATTTTTCTCTCAGAACCACACACGTAGAAATTAATGATGGGAATCACGGCTGTCTCCTATTTGCCAAATTCCTCTCAAGCACACAAGCCAAGGAAGCTCAAAGAGCAGGGCTGCAAGAGAGAGAGAGATGAAATGAGAGCGGATAAACTAGTGTGGACAGCAAAAAAGGGGAAATGAAGGCGAGCAGGACACTTACTTGGAAGAAGTATATTGAGCCAGACCTCAAGGTGCACTGCAGATCCACCTCTCTTTGACCCGAGGGGCTAATCACAATTTTAAAGCATCCCCGTGCCCACCCTCGCCATGACCCTGAGGGCAGACTCTGAAGCAACCTCCCAGGAGGATGTCCCCTCTGGACTCATTAGAAATGGATGTGGTGTTTCTGTCAGACATGCTGGATGTGAGGGTTTTGATCAGCTCTGCCACAGCAAAAACATGTAGCATCGGCTCGCACCTTGATGTACAGAACTCACGACTGTGTTTCTGGACATTGTAGTCAGAAAGAGTAACCCCAAAGTTCAACGCGTGGCTCTGTCCCCGGTCACTGCGCAAACTGGTGATGATTATTCTCTCTTTTTTCGTGTTCTGAAAGTGAAAGCATCTTCCCTCTCCCCTTGGAGGTTAATACCGTGGGTCATTGCATTCTCTGAAGAGGAAATTAAACATAGAGAGTAAGCCTTGAAATATCTCGGTGCATGGCTCCATTACTTGTATCCCATAATACATCTTTGTATTTCATTATATCCAGTGCCCGCTTTTGTCCCAGTAAGCAGTCCAGGAGTCAAATACAAAGATAGAAGTTACTAAGCAAATGGGTCCCTAAGCAATAACTTTTCATTTTATTCCCCCCGCCCCCCTCTTTTTTTTTATTTTTCTCAGTCAACCAATTGCTGAGCTCTGTGTGAGTGCATACGAGTATCCTCTTTTTTTTCTTCCCTGAGGGATAAAAGTCACCTTCTCCAAATCTCATTGAACAAAAAGTCACACAGAAAATAAAAGCTAAACTCTATATTCCGCCGGCACACAGAGTTCAAGCTTAGAGAGAACAGGGTTGGCACTTTTTAGTTCTCTTTGTCAGCAGGAATAGATAGAGAGAAAGACAGTGAGAGTGAAGAAGAGAGGGGCAGAGAGAGAGAGAAAAGCAGAGGCAAGTGTGTGAACCTTAAAAAAAATAAATTTAAAAAATGCATTATTTTTCTAATTTACAAAAAAGTACATGCATTGAATCACTTGACTCACTACTTCTTAGACGCTGTCTCTTTCAGTAGTTCCCTCCACCTGCACCTCACATCCCTGCATCTAGTTCACTCACGCTCTTGCACATTGTGCCTCATCTAAGATGAAGGGGCAGAACAATTGAATCTGGTCATTCTAAATCATCGATGAGGCATGAGAGGCATGCAAAACTTGAATCTCATAGGGAAGCTGCAATAAGCCACAAACACGTACAGCTGATGTCTTTTGATTGACAGGCCTTTATTTCTCAAGGGTTTTGCTTCAACTGATTCCTTCCCTTTTGGCAGCTGCTCTTAAAACCATCCTTGCAGTGTGAACTGCACTTGATATTTTAAGGTTTTAATGATTGGCTTAATGTTATTTATTAATATCTAAGATGACCTTGTTCTTCTTTGTCCTTTCAAGTCTAGCATTCTCAATTTTTTTGTTGACTTATTTTCTAAATATTTCACTATAAGAACCTTCAAAATCCAACAAGGTAAAAAAGTCAGAAAATAAAAATGCAAAGAGACTCCATTTCAAGCCAACAGAGAACATGTCAACATTATATTTCACTGTTTTAAGAGAGCAATCACTGGCCCGACCACTGTTACCATGGAAGCCTGGGATTGACAACTAACACAATTTGAGGGCTGACGCACAGCGGTACAGCAGCACGAACACTGTATGGCTGATGTTAGTGAGCACGTACATAATCTATGATATTGTTTAACGTTTGTAGTTCCAATGCACAGCTGATGTATAATTTTATGGAAATATTGCGTAATAACAGTTAAGACAGATGGCCTCTGCCAAGTTTTCTCTATTAAATAGTTAGAAATCTATTTTTATACCTTCCAATAATAAAGAGTTTCATATTCTTAATCTCCGGCTGAACCTTACTGATGGTATGAATAAATGAATTCAGATTGTTTGTGTACAGTGTGTTTGTGTTATATATCATGTATCATTTAAGAGGTTCCCTCACTCCTCCTTAGGACTAAAGGTGGAGCTTCGCAACAGCGATGTTTAAATTGTGCATGGACCCTGGGAGAACTAAAAGTTAGTATGGTGTTAAAGTTTACTGTGGAATAAAACTTGGTTTAAAGATTAATAAAGGGTTGAGAAGTGACAGGTAGAAAAAGACTAAAGGCCGTTCTGTCTCTGTGTGTCTACTTGAATGTATAGAAATGTATTTCTGCCAAAGTCAATGAAAGAATTTGTGCAGACAAGGGCAAAATAAAATCTCTAGAAAAAATCTCAGAAACTATGTTTCTTAACATGAGAACCAGCTTTAAATTTACACTTCTTAAGAAATGGATTATGCCACTGTACGAGCCAATTTGTCTTCCCATGAGAGCACTTGCACATTCAATGAGATAAAACTCTTTCTCTGCAGTCGTTAAAATGCATTTTATTGTTTATGCCTGCACCTGTCTCTTCCATAAGACTTACATTCTCTCCTGTGTGCTTGGTTAGTTTTCCCGTCTTACTCTGTTTTTCCCGTCGCCTCCTCCTCCTACTTTCCACATAACCATAAAAGGATTTATTACTGACCAATTCTCCTGTCTGCTCATTTACCCAGAAAATCTGCTCATCATCTTGTGTCTGCCATTGACTCTGATTACATGCCCAAACAATGTGTTTACAGTTCTAAATGTCCCCCTAATGAGATGACAGTAAGAACATATGGTCCACCTGATGAGCTCGTAAAAGTAACATGCCAACATTTTAGAGGCAGGGTGTAATTGATGGAAATAACTGTAATCTGAAGGGCAGGAGAGAAGAACAGAGTGTGTTGATGAACTGGGGACAACAAAAAGATTAATAGGCTTAGATGAGAATATAAATAAAGACAAGTGCATGGGTAAATATTTTTGATGTGCTCTAATTAATACAAAATAATGTTTAATTGAAGCTGCATTCACAAAGGCCTTATCTGCAAGAGCGATCTCCCAAAAAGGGAACGTGTTTTTTAGATAAGCTCGACCAACTTCTTCACAACCTTTCCAAACTTACTTGAAACTGCTGTTCTGGAAACTTACTTGTACGGCAGAGTGAATGCAGCTCAATCGTATCAAACAGCATCCTTTTAAATTCAAATGTAAACATTTTCTTGCAATTTCCCCCTCTTTTCAATGCCCCCTTGTTTTGTATTAACTGCTGCTTTGTTACATTTTTGTGCTATAAGAATTTCCGTCCTATTCACCGGACATTGCAACTCTATTATGGCAAACATGGCACTGCAAGTGTATCGTTTATAAAGGAAAGAAAGAAGTGGTACTATTTGGCATTCGAAATAGATTTTAAATTGATATCTCGCCTACAAAACATAGCTCACATGATGACATTTACCTAATCAGTGCAAGGGTGGATTCTTAATAAATAAACAAAAGTGTTGTGAATGTATTTTTGAAGATTAAGAAACCGTGTGTTAGTTTGAATTGTCTGTAAAGATGTTGCATGGACGTCACATGTCCACATAAAGTCATTCAAACTCCCTACAACCGCCATTGCTCTGTATTTTTCTAGTATGCCCCCTTCTACAATATCTTTTTCTTGTGAAGTGTCATTGACATTTTAATGCGTTTCTCAATCAACACTGAATAGAAGTGGTTGTTTTCCACAAACACAGAGGAGAGCCACAGAATAAAGCTTCAAGCTGAAGTGCAAATCTGGAGTTTGTAAGAGGATAAAAGGATAGAGGATTTACTGTGCGTTGCACCTCTCTCCTCATCTTTTTGACTTTTTTTCTTTCCCTCGCTGCCTGCATCGGCTTTTTGACCCTTGAATAACATAGGAGTTAACGGCCAGGAACAATTATAGTCAAAGAAAAAAGATCAGAAACGTATACGGATTAAAAAACCATTCACGCTTTATGTTTCTTCTTAATTTACCCTCTATCTGCACAGTGCAGATCTACCCTCTGTTACGTATCATCCCCGTACCACCACCCTGAATCACTGAACCCTGCCTAGTATTTCCACCGGTTGATGGGTTAATCCCCTCATCCCCACCATCGTATTCTCAGTCTTATCTGGTCACCCAGGTGTATAAGATAGGCCCACTGTGCAGTGGTCCGTTTGTAATGGTAGTCTGTGTTGTGTGCTCAGTCACCCTGCTGTTTCACAGATGCTGTGCTTTATCTGAAGCAGACTGTGGTTATTATAGAGGGGGACGCGGTAAGAGACACTCGTCCCCTGGGTAAATGTATACTGTGAAAGTGGATAAAGTCCATGATTAACACACCTTGTGCCATTGTTCTTGCACTGCTACCTCTGCCCGTGTCCATTTAGGTGCATGCCAACACACACACCTCACACACACTTTGAAGAGAGACATGCTTGTAAGCCAAATAAGTTATGGAGCTTGATGCGCAATTACAGGAACGATCAAAATTGATTCGTTTTGTCTATCCTACACGTCTGAAATCAATTACATGCAATATGATGCACACACTGCTGTGTCCAACAATACAATAAACTGTATAGATGATGTTTTCACTTATCATGTGTTGTCAATAACTGTGTATATCTGACAGGATGATATTTTTGTCATATGGATTTACAACTCCAGCACTGAGAGAAACTGCTGCACATATGTCAATACTATGAAATATGTTTTCTCAAGAGAAGTTATCATTTCTGACAAATACTGTACATAACTAAACAATTTAAATGTCCTTATAGTTGTGTATAACTACAGTATGATATCACTTTTTAT
Source organism: Clinocottus analis (assembly GCF_023055335.1). NCBI lineage: Eukaryota > Metazoa > Chordata > Actinopteri > Perciformes > Cottidae > Clinocottus > Clinocottus analis. The sequence goes on along the minus strand of NW_027176218.1, from coordinate 13,751,144 downwards.
ATAGGGAGAGTAAAATGTAAGTTCTTTTAAAAACGTAGCTTTACTTTAAAATCATGGGCACCTGTAAAGCCCAACGGTTACGTATATTTTGGCTCTTTTGTTGGTCACACGTTGACAGACTTGTCTAGTTAAGTGAGAGAGAGAGAGAGAGAGAGAGAGAGAGAGAGAGAGAGAGAGAGAGAGAGAGAGAGAGAGAGAGAGAGAGAGAGAGAGAGAGAGAGAGAGAGAGAGAGAGAGAGAGAGAGAGAGAGGTATTTAGTCTCCTCTTCGCTCGCGAGCACATTAGGGATGTGAAACCTGCCTCCCGAGGGGTGGAAAAAAATGATAGCGTTTTGTTTTTGCAGAGAACACACTGACACTCACTTACAATCACAAGCACACATACTGTACAGTGCACATGCTTGCTGCAGTCAGTGGTCACATACAGAACCTAGATACGTAGCTGTTTGCACATGATAAATCCATCATGTTGAGCTGTTATGCTGCGAGCAGTGCTGGGGAGAAAGTTCGGAAAGTTCAAACCGACAGATTTGAATTCTCAGAGGGTCAATTGGATTTAAAATGTGGTTTGTTTGTTGTTCGATTTTACTATGTTTGAAGAACACTGGATGACCTGTGTGAGGATAACTCGGGTGAAGGAAGGTGACAAATGCTATTCAATTCTAAGGACTTAGATATGCCCTGAAGTGCTGTGATTGGTTAATGCCGTGTGGGAGTGCGTCTCCACGTCAACAGAATCCTGGTTTTGGTTGATCAAGAGAACAAGACTGGTTGGTAATCTTCCTCAATCCACGCTCCCATTTAAATGGGAAGACCCGAAAGAAAAAGATAAGCGATTAAGTTCATGCACATTGTCAATCCTCACTTATTTCTGAAACCTCTGTGAACAAATATCTTGTGTTCATCCGTTTGTGTCTCCCTTTGAGCGTGTGTGTGTGTGTGTGTGTGTGTGTGTGTGTGTGTGTGTGTGTGTGTGTGTGTGTGTGTGTGTGTGTGTGTGTGTGTGTGTGTGTGTGTGTGTATGTGTGTAAAATAAGTACAGAGATGAAGAATTCAAATAGTTTAAGATCAGTTTTTAGTCACATTAAAAAAACACTATAAATAACACTGACACATTACTGGGTTGACTTTAGTTCCCTTGGGCGGAAAAAAATGGGTCACTAATCAAACCCAAGACAATGGCTTGTTTTGATGCTTAAAGGTGCTCAACGGGGAATTCATCATCTATCGCCTCCACACGGCTCTCAATACGGTTGACAGCAGAGCCAGCAGCTAGAAGCTAACTGTGCTAACAGTGCAGACAGTGCTGACAGAGCAAAACATATTGTAATAGGACATGTACCAGCCACAGTAAGAACACTTATCATGTGATATCATATCCTTATGAACACATAAATGCCAGCACGTGTGTTGTGTTCATGATACATTGACCAAAATTGGGTTGATTTTGACTGTTTTTAACACAAATGTGCTTTTCCAATAAACTTAATTGTTCTTCTTGAATTCTTTACTAAATACTTTCAAATGCTAACGTGTTTGTCCGACAGAAAGAGAAAGTGTACAAAGGTGGTGATAATGTTGTATGTGTGGTGGGCTGTGGGGCTTTTGGTTTTATAACCTGTTTTATAACCTTGAGGAAGGGCTATGGAAGACCTCTCCCATCTCCACGGCCTCATTGCATGACCCCCTCACCCACCTTTTGAAAGGAGAGCTTTACTTGCATAAAAGCAGAAGCCTCCAAGCAGCAACTCTGTTTATTCCTCCATTTTCTCTCACTCTCTCACGACTGCACCCTGCTTGCCCTGATACCAAGCCCCATGAAATCTACACAGCTTTCAAATTAAATGTGAATAAAGGGTATGTTTCTGTAGGATTGCATGGCATGATGGTTGAAATCCCATAGTAAATATGACTTTGGAAGCAATATCTCGCAGGCTGTAAGCTCAAAAATATTTTGCACTCTTGCACTTCATACAACCCCTTCACAGAATCTTATCCGTTCCTGAGGCTTATAGAAGGTGTCAGTAGACCTCGCCGTCTTAACAGTCCTAATATAAATGGAGGATGATGGGAAATGGTGCAATTTGCACCAATATTATTTGCGCGGCTACATGTTTGGATGGTACATTATGTGATTTACATAAATATTTAAGCACCTGCATATTTTGTGCTGCAGAACTGCAAAAGTACTACGAGAGTATTTACCTTAGTTTACTTTCGAGATTTAGTTGAGATTTAAGAAAAAGTCCAGCAGTATCTAGGGAGAGACTAAGTAGTGGAGGGATATAGATATGCTAAGTTTCGGCCTAACAATAAACACTAGAAACTTAGTTTGCATACACAGAGGTGGAGCAGGAAGAGAGGATCGTTGGTTCAATCCCTGGATCCTCCAGTCCATGTCAATGTTTCCTCAGGCAAGACACTTAGCCCGAAATGTGCTCCCCTAGGCTGTGCTTGAGGTGTGTGCATGTATTTAATTAGTCCTGATGTGCAGGTGGCACCTTGCATAGCTCCTGCCATCAGTGTGGGAATGAGTGTGAAAGGATGAACGACATGTAGTGCTGAAGCACTTTGAGTGGTCGGAAGACTAGAAAAGCGCTATACAAGTACAAGTTCAAGTACCATTTTACAAATTGACAATAAAGAAGATATTTTTTTTTAGAAGTGGGGAAAAAAGTGTCTTTGGATGAATAGCAACTATTTCACCCCCCCCCCCCCCCCCTTCCCACCCATATAATCCACTATAACAGACAAGATGACCACAGTATCTGTGTTTTCTGTTTGTGAGCTAAGTCCCTAAGCCCACAGAGGCCGACTTGGTTTCAAAGTGTTTGATACTTGAAAGATACACTTTGGGTGCATTTCATTTTAATATTGTGTGTTGAGGGATTATCAAATCTGGTTCGGTATGTTCACATTCTGGAGCAGGAAATCTGCTGAATGTTTCTTTGTCTGTGATGCAGTTCATTGTCATGAGTTTTTTTAAATTTTGGTATCTGGACAAAGGTTGTATTTAGAAGAGTGTATTTTCTCATTTCAGCTGAGACAGTCAACATTGCAGAACAGGAGGCCAAGTTGCTAATGGAAACCCTGCATTGAAGCCAAGGCCCAGCTTAGTGAGGGCAGGATATTTTCTGCAATATTAATATTTCTGGAGCCATTTTTGTGGACCTTTTCTTAACTCTGACTTGACCATGTTTGGATTTGGACTTGTCTTGGACTCAACTTAAATAATCTCTGTCTTGTTTTTTCTTGGCACATTTTATTTAAAGTGTAACGCCTCCTCCAGGTTTGAACCTAAGTCCAACAACTGCATAATTTAGAAAAGTTCTAAAGACTTGGCATGGGACTGGAGATGAACATTCTTTTATTGCATGAACTCTTTCTTAGACTGGAGCTTGCACGTTAAGGGCTAATTTAAAACATGTAAAACACATTTGGTGAGAAATGTGGTTAATCACGGTACTGTCACATAATTAAATACTAAAAAAAAAGGTTTAAGATGCAGACACTCTTTCAACTGAAAACTAGATAAGACAGTAATAGAAACCAACTCATATACAATAATATAAATCAATACGTTTCACAGAGCTATTATATCATCTTATCAACATATTCTATTATATATTCTTTTCATGTACTTTCTAGAGCTTGAACCCATGATTTAATGCTTCAGCGTTACTCAATATGTAGTCAGTCTCAGACAACAAGTTGTAAGTCTCACAGCCTCACTCACGTGGGGTCAGAAGTGGGGATTAGACGCAAGCTTGAGTTTAAGGGGCCGTTAGCAAATTAATTTATCATTCCCATGCCTGAGAAACACGACAAGACAAACCACATTTCCATCAGTTTGACGTTCTCTATCGCTGCCTCCATCTTTCTTTTCCTATGCCCCTTACTGACCTTATCCATCTCTGTCTTGCCCGCTCTAACGTGTCCTGTGCCTCTTTCTCTTTTTGACAAGGCTACCTGATCACACTAGCTGACAGGGCTGTAAAGGGGCAAGGGTCCTGTACAGTAGGTCAACAGTTAGATGGTGTTGACGTATGTTGTTCAAATCTCTAACTCTGTAAATGTTTCCAGATCGCCAAGACACAGACAGCTGAACAAAAAAAAAAGCTAAAACAAAGCCATTTGCGTCCGATGTGCAGTAGTACAACACTGGCAGTTGGTGCTAAATGCACAGATTACGTCTGTGTTAGATCTTCCAATACTTCTGTAGCTGAAGTACAGAGACAAATAACTATAGATGTGGTGCAACAAATACTGTATCAATCATAAAATTTAAGCTCAGATACAATCATTTTAACATACATGCATGGGTACACACTCAAACACACACACACACACACACACACACACACACACACACACACACACACACACACACACACACACACACACACACACACACACACAAGCAAGCTGCTACCTCTTCCAGGCTTTTGTCCATGTTTGGTTTTTATAAGTGCCATCATGGAGCATACAGCTGTCTGAGGACTCTCTGTGGAGCTCCTTGTATTGCAGGACACATATGGCAGCAGCTTGGCCGTAAAAAACAAAACCAAACACTTTTTCACACTTGCGCTGAAATATTCTGTTGCTTAAAACTAAAGCCCTCTCTTTCTATATATGGTCTATTCAGGCAAGTGTAAAAATGACTCATGTACAGACATGTGCACATCTGTACCGCAAATCAATACACATCAAACAATGGTTTCTCGCCTTCATCTTCGTCTTCTCTTCATTGTTTTTTTTGTTTTTTTTATCTTGGAAGGTAAAAATATCTCCTCCAGATAATAGGGGTCAACATTCTTTGAAGACTTACACAAAACGTATAAGTGATAAATAATAATCTTAAAAATATGTCTCCTTTGTGAGGTGCAGCAATGTGATTCCTAACGAGCAAAGACAGCGTTGTCACATCCATACGAGCTCATTATCAAATCTGCTTTCAGCATAAATTATATCTGAGCGTCTACACCGTACACAATCTATTCACAACACTTCAATGCATTCCCATCAGGAGCATTACTCCAACTCCATTGAAGACCCTCTTACCACCTCCTCACACCCTTTCCAGGATACTGTCGGGTGCTGCCAATGTCTCACTTACTGATTCATAGAGCTATTAGATTTCAAGGTACATATGTAATACATGTAAAATAGATGAGCTCTGTATTATGTATGATTTCATAGGGTGTTTCTTGTGATGCCACACAGAGGATGTGTGTTATAGCAGAGAAAGTGCAGCAGTTTAAAGAATGTGATTTGCTGGACTTCTCTAAAGACCACAGTGACCCCTGCTGGACGGGTCAACTTGTTGAGTTGGAGTGAACTTTAAAATAAATAAAACAAATAAAGAGGGACAAAGAGAGGAAGAGCTGGAGTAATTTGTATGTTTGTTTATCTCTGCGAGGGTCAAATAGGTCAAAAATACTTTATTGAACTTTGGTAAATTTCATATAATGCTTTCTATTGATTGTTGGAAAGCAATTAATAAAATTACTGCTGACATTTGGTACGCCTCTGTTGTGTGTTCTTGAGTGAGTGAGAGAGAAAGAGACAGTGAGGAAGCGAGAGAGAGAGATAGATCTTTACTCCAGTATCTTTGGGGGAGGGGAGGCAGAGAGACAGCTTGTTGAACAAATATGGTGTTGTGGAAAATGATTCACATTGATCTGATTCGCACTCACGCTGAATAATTGTGTTACACCGTGTTCTCATCATGTAAGGCGGACAAATATGAACTAAAAAAGGGGTATAAATCATGACTCTATAGCAAATAAATGACACAGCAATTCTATTTTAAAATTTTTGATCACATATTAAGACTCCATGTTCGTTCACAATGAATTTAACTGAGCTCCAAAGGTAAACTAAAATATTGGAACTGGAGTGGAAACATTACACTATGTTCCTCATACAAACCTGTCTTCTTAAAAGAAAAAAAAAATCCTATTTCTTAAACCTAGAAATAATTCATATGCATCAATAGTGTGAAAGTGAGCAGCACATCCTATCACTACATCGCCGCCAACTCCCTTACCGTTATTCAGATGACTGACAGGGCCTAAAAAATTGACGGCAAAGAACAGCTTGATCAAATGTGATCTGACTTGTCGCTAAATGTGTAATTGTGGCATCTATCAGGGCGAGGAGGAAGAGGAAACTGTCAGTGGATGTCTCCCCCATGGGAGGGCTAATGGATTTACAGTACTGCCTGACAGATTTTAGAGACCTTACATCATGTTTTTCAAATATGTATTTTTCTCATTTATTTTGAACGTGGAAGCTCAGGCTTGGCAGTGGAGCATGAAATGAGTCCAATATGTCTGTTGGCTCTGTTCAGATTTCTCTAAATGATGATAATTTGTATTTACTTTTTTCCGTTCCAGTGTTTTCTTAATTTAGGATTATTGTTGAATGGGGTACTAGTGAGCTTTGCTCTCTTTATATTTCGCGAAAGTAATCTAAACTGTATTCTGACTAAATCCTCCAACAGATGACATTACATTACGGAGTACAGCCAGTGCTGTTGGTGCGAGAAACACTCGTTCAATTAAAGCCCCACTTCCTGACAGTGAAGTGCACATGTGTAGCTGAACATCACGCACTTTTGACTAAACACCAAGCGAGGTTATCAGGTGAGCAGCTTCACCAGCTTGAATCAAATTAATATGCAAACCACTCGGCTCATTACTGTACTGTACTATAATCATCTGGCTTGAGACGAGGATCAATTAAAGAGGGCAGGAAAACTGCCCCTTACAAAGCCTGCATTCTTATCTTCTTACTTTAAGCCATGGACTTTCAAATAAACAGAATGTAAATGAGCACACAAGAGAACCCCCAAATACTCATTATCTCACATTCACTAGCAATGTGCCATCGGATATTGACTACATTACTCTCCCTGCAGGGTCTCCAAAAGGTTATTTGGCTCTAACGTTCCTTTTAGAGAGAATTAAAAGAAAAGATCCCTGAACTGCCTCACTAATTGGGTTGTGTGTTTTGTGCAATGTCTTATAATATCTCTAACAAATTACTTTTTGAAGTGACATCCAACAACATAACACATGGAGTGAATGGAGATGACAAACGCGTGAATCAAAATGAGTTCAGGCCTTTATCCCTGATGTAGTTGGTTGACCCCGCAGAGTGCAGCTTCTTGTACACCTCCTGCTGAGAAACTGAGCAAGCTTAAGTGCAATCTGTTGGCTTTGAGCGCCGATGCCTTTGTTGTGCGGGTCGTTTGCTTTCTCCTAAAATGGCTGCACTAATGAACTCCGGGAACGTCATTGAAAAACACCACATACTCATCTTGTGCTCTTGAGCGGCACTTCAATTATGTCTTTGTCTAGGATAGGGTTTGTGTGCCATTATGATCAAAATTAAAATCTACAACATGTCCATGTGACACTTCTGTCTTAAAAAAGTCTGAACACGCTGGCATTTTGAATGACTATCATTAGTTTTGATACATAGTTTATTCAAAGGGGGTGAATCACCAAGTGAAACTAGTTATCACCAACTTTACTGAAAAGGAGCATCTCAGATATTTAAATGTTCATTAAAAGAAGCTGAAATTATTCAAAAAACACTGCATATGTGGAATCCAAGCTAACTGCTAACTGCTCTAAACATTACTACTAAAGGATTATTGTTGCATCAGATATTGAAATGCTCACTTCAGGGCTATGTGTCATTCTGCGGTGATTGAACCTTTAAATGATTAGCTTTTGTCCTCGCTGATTATGTGATTTGTCTGGTCTTTGGCTTTCTTATTCCTCTGCTGAGGGAAAAAAAACTGCATTCATTTCCACAGAGGACTGATGGATTGTGCTCACCTTCAAGTTGCTAACATTATTTATCTTTTTGTCCTGTGCACTAGATTTTCATCAAACAGTTTTCCCCTATAATTTCTACCATGTATCCTCAATCAAGAGAGCGTGGCTTAATGAGACACTTACAATGAGGAGAGATGTAATTCACACCCTCGGACTGTATTTATTGGACAGTCGTGTCTCCTCACATCATAACTGGGAGCGATGAGATGCTCACTCATCCATCTTTATAGAAAAATGGAAGAAAAATAACAGCATCACTGCAGTATTAAATATTTTTACATCCTCTCAGAATGCACCAGCTGCTGAATAGCTCAGCGTGTGAGGCGATGTACTTTATTTTGGCCTCCTGTCCTGAGCATTATCATTAACACAACGCAGTTGTTCCTGACCTTTTCAACCCCTTGTCATTGTTGTATGCAAATCAACCAAAGTGATGTTTCCCAAGGAGATTCTTTCATTTCAAACATGTATAGACCTGAAGAAGATGACAACAATGAAAAACAAAAAGAAAATCTGTTAAAAGGTGTAATCCATTTCTTTTAGAATACAAAATGGCTTAAATGAGTTTGTGTAACAAGAAAGGTTCACTCTTATATTACTCTCACATAATGTACCAACCTACAGACAAGTATCAGGTCATAACATGTCAACACATGAGTAATGCTCTGCTAAATGTATGGTTATGCCCAAGTGGCCAAAGAAGAAAAAGCTTAAAGCTTCTCTCTCTCTCTCTCTCTCTCTTTCTCTCTTTCTCTCTTTCTCTCTCTCTCTCTCTTTCTCTCTTTCTCTCTCTCTCTCTCTCTCTCTCGCTCTCTCTCTCTCTCTCTCTCTCTCTCTCTCTCTCTCTCTCTCTCTCTCTCTCTCTCTCTCTCTCTCTCTCTCTCTCTCTCTCTATTCTTGACCCCAGGTTGGGAAGCACACTCATAACACTTTAGGTGGTAATTTTAAAGCTGTTGGTCACACCTTTTATCGGAAAAACCTTGTAAAGATGTATTCCATTTCCAGTGTGGTATTATGTGACGGCATGTTTAAGAGGTGTAGATAACTCAAAGCTAACGAAACTATGTCCCCTTGCGGCATTAATAAAGTATCTATCTATCTATCTATCTATCTATCTATCTATCTATCTATCTATCTATCTATCTATCTAGTATATATTTGTCTATCTACCTATATTTCTATCTATATATCTAACTATCTATTTTTACTTTCACATTTCAACTGTGTACGTATATGTTACTCTTTCGTACTTAAACTATGCAAATAAATAAGATGTACCTCCTTTTAAAAGCATATTCTATCTAACATCCACACAGTCTTCCTCAGCAAGTCGTTGAGAATATCCCACTTCAATTCTCCTGGCCTTCCACCTCATCTCATCTTCATCTGCTTATCATTTCATCCATTTTGCACTTCAAACATTCCTGCAATCATTTACACAGCAGATTATTGCCCCTGTCGGTTTATGATAAAGCACTGTGATAAAACGAATACTCCGATAAAATGAATTAAATCGTCAAGTATTTCTTCCCAATCCTTATGAGTGAGGCAGGTATATTACCATGTTTATATGACACCCGTCCTCCTGTAAACTCTGGTAAGCGGAAACAGAGACCGCCAGCCTATAAAACATGCTGCCCTCCCTAAATCCAAGTATTTATGGGAATAAAAACAACAGGCTTTAAATCAGACCTCAAGAGGGACGGTGAACTGAACTGAGAAGCCATGTCGTGTCCAGCCCTCTGTTGCATCCGCTGATGAGTTCATTTAGTGTATCAAATAAATGTAAACATATGCATAATATCTGATTTCATTTTTATTCAAGAGGTTTGCTTTGGATTACATCAATTTATTTAGTAGGGACGGACTGAGAATTCCCTTCAGTTCAAACCTTTCACCTTTTGTCAAACAGAATTTTTCCGTTGCTGCAGCAGCACCGCTTATCTTTCGACACAAAGATGCTCTGCGGTTATGTAAATCAGTTGCTTGATTATTTATTCAATGGATAAAGGCCAATATTCGTTGGTTTAAAAGGTTAAATGTGTGTCTCATTTGTGGGTCTGGTGACAAATATTCAGTGTTCTTAAATACCCATTATACTGCAGGCTTATGTCTTCCACATCAGTTATCCCCACTCTCCCTCTCTACTTGCCAAGCTGGCTTTTGTTTAAACGTGCTAGAATAATGTGGTCAGGACTCAAAGCAGCTTTTGCCTGTAGGTACAGAGAGGGCAACATACAATTGTTCTTGTTATATTTGTTTTCTGTGTCTGGGGGGATGCTATCAATCAGGAGTGAGAGGGAAAATATAATAATAATACTGCTGTAAGAAAGAAAAAACAGCCCCAGTGCAAATGGTTGGCTCATGTGAATGAACACAAACATGGCGGCAAACCAGGTTATGAAATCACCTGCCTTTGAAGCAGTGAGCATTCATCCCTTTTGGTTTATTTTTATAATTGTTTTATATTTTAAGAGATCCTTGGTCAGGTAGCTACTGCAGATTCCTGGCTGACACATCACATTTCCACTAAAGGTGTATTATTGTGAGCATTAAACACCTTAATGTGGTTCATCATGTTAATTTAATTGCAATTGTCTACCAGTGAACAGTGTGTGTGGTCTAAGAAAACAAGTGAACATTGCATGTTGTGCATTAAAGAAAGTCATTTAAATGTTCCCTGAAGCATTAGTATCCCTCAAACTAAAAGATAAAATTAACAGAAATTCTTCATGGTTTTTCACTGTTCTGGGTTTGACTGCGGCTTATATGATTATGTCCTCTTCCTCTGCAATGGTTTGACGGCAGCCGAAAAAGATTTTCCCCACCAGCTGTTTATCTCAACAAACCAACTGCTAATATTCTCTTAACGGTAACAGCTGGAAATATGTATTAATTCACATTTACTTTCACATTGTCAAAAAGGGTACAATTCGAGCACATTAGCATAGAGAAGTAGCTTGAGCCTCGCGTTCACTGTGACCCTGACAGCGCAACTGCAAATCAGTATTTCAAAAATCCAAACAAACAGACACAACATATGCACTAAAAAGAAAACATCTCTACAATTTCACGACATATCTCGAGCACTATGACAGCTATTTCCAGTGGACACTAAAAAGGGACGCACATGGCCGGGACACGTTTGTTGTTGTTGCCGTTGTTTGTGGCTGCTATCCGTCACTGTGATCAAATCCAGATATTGTAATAATAAGCAGAAGGCGACCACTAGATCAGATGTCTGCAATAATATCTGAATCATGCCATAACAATATGAAAATAAGCCCCAAACAAAACAATTTTATTTCATGATATTTTCCAACATTGTAAACTTCAATGAATTCATAACCCACAACCGTCAATAACCAACACTGCCTGTCCGGGCCGAGCGCATCACTTTGCCGTGTCCCCTGTAAACAGTTTCCTCAAGTTTAAAGGCTGTGTTTGTTTCATCAAATTGTGTCTTTCAGTTGGTGAAGGTATTTCCTCATATGAATTTGTTGTGTCTGTTGGCATGTTTTTCTTAAACTGCAGTGGGTATCAGGCTCTTTGGGCCGCTGCACACGTTATGCCTTTCAAGGACACATTTGGGTCACAAAGAAAATCTCTGTTTTTAGTGGTTCTTAAAAACAGTTGTTCTGCCAGTATTTATTCATTCTTACAGATTGGCATTTTGATCTTTCCTCTCATCTAAAAGTAAGTCTAAATTATTGTTTTAGTTGTTTGTTGGGATGACAGAGGGCGTCAACCTGCGCTCCACCTGTTCAGCTGTCCAATTGTTCTGTTTGGGCCTCTACACAGAGTTGACTATTTAAAGACACAAAAGGAGATAATATAATAGCAGTTGGGGTTGAGGGAGGCAGACATAATGCAGAGCTCTAGACACCTACGTGGGCAGTCTATAATTAAATGACTTTCAATGCTGTACATTCGGGTCTTTGTATAACAGCAGTGCCTGTAAAAAGTTCACCTTACATTCTGAAAGGCCAGTCATGGTATCAATCACTTGATTTGGGGTAATGCTTTGTCTTTACTGTCCCTTAACACATCAGAAACCTATATTCACATTGCATCCACTGAATCCGAAATGGTATTTAATACCTGCGCATGTTTAAGATTAGGACGAATGCTAAACTTTGCATGGCAATGGTCTTTTTTAAATCCCAGAAATGATCCAACAATAAAGGAATCCCCTGAATGCCCTGACGTGTTTCCCTCTCTCTTTTACCTTCATTCACATGAATGTAAGAGTCAAAGGAAGAGCATAAAAAAAAAGAACAGAAGGAAAAAGACGAGCCCATTTAGCAGCTGCAGTGAAGGATTATATGTATTTCAAAGAAGAAGTGGAAGAGTAATCCGGTTAACATTTGGGTGTCTCCGCCTCTGGGGAACAGAGGGGCTTCACTACCACAATGCTTGAGGAGTCATCGTGGCCTCACAGAGCCATGTTCAGTCTCATTACCGCTTAACGGCCTTATTAAAGTCCAGCTCCAAACCCCTTACATGACATCAAACGTGTTCCATTAAATTGTGACATCTTGTACAAAGTTGTAGAAGCTATTAAAATGCAATGGGAAGGAGAGCGCTGGAGACACAAAAAGTGGGTGAAACCTATTAGATGTTTTCTTTTTTTTATTATTTCTAAAGCTTCATTTAGGAAATTAGAGCAGCTCATGGTGATTGTGTAAAGCTTTCCATTGAATACTTCCCTGGAGGGGGAGTCTTATAGTAAGTGTGCTTCCCACATGATCATTAACCATACACATCAAAGGCTCTTGACCCAATCATTTCTGGTGTGGTAGAGCTAATGCAGCTTAATTAAAATCCTTTCAAAGATCACCATGGGTGACCTCTGGAATATGCTGTCTGGATCATCATCGGCCTCTCTCATTTTACACTCTTTATTACATTCTCACACAAACCATCCAGATATTCTTTGTTTGTTTTTCTAAATCACCACGTTTTTTTTTTTACTTCTGTCACTGCTCTTTCAGACATGCATCAACTGAAAAAAAAAGAAATAATGTTTGATCACTGAAAGGCATTACCAAAAATCTATGACTAAAACATTTTCAATCAATTCAGTATTTTTGATTGATATTTTTTTTAACCGAAAAGCTTGCGCACTATCTTGGAAAATGTACTTGGTTTTTCACCAACAATCAAAATGCATTGATCATAATTCAAGCAAAACTAAATGCAACCAGCAGAATTATGCTTTCACATTTTGAGGTTCCAACGTGACCACTTACATCTATTATCTGGTATTAATAAGTATTAAGGTAAAAGAACATCCTTTTTTGTTAATCAACATTAGAATGAAGATAACATAAACGCTGCATGCAGATTGAACTTCGCTAATTCATAGGGTCTAAACATTGAACATCCCCATTGGCCTACATGGTGCAATTAATAATAAAGGCAGGCCTACAGTCATTGCTAGTACAATATATGCATCTGCATCATTGCTGATTCCAAGAATTGCATCCACACGGGACCACACCAGGACGTCCGTATTCCTGTAATGATACGTAGATTTTGTACGTATCAGCTTATTTAGTTTACACTGAGAACATAATTAGCTTGAGTTTTTTTTCTGAATTATATTTCTCAGGAAATAGAAAGTAGACTCAATACGTATTCCCGGGTAAGGATTAAACCCTACCTGATAAAGACTAATGAATGTATGATATACAACTCTTATCTGCCAGGAGACGCTAAACCTCTAAGAGCGAAAGTCACGGGAGATGATGTCCTCAACAAAATGTGGAACTTTTCTACATTATGAACTCACATAATGTACTTGTACACATTACGAACTTACAATGTTGTTTACACATCCAGATTTTACTCAGTCTGGCTTTACTGACATGGGTTTTGGGGCTATTATGTCACGTATGAATGGATTTGAACATAATCAGAATGTACACTGATCACGTAGTGTGCCATAATTACTTTTGAAATGATTTTCAATCATGAATGTCTTGTGTGAAAAAGTATTTTATAAAAGGAACGTGTGAGATTTAGACCTTCAGGTCCTGAAGTGACCTTCAGATAGTGAATGGTATCTTTAAGGTTGTAGAACAACTAGGAGCTATATTCTTATCAATATTTGACTCCTTTTTATGAAAGTAGTTTAAAATCGTATTTAGAATTTTTCTAACTAATAAATACAGAACAGGATTAGAAGTTAATTTTAATTTAGTTTTAGTTACATATAGATACTATAGCAGCAAAATCATTTTTTTTTTAACAGCAGCAAAGTCCCTACATAAAGTCATTTATATCTAAATGGAAATACATCTAAAATCTTAATGAAATGTGTGAAGTTTAGAAATTATAATAATATCAGCCAGCAGAGAAGTTTACAAGATCAAACAGTTAGACTTTGAGGCAGCTTATTTTTCAGTGTAAAAAAAAGTTTTTGTTCAAAGATGTGTTCATAGCGGCGGGGATTAGAGACTGCGGACTACCGCTGAATTAAGTTGCACCTTCGTTTGCCCGTACATGCTTGTTAAACATATGCATTGATGGATTATTGTTTTTCAAATGTTTTATTGCAGTAACAGTACAAATCTGAGTTGTAGTCATCATCACCTGTCTTCTCCATCTTTGCTTGCTGATGCATTGTGTGTGTGTGTGTGTGTGTGTGTGTGTGTGTGTGTGTGTGTGTGTGTGTGTGTGTGTGTGTGTGTGTGTGTGTGTGTGTGTAAAAAACACCATTGGGGCGCCCATTTAATATGAGTTTCGATAGCCACTCAAATGAATGCCAAATGACATGTTTCCTTCCAGTAGCCCTAAAAATTAGCAGGAGAGGGTTTTTATTCTCTGCTTAGGTAAACTAAGTTAATACTGTATATTTACACAGTAAAACATTGTTTGCTGTTATACTAATGCTCTGAATGTTAAATACAGCTATTTAACTATGTGGCAGATCAGAAACCAGCCATATGAATAATTGGAAACAATAATCCATAATGGCTTTGGAAGTCATTAAAAATGTTGTCTTGCCAATAGGAAAACGCTCATGTGAGTCATTTTAAGTGGCAATGACAGAAATGTATTGTTGTTTACTTTGAAAGGCTTTGTCAGAGATGAAGGTTGTTTTATGTGCATTCATGCACATAAAACAACCAACTATTTCCCTATTCACACTTTATGCTTTCTGCTCACAAAGCGCATCTTAGCACAAGCAGATAAATGTGTGTGTGCTGTCAAAACAGCATTTTCGTCTCCCTGATGTCGCAGTTTGAAAAACAACAACATTATAGCTCCCATATAAATCGTGAATTTGGCCACGTTGGCACCTGCAGCTTGTACACATCTTCCAAATGCTCCCTCAGCTGTGACCTTCAAATGGGTCCTCTGAGTCACGTATACACCATTGCTTCTAGTCCCTGTCATACAAAGCGAGTTAGAGAATGCAAGAAGGGATAATGAAAATGTAAAGCCATGATGCACGTTTCTTTTATTAGATTTTTCCTCAAAATATATCAGGGATTTGAAATAGGAGGAATGCCCCAGTGGCACTCCAACCATATATCAATAGTAGTCATGGCATTTAAATGTCACGCAAGATTAGATACTTACGTCACCAACACACCTGGAGCTTTTTCTTACACATCCTCTCTATAAGCAGAGGGCTATTCTGTCTGTTGTCATAGGGGGCAATCTATGGTGATCCCGGGATAGCAGAGGAGAGCCGACGTGAGCCCCAGAGCCTCCTAGAGCAGAGCAGTCAATGCAGAGCTCGCTGTCCAACCTGCACCTTTCTTTCTCCTGCCTCCCTACCTCTTTCTCCTGGCAAATGATTTGGAGAGGGACGGCTCATGCGGTGCCAAACCCCAGTTATCTGGCAGAAGATCACACAGATGGGCCACTGAGCCAGCTGAACCCACAGGCAGCTGGGAGTGATGATGCACAGGATGCTTCCTATCAACAGGATGTACTGTAGCGCAGAAGCTTCACAGGCTGACACACCAGACAGAGCCACTGAAGGAGGGCCTGCTAAGAGACCAAGAGGACAGGGGACCAGAGAGGCAGCAGCTAGATCAAGAGGAGGGACTCCAATCTGCAGAATTGAGTGAAGAGTTGAAGGGGGAAATGGACACTTTTTAGTTACAGAACACACACACACACACACACACACACACACACACACACACACACACACACACACACACACACACACACACACACACACACACACAGACACACACTGTGTGTAAAAGATAAATAGGGCTGCCCATGCTTCTGACAACAGCTTATGGTATAGTCACATGTTTCTAGGGCAATTTTGTTGTGGTCTATTAGCCATTATCATGAGTGCATAGGAAAACTAGTTGAACTGATAGAAAATGCCTAGAAGAAGGCCAATAAAAATAAATATATATATAGAGTAATGTGTTTTGAAAAACAAAGCCTTTGTAGCACAAACTGCCTGACGTGACATATGCTCATTGGTTGGAAACCAGCACGTATCAAACCACGAAAACTCATGGAAACATGTAAAGGAGAAATCCGACAGTTCCATTATGCATCACAATATTCATTTGTAGTTAGTTGAGAAGACAGTCAACTGGCTGAACTTTCAATTGCATTTCTTTCTCTCTCTCTCAGCCTAATTAAGCCTATTATTATCTCATGATAGGGAAGACATTAATTTGCATTTTTCAAAATGAAGGCAAGATATCAATTTAGTTCAGGCTTAAAAAAACGATATTATCAATAAGTATAAGTGATAATACTGGCTGTGTATTGGCACAATACACGTCACAATACTAGCAATATATTGCGATACATACGCCACATATTGCAATACTCTTTTTTTTTTTGAAAATGTAAAAGTAGAGCTGAAAATTCAACTTGCTGAGGACCTGGTCAGATATTGATAACTCATATCACAAACTCAACAGACAAATTGCATCATAACTAAAAAGGTATTTGTATTGCAGACTCAGTTCTCACCCAGCAGAGAACACAATAAACTGAGATGCACTTACCATAAAAAATGATATAAAATGAAGTGCACAGTTCTCATTTACTGAAATGCACTTGCCACAACTTGATGGGATGTGCCTGTACGGCAAAATGTTCAGTGTTTTCCAGAAAATATTGCGTTGGGAGAGATGAGATAGGGGTTGGGATGAGAATGGATTGTAGTTGACATTTAATTTAATTTACCAAGAGGTCATATTATTTCAAGTCTCTTACTCGTGTACTACATAATGAGGCTTTAATGAAGCAAGCGCATGAAGCTAACTGCAAATGAGTAAGCAATCCACAAAATTGCTTCTTTTATTAAGTGCTGGAACCTTGTTGTTTCTTTTGGGATTTTTCTTTTGCCTTCCCCTTATTATAATGTGTTCACGTCTTTGCCCATGACCTTCTCTCTCCAGAAACAATAACTCACAGCAGCCAAAATTACCAGAAAAAGAGACAATGGCAGCTGTTGCCATAAAAATGCAAAAGAATGACAGGAACGGTATTGATGCTCAATGGTTGCAAATTACATTCATCCTGCAGAAGAGAAGCACTGGGCATACTTATTGTACATACAGTATAATCAGCTGGTGATAATAACTGCAGTCAACTAGTTAATTGTGATGAAGTGATTTAATTTGCTTTTCGGTGTGCCCACATTCCTCCAAGCTGTATTGTTCGCTTCCACTTCATTTTTTTTTTAATTCCCTGCATTTCCCGGAGTAATGTTTGACAACCCCCAGAGACTGGGAATGAGTGTATCTCTCAGGTGTGTGTTTCACAGTGTGTGTACGAGGAAATGACAATAATGAAAGTGTACAGTGTGAAGCTGCAAGGAAGCACTGCTTCCCCCTCACTTACTGGCTAGATGTCTTGTGGTCACAGCTGTCCATTGAGGTTGTGTTGATATCTCTGCCTCTACTAGTATACTTCCTGTGGGAATCATTATCTAGGGTTGGTTCAAAACAGTGGTTAATAAACCATTACTTTTTTTAAACGGGGTTTTGTTACCAAACCAGAAATTTAGTCTAAGGAGTTTTAGATTAATATTTTGTGCTATAAAGTATTTCATAACTTTGTGGGATACATCACAAAATAACTTCAATCTATTTTTGGGCTGCATATTACCCAAAAATGGGCCAACAAATTCAAGGTACAGCATTAAACACTTTAATCCACTCTTTAATCCACGATTACTTTCACAACGAACGACAGGTTTTATTTTCTGTCAAAAAAACGCCGCTCTTGCTAGTGTAAAGACAGTTGGAGTGGCTGCCCTTCAAAGGAAAGCATACTCGGATGGCATCCTTCTAACAATGCAAGAATACATTACACTTGGAAGTAATATGAAGGAACGCATGCAATGTACTATATTTTGTGACAAAATATGGCACCTGTCAGATTAAACATAAGCAGGGGAGGAGGATGACGTGTCACCTGCTGAGACTATAAATAGCCTTTGGAGGCACATAAGCTTCAACAGCACAATGTTGTATGTGAAACACCAACCAATGTATGATAAATACAGTGAAATCTGATGAGAGAATCAGTTCAAAAAGATTGCTGAATCATATTCATTTCATGGGCACATGTGCTTCATACTCCAGGGCTCGCCGTTTTTATGCAAAATCTTCAGACTTATTCCCTTCGTCACATTCCTAGCCATCTCCCCACAATATTAATGATAGTCCTCTCCTTTCTTTGCACCTTTCATCCATTCTAGCCAATACCATGTACTCTATATGCTGCAGATACTATGTAATCATGTCCTGGCAAGCACAGCAGTTTGAGAGGAAAGGCTTGATGGTGTGTGTGTGTGTGTGTGTGTGTATGTGTGTGTGTATGTGTGTGTGTGTGTGTGTGTGTGTGTGTGCGTGTGCGTGTGCGTGCCATGTATAGGGCTAACACTGTATTTAGTGAACCCTAATTCTGGATTCATACCTGTATTGGAGACTCACAGGGTGCACATGCATTAACATCAAATACATAGTATTTACTTACCAATAAACTGCATGTGTGGCGTTGAAGATGATAGAAAAAATCCTGTATCACTACGCAACAATGGCCACAGACATAAAAGGCATCACACCGAACTTCCTGCTATACACGTTACTATGAATGAAGAGTCACGACTCAGCGTATGAAAATAAGTTTTGGGATTGCAATTGAAATTGGCACAAACGTAATAAACAGCTGATGAAGATAAAGGATAGTATACAGAACTGTATACTAAATGTATTGTTCACCGCTATCTCTGAGCTGCAATGAAGTCCTGATAATTAATTGAGGCCAGTGGTTTTCTGTAGGGTAGGTTGTCCAATGGATTGATTATTTATTCTTATCCGACTTTACACTCAGGAATCAGTAAATAACATGTTTTCTTAATTGGTCAGCAATAGTAAATAGCCCGAATGTCCTTGAATAAGCCAAGAGTAACTACGTTCCCATACCCGTCTCGATTTGCCGTTCAGATCAATGCAGTATTTAGAGTCGCAGAGGCCAACCTGCCTCCAGGTTTGGACTGAAGTCCTGGACATATTTGGACTGAAGTCCAAACCTGGATTAAAATCTGATACTGGTTTGTTTTTGTAAGAATGTGTTACTACCAGTTTCAATAATAATAATAATAATAATACAATATAAATATAAATAATAATAAATTCACTATGTCAATATATGAGTAACTATAGACATATGGGATTATAATTCTACAGTAAAGGATAATTAGGTCAAAATAACATTTTGATATGGTATTTACACAGGAATCTGGCGCTACCACAATGTTACATGTTGTACCTGCCAGGCTGGTTGGCACGAGCTCCTCATGAAGCTGCAAGATTAAACATTGCCACTGTGATTTTAGAAAGGAAAAACTGTTTTCAGATGTAACAAGTAGACAAACAACATGTCTGCCAGAGGCTTTTGCATCCACAACTTTACATAATGGTGCACACCTGCCATCCTTCACCTGTGGTATTTTGTATTTTGTGTTGGTCCTGGCCTGTAGCTCGTTAGTCCACATATTGCACGCTCCTCAATCACAGAGATAAATTTAAAAAATCCCACAGTTACACAAGGACATTGTACAGAGAGACCTGGACCAATAACTACTGAATGCACAGAATAAACTAAATGAATGTAAATTTTTTAATTCAATTGGGTCAATTATTCCTGAAACACAGAACAATATTAGCATTCATTATGACTAGTTTCTAGCTCCATGTGAAACATAGATCTAATAGTCACTCTCCTTTTGTCTCTGTTTTTGTCAATCAACTGGTTAATCAGCTGTTATGGAGAGGTTCAGCAGTCTGGGTTAGCCGTTAGTCAAAAACACCATACAAAACACTTGAAAAGAGCAACCTGTTATCCTCCAGTGTGTCTGTGGGTGCAGGGCAGTGGCTAGGCAGTTAAATATTGATGAAGATACATCGTTGACAGAAAACAGTCACATAGGATTCCTTGTCTTATTGTTCATGCACAAGCAATTGCATTTAATTCACAGTGTATGGGTAGACATTTCTGAGATTGATTTATGAAAGATCTCTCCATGTTCCTTATGTTTCAGCTGAAGGCTTTTTGTGACAAAAGTGTAGTTCATTTTTGTTGATTAATTTTGCCTCTGGCGGACTTGGTTGGGGTAGAGGTTATTATTACAGAGTGTCTCCATGAGAAATTAAACTGCCATCATGCTTTCCAAGATTGGGAACAGAGCTGGCATATTAAAAGACTACTAAAGAACTTCACGGGGGAATTCTAAGGAAATAAAATCACAAAAGAGGTGCCATAACAGCCTGTTTAGAGAGCAGTAATAATGGTAGAGAGAGAGAGGCAGCAACGAAGAGAAAGATAGACTTTTCGGTACATTTTAAATTTGTCATGTTGGCATGAACATTATGAATCAAATTTACTTTTGATTTAAAAGCTGTGAAGTCCCCCAGTGTGGTGTTTGTATTATAGCTTGGACGACAACGAGGACCAGTAATTGTTAATAATACTTCAAGCGGCTTCATTTCATGGCCACACGCAGATTAGCAGATGTTTGCTTGTGTCATCCTGCCTTGGAGGAGAATATTACACAAACAATCACATAGCAGAATGCACACATAATGGCTGGATGAGTCAAATCCACTGCCAGAATACATGTTAAGAGTGCTAAATAGTCAGGTTTGAGTCAACATAGTTTTGAAATGTAAATATAAATGTTGATATCTTTCAGTATTATATCCGAATACTGTACACTCTCATCATATTATTACACCTGTTAACAATATGCCAGTAAAGCTGATATCTGCCATGATTAGTCTAATCATACTATACAAATGCACATTTCAAAGAAATGCAGGCTATGAAACATGAATGTCATATTGTGAACGTTTGATGGTCAATGTCTCTCGCAGAGAAGTAACGTGCCTGATAGCAAGGGCGTCCTTTGAAGCCACGGATCTCTGTTTAAAACTCCATTAGACAGAGATCAATATGTGACAGCATTAAGAATTCCTCACACTGGTCTGACATTTATTTTGGGATGGCCAGTGCTTCAACATGAATACAGAATAGTCAGGTGAGGCCACAAGATCGTTCAACTTTTCACATCTTCACCTCTCATTTAAACCAAGACCGTTGCAGTTAGTTCTTGCCCTGTTTTAAATTCTTATAAATTAATTACACTTGGGTCAGACACACAACTTATGACAGAGCCAATGTGTTATGTGGTTAAAGCTTAAACACAACATGTGTTCATGTAGTTCTTGTTGGAGACAAACAAAACTTGTCCTGCATGTCTTTCTACACTCTCAAGACATTGTGTCTGCAAACACAATTATAATGTAATGTGTCTGCTCTGAAAGCCAATTTAATCTAAGCATGTTCTATGCAAAAAAACTGGGAAGGTTAGGGTTGATGGTTTTCTTTCTTGTGTACATGAATTGATTAATTTAAGCGTGTGCACCATCCCTTTTTTTAAACACAAGCAAACACATAATTACATGTAACACAGGGTACATGTGAACTGTCAATGTAGGTCATTCAAAATAAATCGTAGAATCCGCAATGTCGCTACTACTGTTCTCTGTATTTCAAGAGGAATCAGCAACCAGCGGCTGCACGATAAAAGCCTGAATCCACAGCAAACTATTTATGATCTCCTGCTGTTGCAAACACAGAGGCTTTTACGCATAAATGTTGTGCTGTGTGCACACAGACCAAAACATACATTAATTTGATGAAGACAAAAAAGGCATTCAGAGCGGAATAGATCCAAAGCATACTTGCCCATTTAGTTGTTTACCCGTGGTTAAATGAGGCCGTGTACACGGGCTCTCTGCACAATGAGTACAATCTTAATACACACTTTGTCCCTGCAGTGCACATTTTAACAGAATAAAATGTGTTTACAATATATCTTTATATATTGTTATTATCCCTGTTTGACAGGAGAATGAAGATGGGTGTGCTTGCTTCAAATGCAAACAAGTGATGCACATTATATACTTCAGCTTAGGCCAAAAATAAATGATTTTGAAATGCTAAAGTTTGACAGCAACTGATTCTTAACAGTTCAGATACTTTTGTGTTATGATTGATTATATTATTTGCTTACAATATCACTGCATTTAGCTGTGCTAATACAGGGCTCTCATTAAAACAGGCCTAGTAGCAAGCTGAGAGACCAAGATACCTCAATTTATAAAAGATAATAATACTCAAAACAACGTATTAGTCCCCTTTGCATTTAATTTCACACATGTATTTATGCTACATGAATTTGTTAAATGAATAATTTATAAACACTTAAAAGGACATTATTCTTAGAGGACATTTATTGTAAATTATATGAAATTTAAATGTAATAGACACGAAGCAATAGCAAACCTTATGGCAGTCCCGGGGGAGAATTAATTTAGCAAATGTAACCACAAGCTTTATTGTCTGCTTTAAACAAACACATGAATTAAAAGAAGTCTTCAATACATCACTGTGACACGCTTATGCTTCAAAGTAGTTTTTATAAAGGTGCCTTATCTCTTAAGTACAATAATAGAAGTGTTGCCACACATATTCAGTAATGGGATCCCACGCCGTCTTGCTAAATGAATTAATTAATTTAAACACTGAATGAGTTTACAACTGGAACCAACATTTGTCTTTATTACAAAAAAAAGATATACCGAAGAGACACATTATCCGGTTGCACCCAGCTTTATTAAATTGCAGCGGGCCGCTGAGCAATGACTAAAATAATATATGAGCATTACGTTTTGTGATTGTATTTCACGAGGGTTCTTATCTCTATATGTTTTTACATCATTAAAAGTAATTGGTTCAATCATTTGTCAAAGTTGAGATCATATTAAAGTCATCGTGTAAGGCACGGACACATGTATGTTTTTGTGTATAAAGTTCTATCTGAACATAAAGCTGCTAATGGAGTACTGATAATGCAGTAGTGATAATGCAGTAGTGATAATGGAATACTGATAATGGAGGACTGAAAATGGAGTTTTAATAATGGAGTACTGACAATGGAGTACTGATAATGGAGAACTGGAGTACTGCTTGAAAACAACACAGTGTTTTAAAAGCAGCAAAGAAAATACACGTCAGTCAATGGCAACTGGACAGCCAAACCCTGAGCAGTACAGTGAGTAATGGGTCGGTTCCAGATTAAGGAGTGTACAGGCCATGTAACCCTGTCGATCGATAAGTTTGGATTTGGTGCTGTCTTGCGAACAGGCATGAATGGAGGAAAACACTGTGCATCTGCCTGCACTGTTAAGGTGCTGTAGAGCAGGTCATCAGTCTTCCTTACAGAGGCAGTCTGACTCAGTCTGAACTTTCTGCCAGGACATCTCTGCTGAAGTCCTTTAGGCTCCCATTGGACACTCCCCTCCCTGCTGAGATGCAGGTAAATTCATTTCAACTGTGTAGGCCTGCAGAGCTGCCTGACCTGCTGGCTCATAGTGGGATATTTATGGCTGTAGTGAGCCGCCCAAAACAGGACATTGTTCGACCAATTCGAAGAGCACTCACTACAGACGTTTCTTCTTTGGGTGTCTTTCATTAAGGTGCCCTTATTGAAGCATGTTGCAGTTCTGTAGGTATGTATTTCACAGGAACAACATAAGAGCAAATGCTGTAACACCTATAAATCAATTACATTATAGGCCAATACATGCTACTCTTAAATGACTTGCAGTTGATTGCATATTGATGATATACTTACTGTATGTGGTTGTTACACAAAATGATCTTGTCGAAATCAGACATTTTAAGGAAATTTAAATTAAACATGGTACTCATCAACATCCAATTGTAAGTGCAGATCCATGTAAAAACTATAGTTGTTTTAACTAACTTTAGCAGCATTTTAAAAGAAGCCTACCTTTCCAGATTACTCAAAGGTTTTGAAATATTTGGTCTTTTTTTAAGTTTGAGTGTCATTAAGCATAAACCTCTCCTGTCAGTTGTTATAGGCTAATTTTCTTTAAAAAATAACTGCTGAGCTGCTTATTGGTAAGAGGAGAGCTAAAGCAACCAGTTAACGTGCGAAGGGTCCATCCATGTGTTCAACAACAAAAAACAACTGTTTTGGCCAATATGGCTCAAAAGCAATCAACAATCTGAATCGGCAACATCTCCTGAATCAATCTGTGATTCCAAACTTTGATGTATTGCACCCCCAAAACTGATATTAACCACTTTGTTTTAAGACTGAAGAACATCCACATCCACAAAACTGAAGAACATCCACAAAAAAAGCTGCCTCCATCCATTAGAAGGGGTGATGCCAACCAAGATCAATCCGGCCATGTTTTCACTGTCAGTAAAATTGTGTTCAACTATGCCTCAGCATTAATGGCGGCGTCACGAGAAGGCACTACACATAAATCAGCCATCGGATTATTCCACTGAAAGTGAATAATGGAAGGGTGGTACGACAGCAGGCATGGTGACTTACAAAGGGAAGTGCAGTTTGTTCAAGAGAAGTACACTCATTTAAGAAAAGTACACTCATTTGGATAGGTTATACCTCAAACAAGAGGATCAATTCCAAAAAGTGTTTCCTAATGACTTCATCAATTTGAGTTCTTAGTGCACAATGGTCACATCATAGGGTGCATCACTGGACACGTTATAAAGACAGATAACGTTGTCAGGGTAGAGTATCTGGAATGTGGTAATTGATAAAACCTTTTCTTTTTTAAGAACATTGATGAGCTTTTCTTTGTGGGGTTACCTAGAAAACAACAAGATGAACGTGTTTGTTCATTAATAAAGGTGTTTTAACAGCACTGATTTTGGAATAAAAAATGATTATGCTGTTTCCAAAGAAACATTTCTTGAAAAAATTGTGATGTATCCATGGATGTTGTGTTGAGAAGGTATACAGTCAGATTGATACCCAATAAAAACATATTTTTATGTATTCAAGAAATAAACATGCAAAATGATGAATATTCCTGCAACATGTTCACAAGTTTTTACGCAATAGCCTTTTGAGCTTTGCTAATTTCTAGTTTTCAGACAGTCAATTTCATTGATTTCCAGAGTAAAAAACCATCCAAATCATCTCCAGAAATTTGGGTCTCATGCATCGCTAATCTGCTCAGCTTCATCTGTGGATGGCAGCAGGTGCAGAGCTCAAACTAATGAATATGCAAATCAACAATGAATGTAAAAGAACTACAGCTCCGGGATTGCTTCCTCCAGGTGGGGACAAAATGCCCGCTCGGACATCAGGAGGGAGCTTGGAGTCGAGCCGCTACTCCTTCGTATCGAAAGGAGTCAGCTGAGGTGGTTTGGGCATCTAATTCGAATGCCTCCTGGACGCCCATTAGAGATTTTCCAGGCACGTCCAACTGGGTAGAGGCCCTAGGGAAGAACCAGAACACACTGGAGGGATTACATCTCCCGGCTGGCCTGTTGCGGGTGAGAGGGAAGCCTGGGTCAGCCTGCTGGGTGTGGTGCCACCGCGACCCGACCCCGGATTAAGTGGCTGAAAATGGATGGATGGATGGATAGAGAAGGGGATGGAGAACTACAGCTGAGGGGCAAAGGACATCCAGTAACAAAAACATAAGAAAAATACAGCGTACAGCATTGTACATGTTCTTTAGCCTAATGGACTTCAACTGGTAGTTGGCTGTCAGAATAACAGTCTGAAAACCCGTGTAAACAACATCTACACAAGAAAGACAATAGTAACTGGAACAGAATTCCCAGCTTTTCTGTTGGGTTTTCCAAACACACACACACACACACACACACACACGCACACACATCATTGCTGGATGTCGAGGGTCTGGAAGTCAGTCTTAGTGGAGCATCAACGACCCAGTAAATTCCCCTTTGCCAAATCCAGACCGACTGCTTTGACAAAGTGATGTCACACAACCACTCACCACTGCTGCTTTCCTGTGTTCACAGCTTTTAAATCTACTGGTAAGAAATAGTGCAGGCTTAACAGCTTGATTGGTGAGTTGCGCATCAGAGACACCAGGCACCTTCTTTTCTTTTGTTTGTTCATACAGAATAAAAGACAAAAGATAATGGGTATTGACATCCTTGGTGGATTGCCTCAGAATTTCATTGCCAAGAAAAATAAGAACAAATTGAGCTGGGATTCTCGAACTGGTTAGAGAAAACAAAGCGAAGGTTCCAGAGTTCCATTTAGAGATGATGGAGGGGAGAATCTCCCCGAATGTTCCCTGCAGAGCGGCGTGCCGAGGCTGTATACCACAATGACCTCCTGCCCGCTGCTCTGCTGACTATTTCATTTACAGACAGGAGGTCACAAGGGGACATAGTTTGGACTCTGCTAGAATTCATTACTCCAACACCATTTGCTTGAATAGGAAATTAAGTCCCCAGAAAAGGTGGAGTTAAAAGAGCTGAGCAAAATGTGCTAGGCTTCAAAACCATAACCGCATTTGGGCTGCCAAAGGTTAACTCTTACACCATTTTCCCACTGGCGGCTGCAGCATCAAGGCCGCGCTCGATGCCAATCTGTGAAGAGACTCAATGTGTATCTTATGATGTCAGTGACTGGGGAAATTGGAATCTCTCTCCTCTCGCTCTTACAGACTCACTCACTGTTTCTCTGGCATCGAAACATGTCTTGGTTTGTTAATGAGAGAGAGAGAGAGAGAGAAGAGAGAGAGAGAGAGAGAGAGAGAGAGAGAGAGAGAGAGAGAGAGAGAGAGAGAGAGAGAGAGAGAGAGAGAGAGAGAGAGAGAGAGAGAGAGAGAGAGAGAGAGAGAGAGAGAGTGAGGAGAGAGAGAGAGAGAGAGAGAGAGAGAGAGAGAAGAGAGAGAGAGAGAGAGAGAGAGAGAGAGAGGAGAGACGAGAGGCGAGAGAGGGAGAGAGAGAATATCATGGTGAGGATCTATTTCCGGCAGCCGGGCCAGGAGTTTTAAACAGTTATTTGTTTTTTATATCAGATATTAATTCTTAGGATTTGCACAGTTGACAGAATAATATTGCTAGGTTCTCAAAGAACCCCTTAAATTCAGCCATTTTATTTCAATGCCGGAAGGTAGAATTTACTTTTAAGTTTCATGAGATTTCTGAATGCATTTTCCT